>NC_058407.1:146848529-147148529 GCF_002201575.2 Neomonachus schauinslandi
CCATTTTCCAGTTAAAGTTGTACATGCTGAGTTCTTGTAAGTTATTTGCTGCAGGATGTAAGAGGCAGTGCTTTACCACAGTACCTTCCCATCCCCTTTCGGAGTTGGGAAGCTGGGTGCTCTTTTTGCCTCTTGGATCCGAGGGAAAGGCTCAGAGAGGCTGAGACACTGGTATGAGCCCAAGAGCCAGGACCCTGCTTACCTGGTCAAGTTCAGAAGGCAAAGTCCTCTAGATCCTGTTTCATAATAGGCATCTGTGAATGTGTATTGTCTGCTCAAGAAATCCTCCTTTAAAGACCTTCCTTCCTTAATTTGGGAGCCTGGCTGTCTTGTTGGGAAGGTACATTGGACCCAGTAGGATACTCTGCAGACACCTACCGAGCCCGGCTGAGGCAGGTACACACTTGGCGGCTGTACCTGCTTCGTGCTCTGGTTCCTGTCTCTCCCGGGGTGCAGGGCAGCTTGGTCCCCGTTGTCTCATCAGGCCTGTGAGCTCTGCTTAACCTTCCTTCCATCCTTCTTGGTCCTTGCCCCCAACCTGGCTCTTTCCTTTTCTAGCATCTTTTGTGGGAATGCTTTTCTGCCTATTTTTTTTCTACTGAATTTTTTTCTACTGAATTTTCAAACGTTGAGCAAGGTTGCAAGGATCCTGTGTGACTGGGGCACCTGGGTGGCTCAGTCGTTAAGCATCTGCCTTCAGCTTAGGTCATGATCTCAGGGTCCTGGGATCGAGCCCCGCATTGGGCTCCCTGCTCAGCGGGAAGCCTGCTTCTCCCTCTCCCACTCCCCCGATTGTGTTTCCTCTCTCGCTGTCTCTCTGTCAAATAAATAAAATCTTAAAAAAAAAAAAATCCTGTATGATTCTGGTCTTGGAACATGTGCCGGGAACTGCACCCCCACGGTCCTGGTTGTGGCCTCGAGACCTGGACATGCCTTGTTTCTGAATCTAGCACACGTGTGACCTGGGTCTCTTTCCCGGCCCTCCTGCCTTCTTTCAGGGCCGTGGGTCTTCATGGCGGTGTCACCTGGGAGTCCGAGAACTCGGTTTCGATCCTGGCTCTGACATGAGAGGTGTGAGGTTGTGTGACTTCACCTGTCAGGGTGTGCTCTTCCTTTGTAAGATGCATTAATGTCCCTGTGAGGCGTCTGTGAAATCCAAGTTCCTCCATCTTTGCATGTGACCAGTAGCTGTTACTGTTTCCTGAGGTCCAATGCAGAGTTGAAAATTGGGAGATTTGGATTCAAATTCTAGCGCTGCCGGCATTTAATCTCCTTGAGCTCATGTGCACGCCCATAAAACAGCCTGTCGTGGTTGCCATGTGGCCCCATGCGCTCACTGGGTGGGTCATTTGGCTGTGAGCTTTCTAGCAGCCAATCCCGAGAGGGAAACAGAATTTCACAGGGTTTGTTGATGGGCAGGGGAGAACAAAACTGGCTCTCCTGAAGAAATCCAGAAGTTCTGGGTCTTGAGATCTGAGTGATATGGTAAACGTTTTTAATAGGTGGATAGATTGTGAAAACAGTTAAGTTTGATGAAGATAGGGAAGTTGGATGCTTATTTAAAAGAGTGGCTTTCTATCACTGAATGTTTTCCTAAGTGGAAGATACCCAAAAGAGTAGCTCCTGTAAGTAAAGAGGGACTGCGTATAGGAGAGGCCCCACCCCTTTCCAGTGTCACCTGTATACTAACGATAGAAGTCCGGGTAGGAAAAGCACGTCTCTTAGGAAACTTGGGTAAGTATTTCTGTGTCCAGCTGGAGCCAAATGCCACTTGATTGGCTTGCTCATCTCTTGATAAACAGCTGTAACTGGGAACAGAGTCTCTGAACTCCTTGTTTACCCATCATTGTTCAGAGCAGATGTTGTCCAGTAGCAGGGGCTTGGAAAAGCGTGTAGAAGCTGCAAAGCAGTCTTTTTTTCCGTAGCAGTGGAGTGTGCTGCCTAAAGAAACCCTCCACACTCCTCACTCTGCCCGGCACTCCCATTTCGTGTGGCTATTAAGTGATGAGCTGCGCCCACTGGGTCTTGGAGACTGCACAGGAATTAATTTTGAAAGGGAAAAAGGGAACTTGTCTAGACAGCTTGCCCTAAATAGCACATAATCCAGCTTGGTGAGGGGACGGTCAAACAGGCGGGATCTGCCAGTTTTTCTCGACTGTGCTTTCTTCCCTTAGGTGAACTGCGACAAGCCATTGTGGCCATGATGAACAGGAAGGACGAGCTGGAAGAAGAGAACAGGTATCCTGACTTTTCAGGCTTGAGGAGTTGTCTCTTGGACGTTACAGCTCTGGGACGGAGAGTCTCACAGATGAAGGAAATTTTGCTTTGACAGGATTGTGACCAATGATCTCTTCTTGTGTGGGATGTACCACTTGAGCATTGGCAGGGATTGAAAACCCTCCAATCATGGCTCTACCTTAGAACACACTAAGAATTTGGTAAAGCAATATTCTCAAACATCTTTTTTTTAAAAAGGGACTTTGAGATACAATTCACACATTATATAATTGACCCATTTCAAGGGTACGGTTCAGTGTTGGCAGACATGTGCAGCCATCACCAGGGCCCACTTCTAGAATGTTTTCACCACCTCGCAGAGACCCCCCCCCCCCCACCACCTGTTGGTGGTCTTCCCCTGCCCGCCCCCCCCCCCACCCCAAAGCAGTCTTTGGAGTAACCTTTTATTTGAGGGCTTTTCTTACCATATTCCAAGCACTCAAATACTTAGTTTTCTCAAATCAGGGATACCTAGGGCAAGATGGTATTTGGCTTCTTTTTGACTTGTTCAGAAGAAGCCCAGTGGCAGAAAGCGAGCAGGTGAAGGACTTTATTCGTCTTGGGTATCCCTTGGTGGATACCTGCCCTGCGTCAGCTATGCTGCGCCCGTCTGGCTGCCTTGAATGTGAGCTGCTCGACTGGCTGGGGTGGTTGGTGGAGGGCCTTGCCTGCGATTGTAGGCTAGGCTTCCGTGAGCCCGACTGTCCTGCCTCCCTGGGGGTTAGGGGACGTGCGTACATGTGCCTGTGTGTGTGTGTGTGTTCACGTGGCTCTCTTATTCTTCTCTGAGCAGGAATTAAGTGTCCATGGTGACAGGCAATCATGATGTCCTTTTTAAACCTTATTTTGGGCCCTGCTTGACAAGCTTCTTCCTCATCCTTTATGGAAACACAGAAAAGCAAACAAGCCTGATTTCTAAAACAAAAGATAATTTTTTGAAAAAGGAATCTTGAGACAGCACAAATTTCCAACTAAAATAAACTTTAAATGAAGGGCTTGTAGCCATCACAGGATTCTTTTTCCTTGCACCAGCTGGAGCTGTTCTCTTTGGCAGAAGCCGTAGGTTCTGTCTCACCTTGTGAAGAACAGCAGTCACTGTCAATTTCTCCTAAGCAGCAGGGGGAAAAGATTGCACCATGTTTGTGTCAGGGGGTTCCAGGCCCCAAGAAGGGAGTTTTTCAAAGCTCTAAAGGAACGTGGGCCTCCGAGTTGAGTGAGTGATAGGGGGCCGGGGCCAGGGGGGAGGTTTGCCAAGTTCACAGTCACACTTCTTCCTCTATCCTGATGTCACCTGGCATGTGTACACTAGATTAGGGGTGTAGGTGCCCCAGAGTCAGTAAATGATCTCCAGAACAAACCATTTGAGGTCCAGTGAAGTCAACGGTAAGTCAAAACCGTGTTTGGCTCACTTCTTGGTGGCAACTAGTGGTTCTTTCTGGAAGATCTGCCATCTTGTCTGCTTTTAAGACCAAGGGTGACCAGTGGATGTACTTTGGAGGGTTAACTCCCAAGCATGACACAGAACAGGATCCCTGCCGTGTGAAACCGGATAAGGCTATAAAACACCACGTCTGCTTGTGCCACCCGGAGACGCCGGGGCAGGAGGCTGGTGTGTTTTGTGGGTAGAATGGGAAATGAGAGGAGGCCTCTGTCCATATTCCACTGTTACTGCTCACAGGACCCAGGTGGCCTATCCTGGCATCCCTGCCCTGGTTCAGTCTCTTCTCCAGTGAGGCTGTGACAAAATGGTCTCCTTTCATGTGCTGCCCCTTATGGTGGGATGCTTTGAAAGGGCTTGCCTCGGGGTCTCTGAACTCCTTGTTTACCCATCATTGGCGCTACTTGGGCTGTGGGGGGCACAGAGCCTGGGCCACATCCTGGTTCTTACTCAGAGGCTCTTGAGCAGACGTGGGTGTCTCTGTGAATGCCCTTACCTGAGATAGACTGGAATGAGGGTTGATGCAGACCCTCATGGAAAATGAAGGGATGAGGACTTCGATAAATCCCTGTGTTGTGGTACGGTGGGCTCCGCGGGCGGTGCGTGAACACATGGTCCCTCTGCCCAGGTCTTTGCGGAACCTGCTGGACGGGGAGATGGAGCACTCAGCGGCCCTGCGGCAGGAGGTCGACACCTTGAAAAAGAAGGTGGCCGAGCAGGAGGAGCGGCATGTCCTGAAGATCCAGGCGCTGGCAAGGTAGCGGGGAGCAGGGGGCATGACAAGCAGGCATGGGTGGGGTGCGGGGGCTTTGTGCAAACCCCAAGCACACCCTTCACCAGCACTTACAATTAAACAACAAAGACCAGTGGAAATCTATGCATTTGAAATTTTAATTTAACTTACTGGATAATTACTGCATAATATGTATGCATATGGCTCGAAATACAAAAGGTGCACGCGGTAAACGATGCCATGCCCCTGGAGGCGGGCAGTGCTAGCCGGTCCAGAGATGCTCCTTCACCTCCTGCTTCTGCCTTCCTTCCACCTCCGTGAGAAACAGCCGTGTATTCCACACCCCCCTCACTTGGCATCGTAGAGATGATTCTCTACCGGGGTATGTGGGGCCGCCCTCTTTCTAATCGTGATCGCTTGTCGTCCGCACCAGCGTTGGTTCGATGACCAGGGTGCCCCCAGCCAGGCGTCGGAGGTGGTTTGTGATGATCTGCTGAGGATGTTGTTTGTAATGATGCCACAGTGCATAACCTTTGTATTCATCGCTTTGTTCTCCTGAATTTGTTGGAAAAACTCCTGGAAGTAGAATTGCTGGGTCCAAGTGCAGTAGTTTTCGAAGGTGGATAGAGGTCAACACCTCCTCTGCCCGTTCCCTCTGCCTGTTACCCCCGCCCCCCCAACCTTAGAGGCTGCACTAACATGCGTCCCGCAGTAGCGGGTGAGAAGACCTGCTTCTTTCCAGCCGTGCCCACAGGGGTCGGGCCCCACGTCTAGGTCCCTGATAACCTCACAGGCGAAAAGTGGCCCTGGCAAAATGGTTTTCATCTGCGTCTTCCTAATGATGCATACAGTTAAGCCTGTTCTTAATAAAGAGCCATTTTATTTCTTTCCTGTGATTTAGTTTGTATCTTATTAAAGAAAACTGACAATCTCAAGTCCCATAAAAAATGTGGACTTTCCTGAATTTCTTCACACACAAACATTTTTACGTACTGCACTTAAAATCTATAGCCTGTCATTTCTTAGTCTGCTTCTCTGAAGCACTTAGATTTCATGTTAATGGCTTTTACGTGCTCGGATGTGGCATTTCATTGAGCTAATGAACCACATGAAAATAATTTCCATTTATTGGACATCTGAGTTCGAGTTTTTTCCTGTTTTAAGGTAGGATAAGCAATTTATTGGTGGTTCTTTAAAGCTACTTTAAAATAAGACCAGGAGGGGCGCCTGGGTGGCTCAGTCAGTTAAGCGGCTGTCTCTTGGTTTTGGCCCTGGTCATGATCTCTGGGTCATGAGATGGAGCCCTGTGTTGGGCCCCGCACTCAGTCGGGAGCCTGCTTGAGGTTCTCTCCCTCTGCCCCTCTCCTTGCTCGTGTGTGCTCTCTAAAAAATAAATCTCTAAAAAAACCCCCAAAACAAAAAACAAAACAAACGCAGGAGCTGCAGTCCTGTGGATCTGCAGGGGGGTCCCGAGCTCCCGTGTTCACAGCGTTACTGTCCTGGTGCTCCCCAGTGGTATGTGTGTGGAACTACTGGAATTGTTACGTATACGTAGTCAAACGTTGGCCCAATGATCCCATATCTAGTTTTAATGAGAACTTCTCTGCTTTCTTCATACTTTGAAATGCCCTCTCAAGAACATCAGACAGTTGAATGACAGTAAGTACAGTCCCCGGCATTTTCTCTACTGGGCCACCGTTTAGCCTGGCATGCCACGGTTCTGGGGTAGAATTGTGTGTGTTTACGTTAAAGGCTAAAGTGTGCAGACCCTCTGGTTCTGAGTCACAGACTGCTGTTCTCTGTCACTTTGGGATTGTGTTAGGCTGCTTAGCCTTGAGTCCCCGCTCTGTTGCTTGCAGGTTGTGTTTCTGGGTGATGGCTGAACATGAGCAAGCGTGTGTTTCTTCGTTGAGGAAATAGATGATCTTCTGCACCAGAAAGGACAAAATGAGAGCTGTATTTGAAAGGACATGATGCTCTGGTTAGAAGCAGTTAAGTGTATTTTATAGGAAGTGTGTTTTAGTATATGATAATTCTGAGGAGAAGTTTAGCCCATGAATGCAATAGAAAAAATTAATTTCTTAAGCAACGTTTATAATCTGAAGTGTCCCCATTGGAACCATGGGTAGCTAAGAGTGGAAGGTGCCTGAAGGTTTGCAGTCTGCAGGTAGAAGGAACATCTGTGAAGGGGCACGTACTTGAGCAGGAGAACACAGGAAGGAAGCAAATGAAGCAGCTGGAGGTGTACGTTTTGATACGGGCCAACTGCTGACCTGTTCCAGAGAGTTTCTGTGCCAGTTGTTGGAACTTTCTTCTTGCTCCTGGCCATGGAAGGAGCGTGGTCAGTGCTGCCAGATGGTGGACCTGCGTGGACAGTTGTTGCTTGGGAGCCTGGGGTGCTGTTGATGACGGGGCCCAGGAAGGGTCACAGGCCAGAGGCGAGGCCCAGGTGCGTGCCCCGGGCTGTTCTGTTCTCACGTCCACTTGTGTTCTGTGGCAGGTGTCACAGTGCAGGTGGTTCAGCCTAGTGGTTGGTGGCACAGATGCTACCATCAGACTGGGGGGGGGGTCCAGTCATGGCTTCGCTACTGCTTAGTTGTGTGAGCCTGAGCAAATGACTCCTTCGTTCCCTTAGCTGTAAGATGAGGATAAGAAAACCCTGGACCTCACCATTGTTGCAGGATAAAATGGGAGTGTGTGTCGGCTCAGTAAATGTGCTTCGTAAGTGCTCAATAAATGTTAATGGTTATTATCCTTTTTCTTTAGTATAATAATTATATTACTAAGAAACCTTATCTAATCAAAACCTAAATTTTAATGGCAATGGTGCAGAAAGAATTAAATGTTAGGCTATTTCAGACCCTAAAAAGTGAAGTTATTTTTGCTGTAAGGATTGGAATACTCAGACTGTGTTAGTATGTATGTGTGTTTTACTGGATTTGAGTGTTGTTGTAAAACTGAACCCTCCCCTGCCCCCCACCCCCCCGAACAAATTCAGCATTTTCTCATGTACCTTTTTGCTCAAAATTCATGCCTTTCCTTTGGTGCAGTCATGGGGTGCAGTCATGGCTCAACCAAGAACAAAGTCCTATAACCAGCCCATTGCTTTTGTGGCCCCGAGCAGCTGCTTGATCCTAAGGTGGGGATATTTTAGTCTGGAGCAGTTCAGAGTGTGAGTCTCATGGCTAAAAGATTGCCCTATTTCCTACGGAATTAAGCAAACTGAAGCTATGAGACAGGGGTTCACAGGAAGCAGACTCTTACATGCAAACTACCTTTGAGAGAAGCAAGTGACCAGGGTTGTTGGATTATTACTGGCATGTTTTTTGTTTCTGCTCATTTAGCTCTTTTTTTTTCTTTATAAAGATTTTATTTATTTGACAGAGAGAGAACGAGAGAGGGAACACAAGCGGGGGTGGTGGGAGAGGGAGAAGCAGGCTTCCCGCTGAGCAGGGAGCCCGATGTGGGGCTCAATCCCAGGACCCTGGGATCATGACCTGAGCCGAAGGCAGACGCTTAATGACTGAGCCACCCAGGTGTCCCTATTGGTTAGCTTTTAATGTGCAAAACATTATTTCAGAACTTGGCAGTTTAAAACAAATGTTCATGATCTTCACAATTCTTGGGGGTTTAGAATCTGGGAATGGATCAGCTGGGTGGTTCTCGATCAGAGTTTATCATGAGGCTGCAGTCGCCTGACAGCTTGGTAGGGACTGGAGGGTCAAATTTTTTTTTTTTTTTTAAAGGTTTATGTATTTGAGAGAGAGCACATGTGCGCACAAGAAGGGTACAGGGAGAGGGAGAAAATCCCAAGCAGACTCCCCGCTGAGCATGGAGCCTGATGCAGGGCTCAGTTCCATGACCCTGAGATCACGACCCAAGCCGAAATCAAGAGTCAGATGGTCAACTGATTGAGCCACCCAGGTGCCCCTGGAGGGTCCACTTTCAACTCACTCGTGTGGCTCTTGGTAAGAGGCCTCTCTTCGCTGCCACGTGGGCCTCTAAAGTAGGGCTGCGCACAGCATAGCAGCTGGTTTCCTGGGGAGTGAGTAACCTAAGAGTAAGAGAATACACCGCATGGAAGACACAGTCTTTCACAACCTAATCTTGGGAATGAGACCCTATCAGTTTCCCTGTTTCCTGTTGTCACACATTTGAACCCTGATTTAGTGTAGGAGGGGTCTACACATGGATGGGCCTTCCAAGAGGCAGAGATCACTGGGGGTCAGTTTAGAGCCTGTCTGCCGTGGCCACCAGGATTCTTTTTCTCCCTGGGGTGGACACTATCCCAATCTTTTTGGATGGGTGGTTCTTCCTTCCTGTCCGTGTGATTTGGTGGGACTGACTCTATCAATGCCTACCTGGGTTCCAGAGCGGGGCAGGTGATACAAGCCTGGATAGTCAGCTTGTTCTATTTCTTGATCATCGTGATTGGGTCACAGAAGGTATGCAGCCAAGTTGATTTGCTAAGAGGCGATTTTGGCCTTGTTGAGAGGATAGGTTGTAAGGCAGGCATTGCTGGTGGCAGTCTTTGCTGCTGTGTGGGAAGATCCTGACCTCAAATGGCAACAACACAGTGAAGAGATGGGGGGAGAGAGAAACAGGCAGGTTCTAATTATATACCTTGAGCTCGTGGATCCAGTCTTTCTTGAAGCTCTTTTTCCTCTGGACTTAGCAGTTACATGAACTAATAAATTCCTTTTGTTACTTGAGTCAGTTTGTGAATGTTCTTCGCTGTTAAAATCCTGAGTCCTAACAAACCAGACTTCTTTGTTTGTATAATAGGGGGTTGGAGGGAGTTGTGTTTCTTCTGTGCCTAAGTAGAATTGCTTCCTCAGCCATCAACCTGCCAGGTCCATGAAGAGATGTGCAGCTGGTCATGATTCGGGAAGAGGGTGAGGAGTGTGTCCTGATGAGAACCCACTGGGTTGTTTCACAGAGCCCCAGTCAAAGCCTTTTCATCCTCTCTTGTCAGGACCAGCCTTACTATTACTGTTGGTCACAGCTTTATCTCCTGTTGGGGAGCGTGGGTGTGCAATCAAGAACATACTGGTTGTGTGGTGTAGCCATTTCCTTTACCCTCCTGAGCCTCTGGCTCCTCCTGTCTTGAAAATTTAAAAGGTAGGGGGTCTTTTCCGTATCTCCTGTGAGGTGACGAAAAGCAGAATGCAGTGTGGTGTGTCCTGTTGAGTGCTGGCTTGCAAGGGCTGTCTCTAACCCTTGGCTAAGGAGGCGGCACAGTGACTCAGGTCCTGGCTGGGCCACCTAGCAGTTTCTCACATTGTCCTTTCTCTGTGAACTGGTGCATAATAATCTGAACTAATATTAATAAACTTTTGGCTGTAGAAATCCAAACCAGATTAGCTTGGGTCAACAGGGGCATTTGGTGTCGGTGGGACTGGTCATTCTCTTCAGGTGTTACCGGACCCGGGTTCTCCAGTGAGGTCATCGCTCTCTCCCCTCTGCTCGTGTCCTTCTTGGGTAGGGCCTCTGCACATAGCAGCAAAATGACCTCTGGTAGTGCCAAGCCTTGTGCGGGATCCAAAGAGAAGAGACTTTCTCCTCTTGTCCATATATAACCTCTTAGACTCTTCACTGGGCATGTTGTGGCCAGGAGTGAATAGAAGGGCATGATGGACTGCCTCACCAGGTCTCCAAGGCAGGCAGTGGGCAAATCAATCATGTTTGTTATACTTCCTCATAGGTTTGTGGGGAAGGTGACAGGAGCTAATGCTCCTAAAGTCCTCGGCAGATCTCCAGGCTCATCATCTGCTCAGTGGATGTTCCTGGATTTCTTCTTAGCTGGTGTATTGGCAGTGGGTGGCTAGGGATGCTGAGGCCAGGCAAGAACTCGTGGGTCTGTCTCTTGTCCTTTCCCCTGCAGTGGGCATCTGGGAGCCTTTGGCCACTGGCCTTCACTTGACCTTCAGCTCCTCCCAGTGTTTTTTCCAGTCCTGTGTGTCCCATTTGTCCCTTTTGGGCTATTGTGTAGTTACCTGCCGTGACTGTGCCTGCGTGTGAGACAGAACTGTACTGCCCAATCTGTAAGAGAAGGCTAAATAAGGCTCTCAGGCACCCCACTCCCATCATTCTATCTGGCCCCTGAGACCTTCACTGGCTTTCCAGGGAGGCTTTAAATCTCAGTCTCTTCCTTTTGTTGTTTTTAAATTAGAGAAATGTGAGGGGGTATGCTTTTAGTGAAAAAGGACCGTAAATGTCTTCAGTGTTCATCTGAAGTCATTGATGATGGTTTTCATCCCAAGAGTCCAGTGGTCAGAGTTGAGAAGTTCAAACATGGGCTCTGTGTCCTCTTTTCTGTCTTGCCTCGGTTGGGTCTTAAAGTCTAGTAATAATTTGACCTCCTTAGCAAGCACCAAATCTCATGGATATGTAGTTTTCAGGCTCTAGAAGAGTCTGTATTCCTTTTTTAAAATAAAAATAATTGGGGGAGAAAATTTTGGGTAAGGTCCCCTTTATTGTACTGAAATGAAATGCATGGCTACTACGAGCTACCTATAGAACTAATTATTAAATGAGTGTAACACTCTAACTGCTATGAAGGAGAAAGAAAAGGAAAGGAACTGATAATAAAAAGTAGATTTCAATATATATTGGCCGGGTATGGCTTTGTGGTTTAAGTGCTTGCACTACTTATAATGCATGAGTTTGGATTAAAGGCCATAAGAAGATCACAAGGCATTCTTTATAAGAACAGAAACTGAAAGAGCAGAGCGTGGTGGATTCTAGGGTAAAAACTAATACGTTGCGTGTATATTAAATGAACTAGATTGTAGGGTCAGACTAGAAACAAACTTTGCACCTAAGTGAAGGGTCCAGGACGATTGAAAGTGCAGTAGGTGTAGGTCACTCTTGGGTGTGGGACTGCCTTGGCCTTCAGGACAGCTAGTGTCTCCGGCTCCGTGGGATAAATGCAAGCAGCCCCAGCATTCTGGCGATGGCCAAAAGCGTCTCCATCCTTTGGCGTTGCTTAGACTTTGCCAAACATGAGTCACCAGGGGAGCTTTAGAAATGTCCAGGTCCAGGGCGCCTGGGTGGCTCAGTTGGTTAAGCGACTGCCTTTGGCTCAGGTCATGATCCCAGGGTCTTGGGATCGAGTCCCACATCGGGCTCCCGGCTCAGCGGGGAGCCTGCTTCTCCCTCTGACCCTCTCCTCTCTCATGCTGTTTCTCTCTCGCTCGCTCTCTAATAAATAAATAAATAAAATCTTTAAAAAAAAAAAAAAGAGAAATGCCTAGGTCCACCACCTCTAGGAGGCGGTGGTATCCCCAGTGAGAGTCCTTGCCTTAGCCCTTACGCAGTATTCTTACCTTGAACAGTTTGCAAATATGCTGTCAGAATTGGGTGGGAGCCTTCTGGCTCATTTTGAGTTGCTTTAGTTTCTGAGAGGCTTTGGCTAAGGACTAGACCCTGACTACAATGAATTGTCCGTTGAGTTCCCACTGTGTGTTCCAGCCTACTCTGGTGCTCCTGACCCTCACCTCCCCCTTGGACACGAAGCTTGCTTTCCCCAAGGTCACTGGCTCTTGCACTTGGCTGAGTCTCATTAGCTGAATGAGCTGTGCTCTTCCTCATTCTTCAGCACGTCCTTGTCAGCAGCTGACAGGTCCATGATGACTTACACCAGAGCAGCCACGGAGAGTTGAATGCATGGGGTGGGACAAGGAGGAGTAGATGTATGCATCAGGGCAGGAGACAAGATGGCTTAGGGGGAGCTGGGTTCCTGAAGCTTAATGCTACTGAAATTCAGTGAAGGATGGTTCGTACTTGTGTGTTCATTTGTTGAGTCACCCCACAAGCATCTATTCTGTGTTAAGCTTAGTCAATCAGATGAACAAGACAGAGATGACTCGAACCTGTAGACCTGAAAATCAGGGGGGTGGGATATGTATAAACAGACTTTAACCTTTTGGCTGACAATGCCTTACGCTCCAGTTGAGTTGGCGCTTCTTGGAAGGAAGTGTAGTGTAATGGTATGGGGCGAGCCTTGGATTGGAGCCCTACTTCTCAAGGTCAGGACTAGGGTAAGGTGAGTAAGAAACTCATTCTGAGGGTCCTGTCGGTGCTTCTGCCACATCGAGATGTGGGATTTCTGGTGGTAATTATACCCCGAATGCTTCTCACCTAGAAAACGGGGACAGTCGTCTTTCCCTTCTAGATGCTGTCAAAGAGATAACACATGAAAAGTGCTAAGCACAGTAAGTGCTCTGAGTAAGTACTTGGTAAAAGCCAGCCGTGGTTGTTACTGGTTTCGTGGAAGTAAATTATTCCTCCATTCAAGCTTGCAAAGAGTCATTTTCTGGAGTAAATCTAGCCTGCTGTTGCTCAGATGTAACTAACTTTCTAATAAAGAATTCTTTGGGTTGAAGAGCTAAATGGCTCACTTAGACTTGGCTATATATTACCAGGGGAGCTTTTAAAACTGTGTCCAAAAACAAAAAACAAAACAAAACCAAAGCCCCAGAAAACCAACTGTCCAGGGCCCCTCCAGACCAATTAAGTCCATCTCTGGAAGTGCAACCCGAACTGGTCCAGTGATGCGAGTGCTCAGCCAAGGTTGATGATTGGTGGTTTAGAGCAGCACTCCTCCAACTTGAATGTCTCCACCAGGTGCACCTGGCGGTCATGGTGGACTGCAGGCTCGGCTTCAGCAGCGCTGGGCAGGGCCTGTTAGCAGGTGTTTCTCGCAAGCTCTGGGTGATGCTGATGCCTCTGGTTCTGCAAGGATCTGCAAGGGGAAGTTCTCTGAAACCACCGGGGCTTGGAGAAAGCTGACAGCACTCGTAATTTTTCTTTCAGGGCCAAATTGGGAGTTAGTTTTGTATGCTAGTTTGAAAAACGGAGTACTCTGATCCACTGCAAGATTTAGCACCATTAACATTTGTCATTTTTGCTTTTGATGATGTTTTTAAGATGTATTTAATTGAGATAGCACAGGGGGGAAGAGGGAGAGAGAAAATCAGGCAGACTCCAGGCTGAGCGTGGAGTGTGATGCGGGGCTCGGTCCCATGACCCTGAGATCAGACCTGAGCCAAAATCAAGAGTCAGACGCCTAACTGACTGGAGTATCCAGGTGCCCTGATATACTTTTTAAAAAGATGTTATTTATTTTAGAGAGATGGTGGTGGGGGGTGAGGAGCAGAGGGAGAGAGAGCGTGTCTTAGGCAGACTTCACGCTGAGCACATAGCCTGACATAGGGCTCAGTCTCCTGACCCTGAGATCAGGACCTGAGCTAAAATCCAGAGTTGGTCGCTGATCCAACTGTGCCACCCAGGTGCCCCTTTTGATGATCTTTTTAAGTTAATGATCAATACTCTGCAGGCTTGCTTTTGGTGAGTTTTGAAGGATCTGCATGTGTGGTATTAGCATGAGCCCATGATCCTGCAGGTTGATTTGCTCACCTGACATTGAATTGGATGCTCTCATGTTCAGATGCATGCAAGTGGGATTCCAGGGCAGAATTCTGCCATGACTAGTCAGCTGGAGAGTTCCTGAGAAAGCTGTTGTTTCCATGCTGTTAAAAAAACAAAACAAAACAAAAAACCAAACAGCTTTAAGGTGTAAAAGCAACATAACCTGAAATGGAAAAGAGCATCCCAAATCTCCCAACCCTAGTATAATGATTATTTCTCCATAGTCCATTTAAGTACAATTTTTACATAGTTCTACCACCATCAGTGTGTGCATGCAATTTTTTTTACTAATGTTTTCTTGTGTTTTTATTTAGATTTCTAATTATGTTTAGAGATCTTCCCCCACCCCAGCCCCTCGGAATATAAAAATGTATAAGTTATAATCCTTAAGTCTGAGAATAAGAGCAGTTTAAAGAAGAAAATCCCTTGGACACGATTACCATTAATATGTTTTATTTATTATTTATGAGGCATTTTATTCCAGTTCATTTTATGTATGTATTTTACATAATTCAGATCATTCTGAATCTGTAAGTTGGTCTGCTTTGAAAAGCAGTTAGCATCCTACCATGAACGTTGCCTCACATTATTCCCTTCTGTGGCTCTCCCTTTCACAGGCTGTGTGGAATTCTGCGTTGGGTTGTGTCCTTGTTTCTCACACGTTCTTCTCCGCTCTTCTCCCCTCGTAGGAGTAGGATTTCCATGAATATATTTTTTGGTAAAGCTCTTTCTTTGTCCTTTTTTGTTTTAAAGTCCTTAGTCTAGGTTTCTAGAAGCGGAATTCCCACGTCAGAAGGGATTGTAAAGCCACATCCAGGTGGCTCAGTCGGTTCAGCGTCTGCCTTGGGCTCAGGTCATAGTCCCAGGGGGGCTCAGGTCATAGTCCCAGGGTCCTGGGATCGAGCCCCGCATCAGGCTCCCTGCACAGCAGGGACCCTGCTTCTCTGTCTTCCTCTGCTAATCCCTCTGCTTTGTGCTCCCACTCTTGCTCTATCAAATAAGTAAAATCTAAAAAAAAAGGGGAGGGGATCTGTGAAGTCTCTTGATCTATATTGCTAAAATTCTTTCCAGGGCAGAGGTGTCACCGGATACCCCCATGGTGGTATGTAGAGGGCCTGTCTCTTTGTCCTTTATGAAGGCTGTAAAGGACTCTACAGTTGACTTAGTGGTTGCCACACAGGTTCGTGTTTGGGCTGCTTCTACTTCTCGGAGATTGTAGATGCAGGCTGAGATCGTATCCTTGTGTCTGTCACTTGTCCCCTCTGCGAACATCTTTCCCTTGTACATATTGGCAGGAATAGGATCACAGGGCAAAGGATATGAATGCTTTAATGGCCCAAGTGAGGTGTTGCTCTGGTTCCAGGTTGAGGCAGGAAGGACCCCCCCACCAAAAGAGCTTGAGCCAGTTTCTTCACCCTTCATCGCTGCTTGGCTCCTGCTTGGGGGAGTGTGGAAGGGATTTTCCAGCTGATTTTTCTTTAGGGAGTAGAGATGTGGGGATCCTCCCTCCCCCAGATAGAAAGGTAGAAAAGCCAAATGTGTTAACATCTGAACTTAAAATTACAGAAGTACCTTCTCAGACACCATGAGAAGTGGAGAGCCATCTAAGTTCCTTCACGCCCCTTTCGGAACTGGGTGACCCATTCGAGTTTCCTAGATATTTTTTCTGTATAGACATGGACAGGAAGAGAGGACCAGGAGCATCATGGCATCTGTTGCAGCAATCACGTACAAGGGAGAAAGCCATGTGCTTGTTTATTTTCTCTAATGCTTCCAGAATCCAATCAAAGACTCCAGTTTTGTTGATGAACTAAAATTCTTAGGGGGAGTAAGCAGCAAGGTATATTTGCACGAACAGCTGCATTTTGAAGCACGTGCCCACGTTGAATGGTTAAACGTTAGAGCCATTAGTAGTTGGTGCCAGATGTTCCCCCCAAAATGTGCACCGAACATGGATTGCGGCGGTTCATCAAGATGCGAAAAATCTGCAGCTGCTGAGGGAACAGGGAGAAGGTTGTGTCTGAAACATTGCTTCAGCCCATCCCTTTTGCCATCAGAGCACAGGAGCAGGAGAGAAAAAATTACCCAAACCAACAAATATGATAGAACTCTGATTAAACGGTTATGGTGATTATCCACGGTGGGGGGGGCAGGGTGGGACGCAGTTACCATTCATTAATGCTCCATTTGCTGTTTTATTCAATGAGAAGTAAGGTAGAGCAGTCTGGAGGGGTAAATAAAAATAACAGAATGGTTTTGAGGGAAAACAGAAGACAGCAGAGCCAGGGAAGGGAAAAGAAGTGGAAGAGAGTGAGCACACCATCTAAAGTGAGTGTTAGCGTTTGTGCTACTTGAGAGAAGTGGTTGAAAAGAACCAGTCGGACCTGGCTGATCCCAGAAGCTGGAGCCCCTTGCTCGGTTGAACGCCCTGGCTTTTCCTCTTTGCCTTGGGAGAGGCAGAACTGGTAACCTGGTGATTCGTAGAAAATTTTTTGAACCTTGCCTTTCCGGTACAGTTCACAAGGTGGCAATTTCTATGTCAGTGAACATGAAGCCTGGGTCTTAAATAGAGCCAGCATGTGCGTGCCCTGCAGGCGGTGGCAGAGGCGATGACGTCACTGCCAAGCAACTTCTTGTTATTTTGGAGCTGGGGAGGGGAGCAACAGGAAGCTCAGCGGACGGGAGATATTCTTGGCAGCGGCAGAAGTGCAGTTTAAAGAGAGACAACTGTCAAGTTGAGGGATTCTGGAAGTTGCCTCACCGAGCAAATGAAAGTTCACGGAGTTTGTCCCGGGTGCCAGACACACTATACAGATGCATGAGATGCTCACCTGCCATCACGTGGCTCCTGCGGCCAAACACAATCACAAAAACATTTAAAGCCCAGGATCTGTTTCTTCATTTTTTTTTTTTTTCCAATTTAAAGTCAATTAGCCAACATATAGTATATCATTAGTTTCAGAGGTGGAGTTCAGCAATTCATCAGTTCCTTATAACACCCAGCACTCATCCCATCATGTGCCCTCCTTCATGCCCATCACCCAGTTACCCCATCCCCCCACCCACCTCCCCTCCAGCAACCCTCAGTTTGTGTCCTATAGTTAAGAGTCTCTCATGGTTTGTCTCCTCCTCTGATTTCTTCCTATTCCATTTTCCTTCCCTTCCCCTATGATCCTCCATGCTGTTTCTTATATTGCTCATATGAGTGAAACCATATGATAATTGTCTTTCTCTGACCGACTTACTTTGTTCAGTCTAATACCCTCTAATTCCATCCATGTCGATGTAAAAGGTAAGATTTCATCCTTTCTGATGGCTGAGTAATATTCCATTGTATATATGAACCACATCTTTATCCATTTGTCTGTCAGTGGACACCTGGGCTCTTTCTATAGTTTGCCTATTGTGGACATTGGTGCTATGAACTTGGAGGTGCAGGTGCCCCTTGGGATCATTACATTTCTATTTTTGGGGTAAATACCCCGAAATAGTAGTAGTGCAATTGCTGGATCCTAGGGTAGCTCTGTTTTTAACTGTCTGAGGAGGCTCCATACTGTTTTCCAGAGCTGCTGCACCAGCTTGCATTCCCACCAACAGTGTAGGAGGGTTCCCCTTTCTCCGCATCCTCGCCAACATTAGTTGTTTCCCGCCTTGTTAATTTTTGTCATCCTAACTGGTGTAAGGTGGTATCTCACTGTGGTTTTGATGTGTATTTCCCTGATGCCGAGTGACGTGGAGCATTTTTTCATGTGTCTTTTGGCCATTTGGATGTCATCTTTGCAGAAATGTCTGTTCATGTCTTCTGCCCATTTCTTGATCGGATTATTTGTTCTTTGGGTGTTGAGTTTGGTAAGTTCTTTATAGATTTTAGATACTAGCCCTTTATCTGATACGTCATTTGCAAATACCTTCTCCCATTCCATAGGCTGCCTTTTAGTTCTGTTGTCTATTTCCTTTGCTGTGCTAAAGCTTTTTATCTTCTTTCTTGATTAAAACTCTCCACAGTGTAGGGATAAAGGGAACATACCTCAATATCCTAAAAGCCATATGTGAAAAGCCCACAGTGAATATCCTTCTCAATGGGGAAAAACTGAGACAGGGAGGTCCCCTCTCACTACTGGTGTTCAGCATAGCACTAGAAGTCCTAGCCTCAGCAGTCAGACAACAAAAAGAAATAAAAGGCATCTGAATTAGCAAAGAGAAGGGCAAAATAATTTTCGCAGATGACCTGATACTCTGTGGAAAACCCAAAAGACTCCATCCCAAAATTGCTAGAACTCACACAGGAATTCGGCAATGTGGCAGGATATAAAATCAATACACAGAAATAAGTTGCATTTCTATACACCAACAATGAGAAGAAAGAGAAATTAAGGAATTGATCCCACTTAAAATTGCACCAAAACCCATAAGATACCTAGGAATAAACCTAACCAAAGATGTAAAGGATTTATACTCTAAAAACTATAGAAAACTTATGAAAGAAATTGAGGAAGACAAAGACATAGAAAAACATTCTAAGCTCATGGATTGGAAGAATAAATATTGTTAAAATGTCTATGCTACCCAGAGCAATCTATGCATTCAGTGCAATCTCTATTAAAATACCATGAACAGTTTTCACAGAGCTGGAACAAATAATCCTAAAATTTGTATGGAACCAGAAAAGTTCCCGAATATCCAGAGAAATACTGAAAAAGAAAAGCAAAGCTCTGGTGGCATCACAATTCCGGACTTCAAGCTCTATTACAAAGCTGTCATCATCAAGACAGTATGGTACTGGCACAAAAACAGACACATAGATCAATGGGACAGAACAGAGAGCCCAGAAATGGACCCTCAACTCTATGGTCAACTAATCTTCAACAAAGCAGGAAAGAATGTCCAGTGGAAAAAAGACCATCTCTTCAACAAATGTCGTTGGAAAAATTGGACAGCCACATGCAGAAGAATGACCCCGGACCATTTCCTTACAACACACACAAAAATAGGCTCAAAATGGATGAAAGACCTAACTGTGAGACAGGAATCCATCAAAATCCTTGAGGAGAACACAGGCAGCAACCTCTTCGACCTCAGCTGCAGCAACTTCTTGGTAGACACGTCTTCAAAGGCAAGGGAAACAAAGGCAAAAATGAACTATTGGGACTTCATCACAAAGGACTGTTCCTTCAAATGTATTCTTTATGAGGCGCTCCAAATGTAGCCTCACTGAGCATGGAGTTGTGCGGGCTGGGGGCTGGGGGTCCCGGAATACCACCTACTGAGCTGTAATAAAACCCCCTTGTGAACCAAGCTGCCCGAAAAGGCAATTTGAAAATGATCACCTAGGCTGGAAGAGGTTTGCCTTTGAGTCCAGTTCTGCCTTGTTTCTGCTCCATGGAACTGAATCCACACGTGGCTTCCACATCTCTTCCCCACAGTGGGGCTTCACCAGGAGCCAAGTTAATGGTGTCTTTTTAGATTTTGTTTTTCTCTTCATTGACTCCTCTTGTCTGTGAAATTTCCTAGTGCAATCTCTCCCTTTCCCATGTTCTCCATCCCCCTCATTTGTTCTTTTTTCACTACTGCTGCCTTTTTTTTTTTTTTTTTTTTAGGTTGCAAGCCTCACAAGGGCAGGGATCTTTGTCTCATTTGTTCACAAATCTGCCTCAGGGACTTGCATAATGCCTGGCATGTAGTAGAGCCCAGAAATGTCTTGAAAGAACAAATGCATGTTGGGCAGTTATTTCTATGTTGTTGCTCTCCTGCATTTGGCTTAGCTTACTAAGGTCCTTTCATGGTCTAATAAGGCTGCTAGAGCCCCAGCCATCACATATGCATTCTAGGCAGCAGAAAGGACAGAGCAGGGGAGGGGGAAAAAACAGTGTGTGTTGACTACTCCCCCTTTTTTTTAAAGGTTTTAATTATTTTAGAGAGCTCCAGTGGGGGGAGGGGCAGAGGGAGAGGGAGAGCGCGAAGCACGAATCCCAAGCAGATTCCACACTCAGTGCAGAGCCCAACACGTGGGGCTCGATCTCACGACCCTGAGATCATGACCTGAACCAAAACCAAGAGTCAGACGCTTAACCAACTGAGCCACCCAGGTACCCCTGTGCTGACTTCTTTTAAGGAGGTTACCCCCCATTCAGTCAAAACATTTTCTTACTTTTAAGTGGCCTGAACTTACTCTGTGAGGGATGCTGAGATTTTTTCGTAGGGTACCTTGTCATCCCACACAGGACAGCAGAAGGGAAGAATTGATATTTTGGAAGGCAGACAGTGGTCTGTGCTCAGTGCCTTGAATGTAGTCCTCTCTCTTGGGAAAAAGTCACTTTTGTTACATAGAATGAAAACAGGTTCAGTTTTGTGGTTATTGGCAGATTGGTATATTCACTTGCCCCCAAAAGCAGAATGGCTTTTTTTTTTTTTAAGATTGATTTATTTTAAAGAGCGAGAGAGTGCGTATGAGTGGGAAGAGGGGCAGAGGGAGGGAGAAGGGAAGCAGACTCCCCGCTCAGTGGGGAGCCCAGTGTGGGGCTCGATCTCAGGACCCTGAGATCATAAGCTGAGCCAAAAATGGAGTCAGATGTTCAACTGACTGAGCCACCCAGGTACCCCAGAATGGCTTTTGAGTCAGAAAGACCATGGCTCTGATCTCCATACTAAGCACCTCCTTAATACCGTAGCTGTGTGACGTTGGGCAAGTTGGTTTCCCTCTGAGCCTCAGTTTAAAACCGTCTATAAAAGGGGATAATAAAGGGCCTTTTCATGCATGATGGTGAGGATTGAAGGGTATAACCCAGGTGAAGAAATGTGGCAGGGTGTGGCATAGCAAGTTCATGGTTGGAGGCTGTTCTGTATCCTCCCATGATCTTGATCACCATCTTAGCCGGTTATGGTTTCCAGACGCCAGGGATCCAAGGATGACAAAGACATGGTCTCTGTGTTCTAGAAGCTCACAGAAGGGCGTGCTAGGCAGAAGAGTCAGTGTAAGGGAGGAGAGGCACGATTCTGGATGGTAGGTTGAGGAAGCTACAGGTAGCTTGGGATGGTGGCAGTCCAGTGTCCTGGAGTCCACAGTGTATTTGGGGAAGGACTAAGGAAGGTTCTCTGGAATAAGGACCTGGGGACAATTCCAAAGGCCCCAGTGAGGAGTTTGGCCCTGATTCTGTGACTGGTGGGAAACTAGCAAAGGGCCTGAAACAGGAGGGTACTTGATGAGGTCTGTTCTGTGGGCCGTTCCTTCTCCCAGACCCTGTGGAGAGCTGGATGGCAGAAGGTGCGTCTTGGAGGGGTGAGTGTGGGCTGGGGCCATACAGGCAAGAGGTGGGGGCGGCCATGTCTCCGTAGGGCAGGTGATTCCAGAGAGAAGATGCTGTGGTCAGGCTGTGGTGGGATCAACACCGAGGGGTACAAGACTGGTTGCTTGGATTAGGGTCTGTCTGCCCTGCAGCCTTCGTTTCCTGGGGGCCGGGGGTGGGGATAAACAAGCTGTGAAGGAAGTACTTGCATGGCTCCCCGAGGCAGAGGACTATACCCAACCCAGGTCCTTGCCAGCACCAGTGTTTGTGATGTTCACTTCATGGCTGAGCGTCTTCCTTAGTGGCAGGGTTCTTGGCGAGGGAGGCAGCATGGAAACGGCAAAGCCCTGTGCCCCGTGGTGGTGACCCCCTGAAACCCCCGCTAATGAGCTCGTTACTGTGCAGTGATCGCACCTTGAGGTTGGATGTGTGCGCCTGCATCCCTTTGTAATTACTGTGGTCCTACCATCAGCAGGCCCCAAGCCCACAAGGAGGAGGTTGTCTCTGGGTCACCGGGGCGGTCACAGCTTGTGGTTTGGGTTCATTTGTGCAGAGTGAGGGTAATCTGTTTTGACTCCTTTATCTGACTTGAAAATGGCTCCACTGGGCCAGAGATGTGGTCTTCTAGCAGATGGACGCTCTGATGTGGCGTCAGGGGACGCGACCTGGATTTCCTGCCCAGGTTGGTTGCTAAACAGATTGTAACCTTGGCTTTCTGAGGACCTCATCAGGCCAAGGTAGCTCTGCCCTTCTCTGCCACATGGTGACAGAGTGAAACTTAGTATCTGTTTGCTCATGTTTCTTACTTAACTGTCTGATTATGGTATTTTCCAAACACACAGAAGCAGTAGAAGAGTCTAACCCACCACCCACCCTTAGCAGTTACTGACATTTTTGTCGCTCTGGTTTTGCCCATCCCTTCACACTGTTTGCTGTTTTGCTGGAATGCCTCCGATGCTAGATGTTAGATCACCTATAAAATTTGTTTTGTGTGAATCTCTGACAGATCAGGACTTGTGAAAAAACCATATGCAATGCTGTTAATACCTTTAATACAATTATCAACGATCTGTTGGTATTCTCTACTTTCTAAACTCAAAGATAATTGGTTGTCTCAGATTCTTAGAGTGGCTTCGTTTGAATCTGTTTTGATTTTACTTTCAGAAGTGTAAATCTGCCCCTGTCCTTTTCATGATTAAAACCCTGTGCACTGAGGGGGAGAAAAAATGCTCACTCTTGACCACGGCCCGCCAGCCCTGCGCGATCTGATCTGTGCGTGCCTGCCTCCCTCTGGGGATCTTTGCTGTTTCTTTTTTTTTTTTTTTTTTAAAGATTTTATTTATTTATTTGAGAGAGAGAATGAGATAGAGAGAGAGAGCATGAGGGGGGAGGGTCAGAGGGAGAAGCAGACTCCCTGCTGACAGCAGGGAGCCCGATGCGGGACTCGATCCTGGGACTCCAGGATCATGACCTGAGCCGAAGGCAGTCGCTTAACCAACTGAGCCACCCAGGCGCCCTCTTTGCTGTTTCTTGTGCCTGGAACATCCTACCCCCGGGTCTTGGCACAGCTGCACCTCTGCCTGATCTCTGAAGAGAGGGCTGCCTTGTCTATGCAGTTTTCCCCTTCTCCTCCAGACCTCTTCTCTTAATCCCATCAGGTTCTAAACTTATGTACGCTGCCTGTTTTTGGACATTTCTTCATGTTCTGTTTGATGTCGACCTCCTTCCTTCCACTGACGGGTGTCTGTCACCGAGGGCTGGGGCCAGTCCTGCCTGCCCGCTCCCATTTCCCCGGTGCTTGGCACCAAGCCGCTCAGCCAGTTCTTGTTACGTGAGTGGCCGATTGTACGGCCCAGCGCCTCTGCACGGCATGGCCGGGAAGCCTGCAGCACTCGCCTCTGGTAGGGAGAAGGTCCGTCTCTCTCTCTCTCTCTCTCTCATAATCAAAATGTTGGCACAGGTAGCTCAGGCCTTCAGAAGCAGCCATGCTAGTGATAGTTATTATTTATATAATAATACTCTGTAGATAATGCATAGTAGAATCTTTCGTTTCTATCACTCCTTCCTGTTAAGAGGAGGTCCCAAATGCATCTTTGAGTCCTCGGCTCCCACATAGAGTCCGGGAAACTGGTTAACAGACTGGGAAGTCCAGACCCCTGCAGATGGGCCTCTCAAGGTTTTGTCTGCTGGTATCTGGAGAGGAGACCGTCTAGCCTGGTGGCTCGTGCCCCGGAGTTCAGAGGAGAGCTGTTTGGAAACCCTGTCCTTCCTTGTGCCGCATAGCCCTGAGTGCATCACTTCCCCGAACCTCAAGTTGCTCATGCATCTCCAGCATCTCCAAAGCAGCGGTAGGCAAGGCCTTCCTCGGTCTCTTCACTCGCTGCTCGGAGACCGATGTCTGCTCACAGCAACGTTACTGGTGACTGTGTTGTTAGGCTGGGAGATGAACGAGCACACACCCCACAGGTCCCTGAACAGATGCTGCCTGTTAATTAGGGTTAAAATGTGGCTTAACGTCTTTTTTCCTTTTTGTGTGTTTTGTGGATCGGGGATTGTTTGTTTGGTCTCCTACCAGCTCAGCTACCCCTCACAGTGGCCAGTGAGTTGGGTCCTGGGGTTCTCTCAGTTTATGGGATGGAGGTGCCTGGGTTAGGCGAGTTGCCCAGGGTCACACACATACACAGCAGGCTGGGCCCAAGGTCAGACACATACATGGTGGACTGGGCTGGGGTTTGAACCTCTGTCTGCCTTCTTACCCTGTTGTCAGGTCCCCTTGACCTCCCTCTTCACGGTCATCAGGATGGTATTAATACCGTGTGATGGTCACAGTGTGTCTCTTTGGCGGTCTGTTTTTTGTTATTGTCCCAGCCCTGGCTGCTGGCAGTCCACAATAATGATGGTTGAAAAGGGGGCCACCTCCTGCATTTTCTTAGTGCCAAAATAGCATCTGATTCTGAACCCTCATCTTGTTGCCCCTCGAAATCTCCTGGCCAGTCTCCTTGTATGTGTGGCACAGGCCGAAAGCGTCTGTCGCCCGTGCCTATGTATTCCTTTTCCCCAAATCTTCATGGGGAACTTGAGAATGCAGCTTTCTCAGAAACTTCTGTGTAGCAAGACACTGTGACAGGAAGACAAATTGTGGAGCTTTAAATTGAAGAAAAACAGGAGGCAATTTGTCTGATGTGTTCCAGTTCTGTTCTTTTTACCTTTTTCTAGTCTGAGTTATGGAGACAGTTTCCTCTCGCTTTGAAGGTTAAACTGCTGGGAGGTGTTTTATCAGGGAATGTTCTATTAAAGCATTAAGAACAATTAGACGTGGAGTCCTTTTTTATTTTTTGCAGATTTTGACGTCTAAGTTATTGGAAGCTTGGCTCTCTTTTGCTCTTCCTTAAGAGAATTCTGAAAACGCTGGAATGAGATGTATTTTAGTGGGGGGAGTTTGGTAGCAGGCTTACTGTATTCTCCCAGAAGGAGAAAAAACGTATACTTGTGGAAGTGGAGTCTGATCCCCCGGGCCTGAGGGGCTTTCATGGGGGTAGCTGTGCCCTCTCCTCTGAGACCTTTCAGATGGATCAGACTGGTCTTTTGTAGATACTGGCAGGCTTTTCTTCCTAGCCCTGACTCTGGTTTATAATTATGTATTTGGGACCTCTCTGATGATGGTCTGTCTCCTACTGGACTCGGACACCCACGAGAGAGGGGGTCCCAGTTTGGGCCTCCTCTCTGGCTATTCAGGCCTGAAGCCCGCACCTAACACAGCAGATGATTGGTATCTTGAGTATTTGAGGAGTGAATGAGTGTAGCTTGACTAAGACTTGCCCTCTTGCTTCCTACTCCCCCACCCCCTTGTCCTTGGACCTGTGACACCCTCTGCCAAATGCCCCTGTTCTGGATGCCCCAGGCCTGTTGGTGCCGTCTCACCACCCCTTCCCACTGCAAGCCCACTCTCCTGCCTTTGCAACTGTACCGAGCAGAAGAGTAAACTCCATCCCAGGAGGAAGTGAATTTGGTGGGAAGGCTTGTGACATTGTAATTATGTGCCTAGGACTGCTTGGAAATATTCTGTACCCTATATTGATAGAAAAATACTGCATTAATTGGGGCGCCTGGGTGGCTCAGTCATTAAGCGTCTGCCTTCGGCTCAGGTCCTGATCTCAGGGTCCTGGGATCGAGTCCCACATCGGGCTCCCTGTTTGGCGGGAGGCCTGCTTCTCCCTCTCCCACTCCCCCTGCTTGTGTTCCTGCTCTCACTATCTCTTTAAAAAAAAAAAGAAAAGAAAAATACTGCGTTAAGTCGGTGAATTCAGAAGAACACAAAATTTAGCAAGCCTTTGGGAGGAACAGCTAACAAGAGTTCCTGAATGTTTATCTTCTTGAGAGCACATGACCGAGGTGAGCCAAGGACACAGTCACTACCAGGTGCAGGGGAGGATCTGGTGTGGCTTGGAGGACACCAGACCTCTCTAGTGGGCTTTGCGTAGAGATTGGTGCTATGCTTTGGTGGAAAAGAAGAGGGTTGACTGGGCTGGGTGATTGCTGAGAGCACTGGGGGCCCCGAGTTTTGTCTGGTTGCCCTGTTGGAGGGGCCATACCAGCATGAAGACACTGAGCAATCACCACCCAGTGGCCTCCCCTGCTCTCCCAGGGACAGCGCTGCAAGGAGGGGACCTGTGCCGACAGCCATGATGTAATGTGCACTCAAGAGTCCCACTGACCTGGATGCAGTCCTGTCCCTTTGCTTTATGCTGTGTGACCCAGGGCACCTGTGAACCTGTTTGTTCGTTTATAACATGTGGGGGTGTGAGGATGAAAGGAATCCGAGCCCTTAGCCCTGTGCTCAGTACATGGTTTTTCTCCATGAAATCGTGAACTCCAACAAACTTGTCCCAGTGAGTGCCCAGGAAGTTGACTTTGACATTGACCCCCAACTCAAAAATCCTCTTTGCTTGTGGAGTTGAGTTGAATGGGTGGAGAGTAGGATTGGCAACACCTGCTGCTCGTTAGAACTGTCCTCCGGGCAGGGAGACTCCGGTTGTGGGTGTCGGGGAGAGCACCCCTTGTTCACTCTCTTAGCAATTTGGACAAATGAAGCTGCCAGATGACCTCTGCCAAGGACACTGGTCCAACAGAGGGCTTCTTTGGCTCCCAAGAGTGGTTGGCATCTCCACAAGTGTGTTGACAACTCCCTGCCAAGTGAATCCCCAGTTCTGCCTAATTCCCAGGTCCTGGCAGAGCCTGCAGAGTACTGCGGGGATCTGGCTGCATTCCCCTGCTGTCCAGAGACAGTGGCTCATCTCACTGTGGGTTTGACCACCTCTCTGAATGGAGGCAAGAGCTATTCCTAGTGGTCTCAGGGCCCAGCATGGAGCTGATACAAGAGGATCTAGAGAACCACAGCCGTTTCATGTTCTGGGCTTTGGCCTCAGATATTTGACAACACTTGTATACCTATAAAAATGAGGAATTTTCACCAAACTGGAGACTGCATCTCCTTGGAGCCACAGCGGAGTGTTACTTCGAGGAGGTAACCTCACCGGGAGGAGGAGGATAGAAGTCCCCAGTGATGGGGGAGCGCACATCTCCAGGGTACCAGCCTCACTGCCCTGGACACACATCCTAGGAGGGATATAGGTACAAGTAGCTTGCTGCCGTTCCTGCATCCCTTGCTTCTGGCACACGTGTGTCCTCAATCCCTGCACTCCTTGACGTAGCCCCAGAATCTTCTTAGTCCCATGTCTGGGCATCCACTTCTGATCAGTGTTGGTTCTTTAAGCAATATCTTCACCTTTCCTGTCTCTCTGAAATCTAAGAAAGGCCCTTTCCAGAAAAGTAGAGTAGCCAAACATCTCTAACAAATGGTTCTAAGGCCACGTGGGGATGGTGAGCTTGGCCAGAGCTAGGAGGAGCACCGAGCTTGTCATGATGGGCAGGCCTGGTCACGATGCCAAGGCATTGGTCGAGCTGACTGTCCGTCTGGCCCCTAAAGATGGCCTCCTGTCCCTTCCTCGCCGTGTTCATGCTGTAGGTGGCCATGGTAGGAGTAAGTGTACAGTCTTAACATGAAGAAACTTGCCTGGGTGGAGAATGCTTGCCCTTCACCTGGTTGGGGTTCATGACCTGTTTGACACTCTGCGTCGGCCTCCTGAGTTACCCAGCAGAGGGGCTTCGGTGTCTTGCTGAGCAGCCCAGCCCACCAACTGTGAAGGGTCCTAGCCAGAAAAATGTCGCAAACAAAGCATTTAACAACAGCTCAGAGCTATTATGATTCCACGTGCAGGTAATGTCCAGAGTAGGCAAATGGGTTGTGACAGGAAGTAGGTGTCTGGTTGTTGGGGGTAGGGGGTGGGGAGCAGTTGGGAGTGACTGCTAACGGATACAGGGTTTCTTTTTAGGGGGATGAAAATGTTCTGGAATGAGTGTTGATGGCTCATGATATTTGGGCGTAATTACGAACTACGGAACTATATGCTTTTCAAAGAGTGAATTGTGATTTGTACCTTAATGAAAAAGGTGGGAAAAGTACATGGAGATTTTAAGCAAAACAGGCCAATTTTACTAAAAGCTCCTATTGAGCACTTGAAACAGTAACTTGGTGATAAAGGTGCTGTGCCTCTCCCTATTTCTTCTTCTTTCTAGAACATCCCTGGGGAAAGGAAGATGATGGGCTTTCCCTTTGGGGTCACAGGGAGTAGAAACTTGAATGCTTTCATTACTGACTGTGCACGGGAGCAGTTAATGTGTGTGTGATTTTTGAGATGCGCAAACTACCCTTTCCTGGGTCCTCTCAGGAATGTTGACACATGACAACTGATCAAAGCACATGCCCGGTTGCTTTTTTGACAGAGCGGCAGTAATAACTTCATCTTTCATTCCCGTAACCCTTCTTTCTCCCAAGGAGTACATCTGTCTGGTACCTCTCAACATCCCATGCAGGTGAAATTCTCGCCACTGATGGCCGGTGGAGTTACATTTTCACCTTCAGGTGTCCCAGGGATCCCATATAGATGACATCTTCTCCTCTGGATTTAACATCCACTCTTCCCTACCTCGTTTGGCACCCCAGGAGCTGCACCTTGATGGACTCCATCCCTGGGCTCTGCTGCCCCCCACCTTGCAGTGGGGGTTCAGTCTGCTTGGTGGATGGGAGGTGGTGGCACAGGGAAGGCAAGTTGGGGGCATTTACTCTTCTGGCTCCCTCCTTGCTGGGCCTCAGGCTGCCGGTGGCTGTGTTCCTGTCCTGGAGACCACAGGTCCGTAGGTGTCCGCCTGTGTCCTTCTGCGTTGTTACTGCTGTCTCCCTTTGACCTTCAGGCCTGAAGGAGTGTGGCATGGGCGGGGGGGCTTCACACAGTGGCCAGCTCCTGAGTCGGTCACCATCCCTTGCTGGTTTCTCTTCACCTTGCCTACGTAAAGAGCTTCTTCATTAAACCCCACGATCTCCCCCTTTGAGTGTGCTGTTGTCTGCTGGGCTGTGACTGGACCTCCAGGCTTGATCTAGCTGCATGGCTTTGCACTTGATTGTTCCTCTCTTGGAATCCGCTTTTGCCAAGATCATGGCAGATACCCAGGCTCGTTGTAGGTGTTACCACCTCAGGGGGGGGGACTCATCTGTCTACCCTCCTACCCTTCTCTTCAAGGACCGTGACTTACTTCTTACAGCACTGGGACTCCCAAAATCATCTTCTATTTCGTTGGCTGGTTGGTCTTGTCCAGGGTATTCCGGCTCTCCCAAGTAGACATGGGGTTAGCAAAACTTTTCTATAAAGGGCCAGAAAGTGAATGTTTTCAACTTAGCAGGCTAGGTGGTCTCTGCTGCACCCACTAAAGTCTGCTATCATAGCCAGAAAGCAGCCACAAACGTGAAATGAATGAGCTTGTCTTTGTTCCTGGAAAATGTACTAAAAACCGAACAGAAACTTGTGGTAGGTAAATGACCTCTTAATACAGCTATTACAGAACACCACCAAAATAAGCATGATGGATTTGGCCCATGGGCCATTGTTTGAGAACTGTCAACTAGACTGAAAGCTCCATGAGCATTGGAACCTTATTTGGCTTATTCACTTTGGGCCCCAGGGCTTTGAGTGTGGAGCAGCATGTAGGAGGCGTATGGCAAATGTTCATCGAATGCAAACACTTAACGAATGCCTGCTCTGTGTAGGTCATTGAGTTAGACAGTGGGACCAATGGTAAAGGAAGATAGTCCTTGACCTTGAGGTCCCTGGGAGACCGACAGACATGGTTTATTGTGTAACATACCTGTTGGTTTTGATAGATGGAAATCGCCGATGTAGTCCACAGGTAAATCAGCTCACTCTGCTGGGAAGGTCAGGGACTGGCCTCCATGTGGAGGAACCCTTGAGGTGCATCTGGAAGGATGACAAAAGGGTTGGCAGGTGGACAAGGTGTGGTGTGTTTGGGGGATTGGGCAGAGGCCAGGTCATGGAGAGGCCCATTGAGCCGCCATTTGGTCGTTGTCTGACAGCCTGTGGAGAGCCGCTGGATGAGGCTAACCTGAAGAATTCCTGTGATGAGAGGTTTTCATTGGGAGCAGCGTGGAGGCTGGGTTGGAGGGAGCTGGTAGCAGCAGGAGACCGGGCACTATTTAGAAGCTTCTTGCCTGAGAGTGGGTGTTGGTCTAGGGCAGGGTTTCAGGAGGGTGTATATTTCTTAAAGCTGAAGTTGATGCTTAGCCAGGTCTGGTGACCGGTTCCTGCCTTAGAATGTGGTGTGGGAGGGCATGGACAGTAGGCTGATGCAGACGGTTTCTGGCCTGATGGATGGTGGTACTGCTCCCTGGTGCAGGAGGGGGAGCAGGTGTGGATGAGGCAAGGATGTGTTCAGAGTTCAGACAGTGGTTATGATAGGGAGGAGAATGACAACAAGAAAGATATTAAAAAAAATAAGGTTTTGTGTAGTGCAAGTATCAAGAAGACAAAAGATGGTTGAGATAAAGCTGCTGGGGATGTCTGGGGAGAAGCTACCACTTCCCTAGTGAAGGAAAGCCTCTTGGTGGTTGGAGCGTGGGGCACAGAGGAGCTGAGGTTGGAAGGATGAGAAGGAGCCAGTTCTCCCAAGATCTGGGGGCAGACCATTCCAGTTAGAGGGAAGGGTATATGCGAAGGTCCAGAGGTGATCATGGATGTGTGATCTGTGCAAGCAGTGGAGAGAAAGCCAGTGTGACCAGAGCAGACCATGAGGAAGGGAGCGAGATACAAAAGTAGACTGGAGCCGCTGCCACCAGGAGTCCCATCATGGAGGCCACTGTGAGCCGTCTGCGAAATAGAATTTCCTGTTAATCGAGACTTGGGGTTTTAGGCCAGCTTCAGGGAACCGGTGCAGGAGTGAATTGTTGTGTAACAGATTGATAAGTTGTGCTCGGGAATCCTTGGCTGTGTAGGTTGGAGGCTTTCAGAAGTTTAGCCACTACATTTTCCCTTCTGGCCCAGTGTGACAACTTTGAGAGGATTTAGTACTATTTACGACTGTGTTCCTTTCTGGTTGATAATATTTTTTTAAACTTCTCACTTGAAAATGGGCTGGCATTGGAAAGCTGTACGAGCAGTCTGAGCACTTGGCTTGTTTTTAATCCTGGGATTTTCTTATTTGGGCAGTGAGATTCGTATGGAGTGTGTTTATTCATGCTTTCTTGACTGACTTCTCCCACGGCTCTGGGTGAATTTGCATTGCCACCGTAGGAATGAATCAAGAATTTGTCATATTCAGGCTTGTGAGGAAATAAATAAGAAACATTTACCAGGACTTTTGGGGAGGCATGAACTTTTTGCTAAATGCAAAGTATACAGGTTTGCAGGGAAGTGAATAGAACTGAGCAGGCCTCAGTTTTGGCTCCAGAGTCATTGTCTCTGAGTGCGCCTTGCAAACATGGTTTCTCTAGATAATCATCATAGATTACCTAGAGAAGGACAGAGAAGCTGGAGTGATGTCTGATCTGCAAACCTCTTTGCCCTTACTGCGCGGTGCTTGCTAGCTGTTCGGTGGCACCTTCGTGGCTTGTCAAGCCATTCAGTGATCCAGTGGCATGAAAAGACCACTTGCCTGTCATTTTCTGTCTTGGGTCAGCTCCCTTACTCCTAAAGAAAGGGGAAAAGTGATGTATGTAGTAAAAATTGTCAATCCTTCAGTTTCTGAAGGCTTACTCAGCTAAATGTTTTTTGTAAGCCTACTTTATAGGCCTATTTTTATCACTCAGATAATAAGGAACATTGATTGCCTGAGCACTTCTAGAGGGGTCGTGCATCATTTGGGGCTCTTGATGGGAAATGTCAGGAAATCTAATGCAAATTGACCAGAGTAGAAAGGGGATTCATGGGCTCCTATGACCCAGCTAGATTTTGTCTTCAGGCGTGTCTGGATCCAGGGTGTACCTCTGTTCCCCTCTCTGGGTGGGCCTCATTCTTAGACAGAGTTTCCACTGGCAGGCATGGGATGGTTGTAGCAGCTCTAGACCTCCCACGTTCCTAGTTTTATGTCCAGTGGGCAGAATAGAGCTTCTGAGGTCTTGGTAGTCAAACAGAAGTCTTAGGTTTGACTCTCGTTGGCTCCTACTGATGCTAAATGTGTGCCTGTCTCTGAGTCGGTCCCTGTTACTGGGGAGAGTGAGGGCCTGATTAGCCAGCTCTGAATTACCCATCTGTGGAGGTGAGGTAGGGTTAGCTCCCAGGTGAGCACAGGGGTAGGAGGAAGAGCTGTGGAGGTAATGTTTTTGCTCTGAGAAAAAGCAAGCACTGCCCCCTAAGAGGTAGCCTGTTTTTGTGTGTATCCGTTCTCTCCGGTGCCTAAGTGCCCAGAGCAGTGTCCCACCTGTACTGGTTAGAGTGACTGAATGTCCTCAGAATCGAATTGCACACCTGGGAGACTGCAAATCAGACGGCGCTCAGGCCGGCCAGAGGGGGCGCTGTGGCACTGGGCCCCGTTCTCAGTTTGGGAACTAGGATGGCTTTTCTTGCCGTACGGAGGATGTTTTTCTTTCTTTCTTTCTTTTTTTTTTTTAAGATTTTATTTATTTATTTGAAAGAGAGAGCACATGAGATGGGGGAGGGTCAGAGGGCGAAGCAGACTCCCTGCCGAGCAGGGAGCCCGATGCAGGACTCGATCCCGGGACTCCAGATCATGACCTGAGCCGAAGGCAGCCGCCCAACCGACTGAGCCACCCGGGCGCCCGAGTTGTGATTTTTTTTTTTTTTAAGATTTTATTTATTTATTTGAGAGAGAGAATGAGAGAGAGAGCACATGAGAGGGGGGAGGGTCAGAGGGAGAAGCAGACTCCCTGCCGAGCAGGGAGCCCGATGCGGGACTCGATCCCGGGACTCCAGATCATGACCTGAGCCGAAGGCAGTCGCTTAACGACTGAGCCACCCGGGCGCCCGACGTTTTTATTTCTATAAACATGTTTATTTGGTCTTCAGAAAGTGTAACCCATCAAACGTGGGACATTTCAGAGTCTGTCGCTGAGGACAAGGTGCTGTTACAATGTGGGTTAACTTAAAAACATTGAGGAAATATTAGCACAGGTGCCATAGGCCATGATAAAAATTTAGGGGCCCACGGGGGACTTGTGGGTGTGCAGGCCTGGCGCGGTGACGGTTAAGAGTCGGGATCTTTGAGCCAGACTGCCCAGAGTTGGCCAGCTGTGCTGCACACTGGCTGTGTGACCTTGGGTGGTTGCCCACCTCCCTGGGGCCCCTTTCCCCCTGTGGAGTGGGGCTGCCCAGGAGGGTTGTGGGAAGGAGGTGTAGGAGAATTGCATGAAGTGCTTACCACCGTGTTTAACACGTGGTAAACGGTGAGTTGCTATCAGCTGTTGTTAGTAGTGGTAGTATAGACATGGCTCAGGGTTAAAATGTGTTCCGGAGGTTTAGCGAAGCACAAACATTAATCAGTGAGACATTTATTGGGCACCTACTGTGTGCCAGGCCCTGAGCAGAGTATTTGGGATGCAGAGTGAACGGGCAGGGCCCTTGCATTTGAAGGGCATCTAGCCTAGTGGGAGACACCAACGGGAAGCCATGCTGGCAGTGCTCCGAGGGCATCAAGGGGAGGGTGCTGTGCTAGCTCAGAGGAAGACGCCAACCCCGAGGGCAAGGGCTGGAGAAGGCTTCCAAGCTCTGCCCCGAGACTGGAGGAGCCGGCCAGGGAAAGATGGGGAGGGAAGGGCACTGTACCCGGAGGAGCTGGTGTGCACATCGGCAGCTAGATCTCACGGTGTACTGGCCAGACTCGGGTACCGGGGGCAGAGGAGTGCTGTGTCATTTGGGTGATTTCTTCATTAAATTGTTCCCCACCTACTTCGCTGGGGACTGTTCTTTGTTGGGGGACTAGAAAGGGGCAAACTGTTACAGGGCCACAACTCACGGAAACTCAGAAAATTCTGTGTGCCCTTCCTCTCTTGGAGACCCTGTCTTTCTTTGAGAATTGCCACCAAGAGCTTCAAACATACAGACTGTGGTGTATGTGTACATACGAGAATACGTGTGTGTTCAAGATCAGGAGCATATGATACAGCTTTATTGTATGGACCCAGGGAACCCCTGGTCCAACTTAAAGCTGTTGAATTTAGTAACTGTAATTATTGGTCTGCTTGGGCTACTTAAATTTTTATTTTGCAAAACAAAACTAAAGCCCTACTTAAAAAAAAAAAAGATTTTATTTATTCAGAGAGTGTGTGTGAGCTGGCGGGGAGAGGGAGAGAGAGAATCTCCAGCAGACTCCCCGCTGAGTGCAGAGCCTGACATGGTGCTCAGTCTCATGACTCTGGAGCCCGGCGTGGTGCTTAGTCTCACGACCCTGAGACGTAAGAGTCAGATGCTTAACCGACTGAGTCACCCAGGGGCACCAAAGCCCTACTTGAAACAATGAAAATGTTTCCATCCTTGCTTTGGATTGCTGCATGGATCTCCCCTTATGTGTGGGGTCTGCCAGTAGTCTGCAATGGTGGTAAACCAGGGACAGTCAGGTACAACTTCCCACATGGCTCATTAGTGCTATGCCTGTCTCATTGGCATCCCAGGGAATTTTTGGTTTTATGGGAAACCTGTGATGAAGTCTTAGCTTTGCAGGCTGTACCAGGAAAATGGATTTCCTGGCTGGCTCTCAGCTGATGAAGTCATTATCCTCATTTGGAAATGGAAACACCATGTCCTTTGTCCTTGTCTCCCTGCCTCTGGAGAAATCGGATTCCTGTGGCCTGGGACTGCACCAGCTGATGGCCTGGCCCAGAGCTGGAATCCCTGAGAGGCGCTTTTCTGCGCTCTGCCAGGAAAGCAGGAGGGTAAGGCGCCCAGAGGGGACTGTGGTGAGCTACCTGTCTGGCCGTCCATTCTGTCAGGGAGCCTGTGTGTCCGAGTAGATGTCTTGGAATCCCTTTCCTTCCCCGAGCTCACCCGGTTGCCTCTTTCCTCGTCAGGGTTGGCTTCATGGTCCTCATTGTTAACAGGGCCACCATTTACGAACTGCCGAGGGTGGGAGGTGCGGTCATTGGTTCGGTCGTCCCTACCACCATTAACGAGGACTTTCACGATTATGGTAGCTCCCATTTATTGAGTGCTTGCTGTATTCCGGGCACTCATTGAATCCTCCCAGAGCTCATTGAGGTAAATACTAGTATCCATGCCATTTGACAGAAGACTGAGGCACAAAGAGGATAAGTGGCTTGTCCGGGGGGCCATTGCTGGGGAGGCGCTGAGCCAGGGTTGGAATTCAGACACTCACTCCGGAGCCGGGCTTGGCAGACTGTGGTCGGCAGAGCTGCCATCTGTTTTGGTAAATACGGTGCTCCTGTCGCATGGGCACGCCCCTCCATTGACGGGCCCGTCGGCGGCAGCGTCGGCCCCGCCACAGCACGGTTGAGCAGTGGCAACACCGGCCGTCGGGCTGACGAAGACTGAGGCGTTTCCTGTCTCACCCTTTACGGAAAAAATGTGCTGACCCCTGTTGTAGAGTCCAGGCTCTCCGTCACCATGCTACACTGCCTTTCGATTTGAAAAATCGAGTCCCTGAGTTCCTACGGGCTGCTGGGTGCTGTGCCAGGAGCGCTGGGAGACAGTGACGACGAGCTGGTGGACACGTCTCACATTCTGGTGGGGAGGCAGGCGGTCATCAGGCACTCACCTCAGTAAGTGTGTATTTGCAGGCAGAGTTGTGCTCTGAGGAAGTGCGGGCCGTGTGAAGGCAGCAAAGAGACAGTGCTTGTACGTACACGATGGAGGGTGCGGATCAGGGAAGATGCTCTTGGGGAAGGGATGCTTGAGCAGATAAAGTCAAAGGGAGGAATCCTCAGAAGGAGGCAACGGGATGTGCAAAGACTGGGAGGTGACCAACAGGAGACAGGGGAGAGGATAATTCTCCTTTCGGAGGAAGGAACGGAGGCTCAGAAGCAGAAGTAACCCTTGTCCAAGGTCACATAGCAAGGTCATGCAGGCAGTTGAACCCACTTTGATTCTAAACTCTGTGTAGTTACTTCTCTTCTGTGTTCCTCCACGTGAAGTGTCCATCTCCTTCTGTGCCTTACTCCGGCTGGAAGCCTCTTCTCAGAATGGGATAGGCTGAGGGGCGTCCCAGTGACCCTGGGGCGAGGCCCGGATACTTAGCAGGCAGCCATATGGGCGAACTGGGGCCTTGAGACCCTAGTGTGCCTTTTAGCGCCTGATCCACTTAACGTCCCTGGTTTCCTCCTCAAGAGCGACTTCTTGGGGCTTCTTTTCATCCCTCATCACAGTGAGGCAATTTGAGCACTTTCCCGAGTTTACCTTTGCTGCTAGAATTTTTTTAATGATCCATCTTGAGTTATTATTAGAGTGTTACATAAATTCTTATCAGTGCTTTCTGGTAGGTTGCCCTCTAAAGAGTTCTTTTTGGAAGATAACAGGAATTCATAGAAAAAGGAAGTGAATGAGTTGCAGTTACTTGAATGCTGGTTTCTTCTTGCAAGAGGCTGTGAGCATGGCAGCTGGGGGCCGGCCGGGGAGGTGCCGTTCCAGTTCTGACGGGCACCGGCAGGGGAGGGCATTCACGAGGGAGGGCCCACATCTGGAGGGACCATGCCCTCCCTGAAGGAGGACTTCAGAGGTGACCTCAGCACTTGAGGCCACGGCTAAGGGGTGTGGGTTTGGAGGTGATGAAATGCCCGAAGACTGAGCATGGTGCTACTTGCAAGGAAAAAACATTTATTGTATGTGTGCAGTAGGCGACTGGTATGCTGGGTGAATTGTATCTTAATAAACCTGTTAGTGAAAAAAGGGAGTAGAGGGGAAGGAGAAAACCCCCTTGAGCTCATTCAGGCTCAAAAAACAAGGAGTGAGGGGCACACTAGGGATGTGTGAGAAGCTTGAAGAGGTTTCTAGTTCGAGGGCACTACTCCTGTCTACAATTGTGAGGGAGCCTGCGTTGCAGAGAGGACTTGACCAGCACCTAGGGTGGGCTCGGAGCCCAAGGCTGACTGCTGTGTACACAGGCCTTCCGAGGCCCCACTGGGACGTTAAATATGCCAGAAGGTGCCTATTGCATGTGGAACACTGGGGTCCGGTGTCTCCTGCCTCCTACCTGAGGGACTGTGGTGCAGTCCCTTTTCCTTTGGGCAGGGCACTCGGTGAGTGGGAGGGTGCAGGAAGCAGTGAGGGAGTCACTTGGAGTATGCACGTACCCCCCGTGCACCTGGCACTGGGGGGCAGACAGGAAGGCAGGTAGAAAGGATTTCTCCCTGGTGGAGCTTAGTCTCGAGTGGGGTCGCTCCCGCTCAGCCCTGCGGACGTCAGGGGCTGTCATTCTTTGTTGGAGGCTGTCCCATGCACTGCAGGACCTTGAGCAGCTTCTCGGGGCTCTGCCCACTAGATGCCAGTAGCAGCCTCCCCTCAATCATGACCTCCCAAAAGTCTTCACACGTGGCCCCGTCCCTGGCATTGGCCCCGATGGAGAACTAGCGCTGTGGAGAGGGGGAGCAGCTCCCCTGCGCTGGAGGCAGCCCGGCAGCACGCGGGTGAGGGAGGCAGCCCGCAGTGAAGGGCAGCAGGGCCTCGGGGAGTCCCAGCACTCCGCGGGCGAGGTGGCCGCTGGGAAAGCGAGCAGCGGGCACAGTGGGGGCGGGCCCTGGAGGGGGGGCGCTCGGGGACAGCCCGGCTCCCCAGGCTCCAGTGCCCTGGGAGCCAGTCTCTGCTGTGCTGCCGTGGGAAGGACAGGGCTGTGGGCATGTGGCACCCGGGGTGCCTGCCCATGCTGTGTGCCCAAAGCCGGCATATGGAGTGATGGGGCCCCGGCAGTGTGCTTGGGGGGGGTGCTCCCAGCAGGCTGGAGGCTGGGAGGAGAGGGTGGTGGTAATCCGGGGGTCCGATGGGCTGCACTTGAGAGGCGCTGGTGGGCCATAGAGGGTACTCTGCGTAGAGCTGGGGAGGCAGGCTCCGTGAACCGGGCCGGTTAGGATGAGGGAGCGGTGGAGGATGATGGGGCTCTGAAGGAGGAGGTGTGTGGGCCTGAGCATGTGTGCGTGCACGTGCCTGTGTGTGTGTGTGTGTGTGTGTGTGTGTGTGTGTTTGAGTGTGTGAGTGATGCCAGTCCGAGGCTTCACAGGAGACCTCCGGGAGACCTTGATTTCCAGGTAGACAGTGGTGGGATTTACTTATGGCTCTGGAGCTCAGGAGAAAAATCATGGCTTTTAGGTGCTTTTGGGGTCGTGGGGAAGTGATGCGAGTTTTGTATCTGAGATTACTTTGGTGGTTTGGAGCAGAGCTGGGAAGACCTTTGACTAGGGCCAGGGTGTGTGCTGGTGGTCTGTGATTCCCTCGCTAGCTCCTGATAGACCCTATAGGAGAACTCCAACCCTCCTCCCCCCTTAACAGAGGCTCTCGGGCGATCTGACGGTTTCCTCCAGAAATGTATAACTCCTGCTGATAATGGGGGTTTCACAGAGTTGCTCACATCATTGTCGCGTTATAACTAGGAGCACCAAATGGATCCTGGCTCTGGAGCCTGCTGTTGTATCACTAAATCCTTGCCAAAAGGCTGAAATTTAAAAAAAAAAGAAAAAAGGGGGGAGCTATAAAGTACTCAAGTTACTTCCCTCTTGTGATCCTCCTGAGTCAGGTAGCAATAAATGTACACTTTTGATAGGTCTCTGCCAGAGCATGGTGTGTGTGTGTGTGTGTGTGTGTGTGTGTGTGTGTGTGTGTGTGTTGGACTCTCTTATTTTGAGCCTGTGTGTTTAAAACCGTCTGCTGAGGAAGCGAGAAGGCGGGAGCCCCCCAGCTCCAGTTGGGGCCGTATTCTGAAGTCCATGTGGTTTCTTTGCCAACGAGGAGCGTATGGTTCAGGGCGTAGCTGGTGGGTGCTCTCCCTAGGAATGGCGAATGTAGAGGAAGCACTGTGTGTGAGGGTTCTTTGGGTTGCAGGTTTTAAAAAAGAAAGTGAACTCCAATCAGTTTACATAAAACAAAACCAAAAAAAACAAGGAACCTATTAGTGGGAAGCCCAAAAGGATGGTGTTCGCTTCTGATATGGATCCAAAACAGGAACGAAGTTCCTGGGCTCTGAGTTTTAGCCCTGAGCTTTCTTTATGGATTGACCTCTTACACAGGTGGGCATTCTTGAGAGGTGGCAAACATGACCTTGAGCAGCTCCAGGCTTACAGTCTTCTTGAAGGATCTCTGCAGAGTGAGGAACACCATTCCTCCCCAAAAGGACTGTAAGAGTCAGTAGGGCCTCCCCTGGCTTGGTTGTCAGTTCCAGAGGGACGGGCTAGCCAGGGGCAGATGCCCACCCCTGGTAGGTAGGGAAGGTGGGGCTATGGGATTGATAGACCCACCAGAATTTCCTGAAGGGCAGTCTCCAGAAGGAAGGGAATGGAGTGACTCCCCCAAAAGCAGGTGAATTTCTTCCACCTGGAAATGTTGGCAAATCCAGGATCTTGGATTTCAGGTCTTTGAAGTGAAGGGTAGAGGAACTTCTGCTGGTCACAGGGTAGGGAGCCCTACTTTTTAGGCTTAATACAGCATTTACGTCAAATTCACGTTTGTCTAGTAATTATTACAGGTGTTCATTGTTGACCTCAGCTTGTGGCATGGTTGGTGGTCAGTTGTTACATCTGGTTGAGGACTTCGTTTTATTTCTCAGCTCTGCTCCTTACAGGCTGTGGTACCTTCAGGCAAGTCTCCTGCTCTCTACCTCAGTTTCCAATGGATGCCAAACCTACCTATCTCAAGGTGCTTTTGTGAGGACCGATGGGAAGCCTGAATTGATGAATGGTGAAGTTGTTAGCAGACATGCCCCCCACTGCTGATTGCTGGTGGTGGTCTGGGGCACACATGGGTGTTTAGTTTCTCCCTAACTTAGACCAAAAACTTCGAATTTTTATTCTGGAAGTATTACACTCTCTGAGAGTTTGTCTGTGTGTTTTCAAATTTTACTTTTTACGTACTTAATAATGTGAAGTGTTGCACAAGAATGAACTGCAGCTCGGTGCCTGAGGAGGCTCTCACATGGTTTGGCTTTGCTTACCTGCTGAGGAGAAGTAGGTTATGTGTCTTAAAATAAAAGGTGGTGTATTGTTCTTGGCAATTTAAGGGGGGAAGGGAATGGCAGGAAGGAGAGGGCCAGGTTGGAGGAAAGAGCACGGAGACAGGGCAGAGGGTGTCATGGTGGCTTGGGTGGGGCTGAGATCCGTCGTTGTTCTGCTCTGGTGGGCGGCACCTCCACCTGTGTCCCCAGGGCCTGAAAGAGCAGGGGGTGACACATGGATTAGGAGCTGGGACTGAACCTCCGCTCCGCCATTGACTAGAGCTGTCACCTCGGTCATCATTCTTCTCTGAGCCTCCTGTTCTAGTCTGTAAGATGGAACCATAATACAATTTTCTTCATAGGGTTGTTGTACAGACTAAACAAGGAAATCTGGGCAAAGTGCCTAGGACTCGACAGCAATTATTAAGGGTATAATGTTACATTGTTAAGAGTGTAATATTAGAACGAATGAATGTCATTTTTAGATAGGAAGGAAGTTGGCTATGCAATTCTCACTTTAAGGGTAATGGACACTGAGATTCGAAGACAAAGTAACTGATGTGAGGTATCGCATGGCTCGTGAGTTGGTAAAGTTCGTCTGTGAGGGACCAGATAGTAAACACTTTGGGATCTGTCGACCCCATGATCTCTGTCGGAACTACTCGGCTCTGCCAGCGCAGTGTAGAAACGGCCACAGATGACACATCAACGAATAGTTGTGGCTGTGTATCCGAAAAACTCTAATTACAAGATACTGTTACCAACAAAACTTTATTTCCCATGGTTGTGGCTGCTTTTGGCCTGAGGCCTCATTTTGCCCTCCCCCCGACACCCCTCTTGCCAAGTGGTTAGTTGCCACGTGCTGAGTTAGCTACTTGCATCTGGGTCTTGAGGCTTCACATTCTAGCCCTGTCCCACTGTGACACCCAGCTGTGTCTACATGCGTATCAGAAGAAGCTTGTCTGCCAACCAGGAGCCAGACACCTGCTTTTGCAGCCGCTGAGACCCTTTGGGAGAAGGGAAGGGCTTCATTTCCCAACTTGTGAGATGCTGGTAGAGAAGTTTCCTCTCTTTAGGGCTTAATGTATTTTAATTCCTTGGATGCTTGGCTGGGTTTTGCAGCCTTGCCGCTGTTTGTTGATGGTTCAGCAAAAGTGAAAGTGATTGACGGGAAGTCTTTATCTGCAATGGCAGGTTCCTGCTAACTGTCCCTAAAATGACAGAGCCTCAGACTCCAGATCAGCACCTCCTCGGTGTTCCGTCGCTGCTGCACAGCATCCCCCAGGGGCCTCTCCTGGGACGTGGCGGGGCCATTGGCTTTGTGCTCCTGAGCTGCAGGAACAACCATGTGGGAGGGGTGGTGGAGCGGAACCCCTCAGGAGTGTGCTCGGCTCCCGGTCAGCCTGTGACCGCTCTGCTCGAAGGGCAAGAAGAAGTCACTGGAGTTTTTCCAGCTTTGACCTCGGCTCAGAGGAAAGTGTTCACTCTGGGCAGACGGGCGGTGGAGGGGTTTGTCGCTGGACTCCTGCCAACTGCACGGCAGGTTCGTGCCAGGTGCCCTGGGCCTGGCAGGGGCAGGATGGAGCGGTGACAGCACCCCACCTTGTGTGGCATTCACCAACCGTCAAGGCAGCCTGGGAACCAGCACAAAAGACTCCTCAAAGCTCATTTAAAAACCGAGGGAATAGGTGTATTTTCCATGCAATAACCCTGTTGGTGCTTTCTTAATAACGAATGATACAAAGATGAGGAGGTTACACAACGAGATGAAAATGGAACCTGCTGGGCGGCTTGTTGGAAAGTGGCTAAATTCTCCCCCTTACTAATAAACAGCATGTTGAAGGAGATTGTGTGTTGTGTGAGGTTGAGCTCTTTGGATTTTTGGAGGAGGAAAATGGTTCTATAAATTGCAAATATTGTTAGTCTACTGCAAATCGTAAGTCTTCCATCCTTGAGCTAGGAGGGACATAGCTTAGTGTCCTCTCCAGAGAAGCCTAACAAAAAATGTTAATTATTTCGTTTACCGCTTAGGTAACTTCCAAAGGGAGATGGGGCTTGGGAATAATTATTTGGGGATTTTTCCATTTTTGGAGCTGATGCTTAGGGATTATCTAAATTGTTACTAATCTTACTGGGCTGCATGTTACTCCCTGCCTCGCTTATAAACTTGCCATGGCATTGGCCTCGTCAGAAGTGGGTCACTATTTGCTAAACACTGAATTATGTCCTCCCCAAATTCCTATGTTTGCAGTCCTAACCCTTGATGTGACTGTATGAGGAGACAGGGTCTTGAAGGAGTAATAAAGGATAAATGAGGTCATCAGGGTAGGACCCTGATCCAAAATGATGGATGTTGTTAGGTTCTTAGGAGAAGAGGAAGAGCTAGCAGGAAGGAATGCAGGCACACAGAGGAAAGACCGTGTGAGGACACCAGGAGAAGGAGACCATCTGGAAGCTGAGGGGAGTGGCCTCGGGAGTAAACCAAACCTCCTACACTTTGGTCTTGGGCTTCCAGCCTCCAGAGCGCCAGGAAATACATGTGTAGTGTGTACGCCACCCGGTCTGTGGTACTTGGTTATGGCAGCCCTAGCAGACTAAGACATGATTCACTGATGTCTCTTGTCCCATCTTCTGACAGGTGCACGTTCAAATCCTGGGTCCACGGCTTATTAGCTGTGAGTACTTGGGGCAGATTAATGAATCATCCTGTGTCTCAGTTTCTTTTTCTGTAAAGTGGGGTTAGTATATGTCCCAGAAATGGCGTATTCTGTGATTGTGTGTTTTTGTAGTATGACTTGTGAAAGGGTTTGACTCCATCTGAGCCTTGTTTTCTGAGAGTAACCCATAGGCTGGTGTTCCGTATCCCGTTTTTTGTTTTTTTTTAATTGGTTTTCTGTGACTTCCATCCCTCAGTGATGGAGGCAAACATCTCCCTAGCATTTATGGCCAGAGCGGTGTGGTATAGGGGGAAAACAAGCTGGTCCTGGGGTCAGGCTGCATGTGTTGGTGGGGGGGTGGGGGGGGGGGCGCTGGCTGTTTTTCTACTTAAAGCTGCAGTCGGCTCAGCTGTATAATGGGGCCAGCGTGGAGTTGGGCTGGAATTCTTGTATGTTGCACAGACTAGGATTCTGTGACGCCATTTTAATCCACGTGGGGCTACATCCCTCATGGCGGTCCTGGTGGTTTTTCTCCCCGGTAGGGGGGGGGGTATTAGTCTGTTCAGGGTCTTAATAAAAGACGTTATCAGTCTTATTTAGAGGCAGACCTTGTTGGTTATATGTTCGCACATCCTCAATGCCTGGTATAAAGCAGGTGCTCAATTATTTTTATTAAGTTTTATTGATACACAGTTCACATGTGGTAGAATTCATCTACTTCAAGAATGCAGTTTAGTGGTTGTTAGTACATTGGCAGCATTGAATTATTTTCTCAATTTTAAATAGGAATATGAATGAATTCATTATCTGGTGCCTCACTTGTAGCGTTCCCTCATTCGGTCGGTGTTGGTGGAGCGCCTGGTATGTGCCAGGTGAGGTGCTAGTTTCAGCCCTGGGGATCCAGCAGTATCCCAGGCACGTGAAATTGTGTGCCTTCATGGAGGTCACATTCTTGTGAATTTGGGAGGACGAAAGCCAGGATTTGGTAGTGATTGGCCTTCCCTCCCTCGTGTAGCTGCTGGCCAGCTATTGAACAGGGCTACCTAGCGATAACTCTATCTGACCTTAGACTTCATTGTTTCTGCCATTCCACAAGTTGCTAATGTGGACTCTGTGTCCCTGTAGTTTTCATCTGATCAGTATTCACTGGATGTGGGGAAAGGACCAAGGTCAGGAAATACCAGGGTGGAGGTTCCATGCTTCAGTGAGCTCCGGAGGATGAGATGTGAAGGGACCTCTCCGGATGAACACCTGGTTACAGGGCATGGCTGCAGTGGGGGGCTGCAGTAAGATTTTTTACGTACACTTTCCCCATTCTTAGAAAAAAATCCTTTTGCATCTATATTGTCTGAGCCCTTAGCCAATAACGTACTTTTTCACTTTAATTCTTGTTTAGTCTTAGTTCCATAAGTTGACGTAAGTTCTGTAAGTTTTTGCTCCAGTTCTTTGGCTGGCTGGCTAGTCATTTGGGTTTTTGGAAGCTTGTTCTCTGCTATTTTGTGGGGAGCTAGGTGGGATGGGCTGGTGTTTTCAGGAACAACCAGCTCAGACTTCCTTCACATAGTTACTAGTTTGTGTTCTTTATACTTGAAATAAACTAGGTGGACCTGAATACCCTTAGATCACATTTTCTTGATTATCTTAAATAGGTTACTATGTCTTTTGGAAGCATTGCTTTGGAAGATGGAGGATAACCTAATTTTCTTACCCTTAGAAGTCACTAGCCTGAGGGGATTCTTCTTTCTCCCATGGTCAGTAATTGCACTAGACTGCATCTTGGTGTTAGTCACTCAAAATTCGTATTCCAGGTGCATGGTGTGCTCTGACAATATGTAATAGCAAATTTCTTGCAACAAAGTTTTGTTCCTCTCCAGGGGCTTCTGTTTGCTCTTTATTGGTTCTTATTTGTCCTGAGAATTTGTCACTTTTATCCCTTTATTTCCTTTCAGTTTTTTTCGTAGTGTTTTTGAAAGTTTTTCTTTTCTTTTTCTTTTTTGACCTTCTAAGTGTTCCTTCTAGGTTGGTATTCATTTCTGAAATGTTTTCTTCAATTGCCTGAGTTCTGTCACCTCATGACTGCGTCTAATTCTGCTTCATGTTGTTTTTTCCTGTGTTCCATCATTTCTGTGTGTCTTTTTTTTTTTCCATGTGTCTTTGAACATAGTTCGAAATAGAAAGTTGCAGTTACATGGGTATTTCTGGCATGCCTTCATTACATGTAGATATGTTCCACCTGTTACTCTTACTTCTTAGAACTTTGGGATTTTATCTGATTTAAATTGATACACAATTGATTTAAATTTATTAATTTATTTTAAAATTAAAATTTTAAAATTAAAATTAAAATTTAATAATATAATATATTATATATAATATAATAAATTTTAATAAAATTTAAAATTAAAATTTTAAAATTAAAATTTATTATTAAAATAAATTTAAATTGATACACAACACAATCCCTCTGTTGCTCTTCATGTGTAGTCAGGAAAGTAAACTTCTGGAGGGAGGTGGGGTTGATGGCTGCCTTTTCCAACTTGGCAGTGCTCCCTCTTCTGTTTTGATGGTGTGATCAGGTGCGTGGGAGCCTTTTCCCTGAAGCTTCCTGTCCTTGTCCTGCTGCCCTGCCTTTACCTTGGTTGTCTTCTCTCGCCTCTGGTGTGTCTCTCCTCCATTATGATTCCACTCCAGTGTGTGGTGTCTTTATTGTGGGACCCTGCCCTGGAAAGGAGATTTAGTGGGCCAGTTTCCAGGATGAGTGGAGGCCAGCCTACATGAGCCCCGTCAGCCTCCCTGTAGGTTTCTTGTACTCAGCTGCTGCAGGGAGGAGGGAAACTCCCCCAGTGTTTCTGTACTTGATGGTTCAGCATGTTCCTTCCCAGGGAGTACCCGTGGTGGTTGAGGGGGTTGTTTTTGCAGGATATCTTATCAGATGCCCTGGTTGCTTCCCTCTGCACTCACCTGCACAGAAGGTGATGCCACCATGGCTGATGGTTTGTCCTTAGCTGCTTATTAGTCACCCAGCTTTACATTATCCATAAGCTTGTGGTTTTGGTATTTAGTTATGTATATATTTAGAGAGATTATAAAAATATGCTGCTCTCCCTACTGTTTTCCTAGAATCCCTTCCTGAGTAGACCTTTAAAATAACACTGATAAATGCCCCCCCCCCCGCCAAAATAATAATTCCACCAGATAAAGCACAAAAGAGGGAAGTTGCCATTGGATGTGAAATTGAAGGTGAATAGTCAGCTGGTAACAGGCTGATTGATTACGGTGGATCATAGTTCATTTTCCTTCATGAAACTTTTGATTCTTTTGGTTCCTAAGCACCTTCATTCGTTCCCAGCAGTGCTTCTCGTTCCGGGTGCTGCGGAGGGCTTCTGGGGGCTGAGGCTGTGAATCCTTCAGCCCATGATGTTGCCAGAGGGGCTGAGGTGCCAGGCGCCCCTGGCCAGTCACCTCCAGCCTGAGCAGCTTCATCTGTTTACCCTCAGGGGGGCATAGAAAAGTCATTTTGAGTCCTGCTATGGATTTCTTTATTCACCAAACATTCCTTATTTAAAAAACGTTCCCTAAGGTTTTTTTTTTTTTTTTTAATTTCAAACCTACCCAAAATGTGCAAGGTTAGTACAGTGAATTTGGGTACACATACACTTCTCCTAGATTGACCAGTGGTTAACACTTAGCACATTTGTCTTTATTTCCATTTTTTAAAAAAAATTTAAATTCTAGTTAGTTAACATAAAGTGCAATATTGGTTTCTGGAGTTGAATTCAGTGATTCATCACTTACAGCACCCAGTGCTCATCACAAGTGCAGTCTTGAATGCCCACCACCCACCACCTCCCTTATCAACCCTCCCTTCTCTATTGTTAAGAGTCTCTTAGGGCTTGTTTCCCCCCTCTCCTTTTTTTTCTTTCCCCTTTCCCATATGTTCATCTATTTTCTTTCTTAAATTCCCCGTATGAGTGAGACCATAGGGTATTTGTCTTTCTCTGACTTACTTCACTTAGCGTAATACACTTTGGCTCCGTCCATCATTTTTTTGATGGCTGAGTAATATTCCATTGCATATATACCACATCTTCTTTATTCATTCATCAGTAGATGGACACTTGGGCTTTCTCCATAGTTTGGGTACTGTAAATAATGCTGCTGTACATATCAGGGTGCATGTACAGCTTTGAATCTGTATTTTTATATCCTTTTGGGTAAATACCCAGTAGTGCAATTGCTGGATTGTAGGGTAGTTCTATTTTTAACTGTTTGAGGAACCTCCATACTGTTTTCCAAAGCTGCTGCACCAGCTTGCATTCCCACCAACGGTGTAGAAGGGTTCCCCTTTCTCCGCATCCTCACCAACACCTGTTGTTTCCTGTGTTGTTAATTTTAGCCATTCTGACAGGTGGGAGGTGATATCTCATTGGGGTTTTGATTTCTATTTCCCTGATGATGAGTGATGTTGAGCATCTTTTCATGTGTCTGTTAGCCAACTGGATGCCTTCTTTGTACAAATTGTCTATTCATGTCTTCTGCCCATTTCTTAACTGGATTATTTATTTTTGGGGTGTTGAGTTTGATAAGTTCTTTGTATATTTTGGTTACTAACCTTTTATCAGAATGTTGTTTGCAAATATCTTCTCCCATTCTGTAGGCTGCCTTTTAGTTTTGTGGATGGTTTCCTTCACTGTGTGGAAGCTTTTTTTATCTTGATAAAGTCCCAATAGTTCATTTTTGCTTTTGTTTCCCTCGCCTCCAGCAATGTGTCTACTAAGAAGTTGTTATGGCCGAAGTAAAAGAGGTTGCTGTCTGTGTTCTCCTCTAGGATTTTGACAGATTCCTGTCTCACATTTAGGTCTTTAATCCATTTTGAATTTATTTTTGTGTATGGTGCAAGAAAGTGGTCCAGTTTCATTATGTGGCTGTCCATTTTTCATGACACTGTTTGTTGAAGAGACTGTTTTTCCCATTAGGTATTCTTTTTTTCTACATTAAAGATTAGTTGACTATATAGTTGTGGGTCCATTTCTAATTTCTGTATTCTGTACTATTGATCTGTGTGTCTGTTTTTGTGCCACTACCCTACTGTCTTGATGACTACAGCTTTGTAACAGAGCTTGAAATCTGGAATCGTGATGCCTCTAGTTTTGTTTTTCTTTTTCAGGATTGTTTTGCTATTTGGGGTCTTCCATGGTTCCATACAAATTTTAGGATTGTTTGTTCCAGCTCTGTGAAAAATGTTGATGGTATTTTGATAGGGATTGCATTTAATGTGTGGGTTGCTTTGGGTAGCATAGACATTTTAACAGTATTTGTTCTTTCAATCCATAAGCAGGGAATGTTTTTCCATTTCTTTGGGTCTTCCTCAATTTCATAAGTGTGGTATAGTTTCCAGAGTACAGATCTTTTAACTCTTTAGTTAGGTTTATTCCTAGGTATCTTACTGGTTTTGGTGCAATTGCAAATGGGATCGATTCCTCAATGCCTCGATTTCTATTTCTTTTTCTTTTTCTTTTTTGACAGTTGAGAAATGTATGTTTATTCTGATACAGTTGTACAACTAATCTAGGACAAATTACCAAATTTTACATTCTTTCTTCAGGACTGGGGTTTTTCGATGACTTCAAATTTAGGATCTTCAAATTTGAAGTCCGGGAATGTATTTATTTCTGCTTTGCCATACATTTGCTTAAGCTTAAAAAGCTCCCTCTCTAGGTCTTGCTGGTACTCTGGGCCAGTATCAACGGGTCCTCCAGATGCCTGTCGCTTAGTTCTGTATTCTCTAGTCTTGTCCACAAAGAGTTTCTGTACAGGATCAAATTCCTTATTAAATGCCACTGCTGTCACACCACTGTTCCTCCTCAAATGAACTGAGACTGCAGACCGAATGAGAGAGGAGAACCTGAAGAGCCTCTGAAGAATCATGGTGATTCTGTTACTTGCACTCAGTCCCGAGCTGCCAGAGCCTCTGCGGCCGCCACCGTTCTACCTTGATTTCTTTTTCTGCGGCTTCGTTATTGGTGTAGAGAAATGCAACAGATTTTTGCACACTGATTTTATATCCTGTGACTTTGCTGAATTCATATGAGTTCTACCAATTTTTTGGTGGAATCTTTCAGGTTTCCTGTATAGATTATCATTTTGTCTGCACAGAGTGGAAGTTTGACTTCTTCCTTGCTGATTCGGATGCCTTTTCTTTTTATTGTCTGATTGCTGAGGCTAAGACTTCCAGTACTATGTTAAATAGTAATGGTGAGAATGGACATCCTTGTCTTGCTTCTGACTGTAGGGGAAAGGCTCTGAATTTTTTGCCATTGAAGATGATATTAGCTGTGGGTCTTTTGTATATGACCTTTATGATGTTGAGGTATGTTCCATCTGTCCCTACTTTGTTGAGTGTTTTTATCCAGAAAGGATGCTGTATTTTGTCAAATGCTTTTTGTGCATCTATTGACAGGATCATATGGTTCTTAAACTTTGTTTTGTTAACGTGGTGTTCCACGTTGATTTTTTGCAGATACTGAACCACCCCTGCAGCCCAGGAATAAATCCCACTTGATCATGGTGAATAATTCTTTTAATGTACTGTTGACTTCGATTTGCTCATATTTTATTGAGAATTTTTATTTCCATGTTGATTAGGGCTACTGGCCTGCAATTCTTCTTTTTAGTAGGGGAGGGAGAGGGAGAGAGAATCTGAAGCAGACTCCAAGCTGAGTGCAAAGCCCGAAGTCGGGCTTGATCCCATGACCTGAGCCAAAACCAGGAGTTGGATGTTTAATGGACTGAGCCACCCAGGCGCCCCTGTTGGGAGATTTTTGATTACTGATTCAATTTCTTTGCTGGTTATGATCTGTTCAAATTTTCTATTTCTTCCTGTTCCAGTTTTGGTAGTTTGTTTCTAGCAATTTGTCCATTCCTTCCCAATTGCCCAGTTTGTTGGCATATAATTTATCATAGTATAAATGTGTTGGTTGTGATATCTCCTCTTATATTTGTGCTTTTATCTATTTGGGTCCTTGCTCTTTTCTTTTCGATAAGTCTGGCTAAGGGTTTTATCACTTTTATTCTTCCAAAGAACCAGCTCTTAGTTTCACTGATTTGTTCTACTGTTTTTTGTTTGTTTGTTTGTTTCTATATAGTTTATTTCTGTTGTAATATTTATTATTTTCCCTTCTTCTGCTGGCTTTGGGTTTTATTTGCTGTTCCTTTTCTAGCTCCTTTAGGTGTAAGGTTAGGTTGTGTATTTGAGACTTTTCTTGCTTCTTGAGGTGGGCCTTGCAATATACTTCCGTCTTAGGGCTGCCTTTGCCACATCCCAAAGGGTTTGGACTGTTGTGTTTTCATTTGCATTCATGTGTTTTTTTAAATTAATTTCCTGGTTAACCCATGCATAATATTTTGTATTTTTTTTTCATCTCTTCATCTCTTGTTGCAGTCTTTGGTTTAAAATCTAGTTTGTCTGATGTAACTGGCTACTCCAGCTTTCTTTTGACGACGTCCATTAGCGTGGTAGATGGTTTTCCATCCCCTCACGTTCAATCTGCAGGTGTCTTTAGGTCTAAAATTAGTCTTTTGTAGGCAGCATAAAAATAGATCTTGTTTTTTTTTTTAATCCATTCTGAAACCCTATGTCTTTTGATTGGAGCATTTAGTCCATTTATATTCAGAGTGATTATTGAAAGAGATGAATTCAGTGTCATTGTGTTGTCTGTAGAGTTGGTATTTCTGGTGATGTTCTCTGGTCCTTTCTAGTCTTTGTTGCTTTGAGTGTTTTTTCCCCCACTCACAGAGTCCCCCTTAATATTTCTTGCAGGGCTGGTTTAGTGGTCATGAACTCCTTTACTTTTTTTTTTTTTTTTGGTCTAGGAAACTCTTTATCTCTCTTTCTATTCTGAATGACAGCCTTGGTGGATAAAGCATTCTTGGCTGCATATTTTTCCCATTCAGCATGTTAAATATTTCCTTTTATTCCTTTCTGGCCTGCTGAGTCTCTGTGGATAGATCTGCTGCAAACCTGATCTGTCTTCTCTTGTAGGTTTAGGTTTTTTTCCCCCTTCCTGCTTTTAGGATTCTTTCCTTGTCTATGTATTGTGTGAGTTTGACTATGATAAGCCTTGGCGATGGTCAGCTTTTGTTGAATTAATGGGAGTTCTCTGTGCTTGGATTTTGGTGTGTGTATGCTTCCCCATATTAGGGAAGTTTTAGCTGTAATCTGCTTGAATAAACGTTTTGCTCTCTTTTCATTTTCTGTGACTCTTAGGATACCAATGTTAGTCTGTTTTAATAAGTCGCTGAGTTCCCTAAGTCTGCCTTTGTGATCCATTACCTTTGTTTCCCTCTTCCTTTCAGTTCATTATTTTTCACGGTTTTATATTCTATATCACCGATTCCTCTGGTTTGTCCATCCTCATTTTTATGGCATCCATTTGAGTCTGCATCTCGGTTATAGCATTTTTAATTTCAGTTTGACTAGATTTTAGTTATTCTATCACTGCAGTAAGGGTTTCTCTAGTGTCTTCTATGCTTTCTTAAAGCCCAGCTAGTATCCTTAAAATTGTTTTTAAATTCTAGTTCAGACATCCTACTTATATTTGCATTGATTAAATCTGTGGCTGTCCTTTCTTCCTGTTCTTCCTTTGGGGTGAATTCCTCTGTCTTGTCATTTTGGAGGGGAGGGGAAAGGCAAAATAAAATAATTTTAAAAATCGAAAAAAACCCTAAAGTACAAAACAGAACTTAGATCCTGGGTGTGTTTTGGTCTGCTTGTTATAAGAAGCTTGTTAGAAAAGTAGAAAGAAAAAGAAAAAAATATATAATATATAAAATTAAAAAATGGCTCTGTATCCAATAAAAACAAACAAACAAACAAAAAACAAAGACAAAACAAAAAGAAACAGACCCCAAAAGATGCTGGATCCTGTTTCCCCTAGAGCTGAAGCTTTGCATCACTCTCTGATCAGTAGACTTAGTGTGGGTGAGAGGTTTGTGTTGGTCTTCTGGGGGAGGAGCCTGCTGTTCTGATTCTCAGGTGGAATTGCCCTATCCACTCTTTTTCTTAATAAAAGAATAAACACACACATGTTGTACATAACTTTTTTTTCTGAGATATTGGAAAAATGGTTTCAGTCATGGTGATTCTTTAGCCCTAATTCCTTCTACATTTATTTCCCAAGAATAAAGACTGTATCCTATATTACTATAATATTATGATGCCTGAGAAGGTAAATCTACAATATTTAACATACAGCCTGATGTGGGGGAAAAAAGGCAAAATGAAAAATTAAATTTTCTTCCTACAACCTATCGACAAGTCCTTGAAACAGGCAGAGTGACACTCCTTTAGGAACTCAGCTGCCTCGATGTTAATACATTGCCAAGAGCAAGAGGCAATTTTAGCCCGACCCACAGGATCCTTTGAGTCTTGTTTAAGATATAAAAAGTCTTTTAGGAACTTCCTTTATCTCTACCCCCAAGGTACATGTTGGTAGCCATCCCCCAAGCATATGACCCACTGATATACATCTGAAGGGTCTCATGACGAAGGTTTTATTAGACAGTTAAAAATGACCTTTTCCCAACAATAGCTAGCCCCCTCAAGGTCCTGGAAACCTTGCTTCCAAAATTCCTTAGAGACTTATGCACCTCTAACCCCTTGCCAACTTGGAAGTGTATAATGGGCCACTCCTCATGACCCTGGTGCAGCTCTTTCAGCCCACGGGTCCTGTCCCTGGGCTTTAATAAAATCACCTCTTTGCACCAAAGACATCTCAAGAATTTTTTCTTGGCCATCAGCTCCAGACCCCAACAACACTCCAAAATGACATCACTGCCCATAGTTCTATTCCTTTATTGTTCCTAAAGGTCTTTTTTTTTTTTTTTTTAAGTAATTACCCCCCCCTAGAGTCCGGTGCTAAATGAAGTGGATGCGTTCATTATCTTGGGTTGTTGTGTTGTCAGACCATCTTTGAGCATGAGTTCCATGCTGTGCAGTACATGCTGCATGTTGTGCACAGCCAAGTTCCTGCTTCTGAGGAGCTCCTGCCTACAAGCAGCCACGTTATAAACAAAAGCAAGGAAGTTTTGGACCTCCTAGAGCTTCCTGCTGGTTGCTGTATTCCTGAGTTGCAATCGCCTTTATAACAAAAGGCATCCAGTTCCCTCCTGGACTTGAAGACCACCGTGCCTCATCAGCTTCCTGGAATGCAAAGGATTTCATTCAGGTTTGGGCACTGACCTATATAAAGCCATCTTCAGAGCTTTCCAGGCACATTGTTCTGGCCTTCTGGAATTTTCTGGGAACCTGGAGGCCAGAGAACAGACACTGCTTATATTTAGTAGTGTCCTTCATAGTTTCTCAATAACTCATCCTCAAGGTGTGTGGAATTGAATATAGTAGAAAAATGTTTTCATCCAGTGGAGACAAGCAGCAGTGACAAGACAACTTGAAGGAGCCTCTTTGTGTGTTTTTTTATTTATTTTTATTTTTTGGTTTTGGTGTTTTTTCTTTTCTGCTCTGTCGACTTGCAGTCATTGTCTGTTCAGGGAAAATAATTGTGTTTCCTCAGAGATGTGTTTTAGTTGGCTACATCCTGTGGGCTGACTGTTCATGAAGGTGAATGTGCCTTTTTGAGCAGGCCAGTGAATGTTGTGCTGTGGTCACGAAACCATAAGCCGTCATGTAGGGAGGGCTGTTGGTATGAACCTGCACTTAAAACACTGTGGTAGCCTAAGTTTTATATCCCATCTTTGCTTTGACCCTGAAATTTCTGTCCCACAGCTGTTTCTGGAATTGGTCGGAGTGCCAGTGTTTATGTGTAGTGGGGCTGGGAGGGGGTGTCTCAAACTGGAATTCCTACAGGGGCCAAGTGGATAATGGAAGTGAAGAAAGCAGGGTTTAGGAGAGAATAGGCAGTGGGGGGACCCTTTGGGACACTAGACAGCACTTGTCCTACCTGAAGGAGCAGCCGGCTACTTGTTGCCACCCATGCGTGGCCCTGAGAGCCCGTAGGCCCTCTGTGGTCACACACGGGCTTTTTTCCAAGATAAGTTGAAACCTGGATCTTGGAGGAAATACCTTGATTTTTAATTACTTGTATCTAATAAAACCGCATCGCACGTGCACACACACACACATACCATTCATCCATCCATCCATCCATCTCCACCCCCTAACCCCTGAGGGTCAACAGAGCAGGTCTTCCAGCCAGACAGCCTTGTGTAGTAACCTTTGTCTTTCTCTCTCTCTTTCTGCTTCTCGGCCTCCATTGTTGTATTTTGTTGTTCCCTGTTAAATTTGGCTTTATTCATAGAGTCTCCATTTCCTGCCTGTGGTCTCAAGGGGCTGGGATTTGATGAGACTATTATGACTTATTCAAGAGCCAAATTGAGTTTTCTCCTTGGTATTCAGATGCAGGATGTGTCTGCCTCCCAAGGCTTTAGCAGTGGCAATAGCTCCTCCACAGACCATCAAAATCCCAGACGCCGCACCACCTTCCTGAAGGAGGGGGCCATTCTAGCACCCCACCCCCCCCCCCCCACCCCCCGCTTCCTCATAGGCAGGCTGCACAGTAATGGTGAGCATGCCCCCTCATGCCCAAATGCTGCTGGAAGTGTTGGCCAGGTTCAGCAACAGTGGTCCTGCTGGCCTTGGCACAAAGGAGGTAGGTAGGTTTCATGAATTGCAGCCCTCTGAACTATGATATTTATCAAAGTAATAGTACGAGCTGGGCCATGTTCCTCTCAGATCCTATTTAATGTGCTATATTTATATTTATAAAGCAACCTTTTCTGGCTTTTCAGCACCAATTATGAGCCATTTAACCCTTACAACCCTACTTAGTGGGTTGTTACTATAAACCCACTTTTTTTTTTTTTTAGCGCGGTTTTTTTTTTTTTTTTTTTTTTTTACACATCTTTTTACTTTGAAAAAATTTAAAAATTGCTGAAGAATTGCAAGAATAGTGGAAGGATTCCCGTGTACCTTTCAGCCAAATTAACTAGTTGTTAGCATTTTACCATATTTGAGGTAGATTTCTCTCTATCTACCTATAAAAACATTTTTCCTGATCATTTTTAAGTGCTGTGTTTCCTAAGAACAAGAGCATTTTCATAAATACCTATCGTGTATTGGTAAAATTCGGGAAATATATCACTGATGTGATCGTATGTGATGCCCGCATTCATATTTAACCAGTGAGGCCAATTAAGCCTTTTATGGCCATTTTCTTGGCCCAATCCAGAATCTGGTCCAGAATCTGGCATTGCATTGAACTCTTGCATCTGTTAAATCTCCCTTAATCTGGAGCCCTTCCACACTGTCTTTGTTTTTCATGACCTTGACTTGTGCATTCCTTTTCTGGCCAGTTGCTTTGTAGACCATCCCTCAGTCTGGGTTTGGCAGCTGTTGGTTCATGATTAGATTCAGGTTATGCATTTTTGACAGGACCTGAAGGGTTTTAAATCCAATTCCTCTTGGTCTAAGACAGGGACACTAACTGGCACATACACTTACGGTCTGATGTAGGGCAGAGCTTGGTACTGAGAGGTGCATGTGAAGGAGCTCTGGGGCCCTGGCCAGAACTTGGCTCACAGGTGGGTCTTGTTGGGCATGTGAGCTGGTTTTTTTGTTAGTTTGTTTTTCCTAAATTGTGAATCAGTGTTTTAAGACCTTAAAACTTGACAGAGAACTCCAGATTGTCAGCTGCTCTTGAACAGCTTGAAGATCTGTGACACTGGGGCCCCAGTCCCGTGTACCTGTTGTTGAGTCATAGATGTCCCCTGCAGACATGTGCGCTCTCCTGTGACTCCTACCTTCCCATGATGTGTGATGGGTATTTGATGTACGTTGCCCCTGCCTGCTTTCCTCCTGCATGTTACTCACCTGGCTCCTGTGGGTCTGCGATTCTGAGACCTCCAGAATAGCCCTGCAGTTAAGCTCTGTGTTCTGCTCCTGTACACGCTCAAGCATTCTTGTTGGGACCTTTTTCAGGGAACAGGTGGCTATTTCATAGCTGCTCCTTTTGCTCGTTCTTCCCTCTTGTGAGAGGTTGCCTTATTTGGCTCTATTTATTGTTATCCCCCTGCAGTGATACGGTTTGCATTCACTCTTTCTAAAGGTAGATTGTCACATGGAGGACCTCAGGGTGTCCTAAACTGGCTCCCCAGGAAGCCGAATTCAGTGAGATGCTCCTTCAGCTCCCAGTTAATGTGGGAAAGGCTCTATCCCTAGAGGGGCTGACACCAGCCTGGGGAAATCAGGCAAGTATTTTCTGAGGAGGTGAGGTTGAATTGGTGATTCATCCAATTAGCCTGGGGGACTAGGACTCTATATTGATGCCTGACGTTGAAATACTCCAGGGATGACTTGTGCATTATTGAAGGTCTTCCCTCTCCTTTCACTTCCGTGGAGAAAACCTTTTTCGGTTAGGAGACAATGATGGTAGAGCTCCTATTTATAATTTATGAATAATGATAACAGAAAAGAACAGCTAACATTTATGTAGTACTTATTTACCAGACACTTGATAGTTGCATTTATATACACACACACACACTTATTTTAATTGTGCCTGTAATTTCTGAAGCAGGTATTTCTATTCTCCCATTTTATAGGTGATAAACCAGAGCCCAGAGAGGTAAATGACTTGCCCAAGGTCACACAGGCAGAGCCAGCATTCATGTTAGGCCTGTTGGACCTCAAAGCAAACCCTTAAATGACCTAAAGGACAGAACTGAGCAGTAAGCTGCCTTAAGTCAGTGCCCTAAAGAAGTAACTCGAAAGAGTTTTGAGTGAGTGTAAATGACAGTCAAGTATGATTCGGCAATTAAGTTTGGAACCTTGTGATTTTCCTTTTGTGCTCAGGATATTTTGGGTGTGTGTCATCTGCAATTAATTACCTTTATGAGTTGCTGGAGTTGTTTGGGCTGTTTACCTGGCTCTGGATATGAAATGTGGGGCCAGTGTGCCATTCTGAGTGAAATTTACAAGGTGGCTAATGAGATGGGGCTTATAAAAGAAAGAGTGAAATGGTGGGAACAGGGAGCGAGCACTAAAAATCAAACAAGCTTTTTACTCTCCCCTCCTTCTTCAGGTGGCAGATGAGAAATCACACAGCTCAAGTCAGAGAACAGTCAAGGAGAAATGCAGACTTCGGGAATTCGGGCCCCCTTGGTAATCCTGGCCCTGTCTTACTAGAGAAAAATGGCTGGAAAGACAGAAGTAGTCAGATTTCTTTCTTTCTTTCTGATTTTATTCATTTGATAGAAAGCAGAGAGAGAGCACACAAATGGTGGAAAGGGGCAGAGGGAGAAGCAGGCTCCTCACTGAGCAAGGAGCCAGACGCGGGGCTTGATCCCAGGACCTTGAGATCATGACCTGAGCCAAAGGCAGATGCTCAACCCACTAAGCCACCCAGGCACCCCAGTAGTCAGATTTCTTGTGCACAGTAAGGGACCACTGCTTTCTGAACCACATTAGGGGGAGCATGATGGTGCCTCGGTGGGCTTTCACTCGGATCGGGTTGTGCTGGGAGAGTGCAGGGTAGCGAGTGGTTCTTGGGCTCAGGTGTGTCCCAGAAGTGACCTGGAAGCTGGTTAAAATGCAGATTCCAGACCTACTCCAGAGTGCAAATGTTGAGTTCTGCAGCAGGGCCTGGGAATCTGCTTTGAGGTAATTTTTTTTTTTTTTTTAACTTCTGAATATGTTTGTTTGCTAGGAACGGAACATTATTCTCCATAATGCATACAGTCATCCCAATCAGATAATTTACATTTTTACCATCTAGTCCTTTCTTCACATTCAGTCTTACCCTGATTTCCCAGTAATGGCCTTTCTTGTAAAATGATTGATTCCAGAATGACTTGTTGCATGTAATGTCTTCGGTCTGGAACAGTTTTTTCCCTGGACTTCTGTGACCTTGGCAGTTCTGAAGATGATCAGTCAGTTTATTTTGCAGAATGCCGCTCGGTTGGTTGGCTTATTGTTTCTGAGATGAGCTTTCAGTCCATGCATCTTGGTTATTAACATCACCAAGGCACTGCATGCTCCTCTCCGAGCATCCTAGCAGGTGGTGCATGGCTTCAATTTGTCCCATTACTGATGATGGGAATTGTGATCCCTTGATCACTGTGGTGTCTGCCACCCTTCTGTGCTGGGAACAACTTCCCCCTTTGTGGTTGTTCAGTATTTTGTGGATTGGTAGTTGGAGTCTATGTAAATATCTCATTATGCATTAAACTTTCCACTTACTTATTGCCAGGTTCATGGATTTCTGTTTTATTCAGTGGCTCATCATCCATTACTATCACCCTTTTGATAGTCTGATTGTCCTGGATTTGTCCAGAGGCACAGTTGGCTTCTGTGTCCTTTTGAAATGACCCCGTGAGTTCACATGGACACCCAGAATTCCAGTGCAACACCACACTGTTGACCTCCAGTCTTCTCACTTTATGTATTTGTTCCTTCCTTCTCTGAAGCAAGAACCCTGGCTCCCGCTGTCTGCATGTTTAGGTATTTATTTACTTTTGAGATTCCAGAGTTTTTATTTCTACTTATTTTTTTACTTTAAGTTTTTACTTTAATTCCAGTTAACATACAGTGTAATAGTTACTGTTCAGATGTGCAGGATAGTGATTCAACACTTCCATGCATCCCCCTGTGCTCATCATGACAAGGGCGCTCCTCAGTCCCCATCACCCGTTTCACCCATCCCCCACCCACCCACCTCCCCTCTGGTGACCATCACTTCTCTATAGTTAAGAATGTTTCTTGCTTTGACTCTTTGCTCTCTCTCTCTCTCTCTGTCTCTCGCATTTGTTTCTCTTTGCTTATTTGTTTCTTAAATTCCATGTGAGTGAAATCATGTGGTATTTGTCTTTCTCTGACTTATTTTGCTTAGCATTACACTCTAGCTCCATCCCCATCATTGCAAATAGCAAGATTTCATTCTTTTTTACGGCTGAATAATATTCCATTGTATATCCATCCCACACCCTCTTTATCTATTCATCAATCGATGGATACTTGGGGTGCTTCTATCTATTGGTTGTTCTAAGTAAAGCTGCTGTAAACATAGGCGTGTATTATCCCTTTGAATTAGTGTTTTTGTATTCTTTGGGTAAATACCCAGTAGGGTGATTCCTGGGTCTTAAGGTAGTTCTATTTTTTTTTTTTAAAGATTTATTTATTTATTTGTCAGGGAGGGAGGGAGGGAGGGAGAGGGAGTGGCAGGCAGAGAGAGAAGCAGGTTCCCTGCTGAACAAGGAGCCCGATGCGGGACTCAGTCCCAGGACCCTGGGATCATGACCCGAGCCAAAGGCAGACGCTTAACGGAGTGAGCCACTCAGGCGTCCCAAGGTAGTTCTATTTTTAATTTTTTGAGAAACCTCCGTACTGTTGCCCAGAGTGGCTGCACCAGTTTGTATTCCCACTAACAGTGCAAGAGGGTTCCCCTCTTGCCCACATCTGTTGTTTCTTGTGTTGTTAATTTTGGCCATTCTGACTGGTGTGAGGTGGTATCTCATTGTGGATTTGATTTGCATTTCCCTGATAAGTGATGATTATCTTTTCATGTGTCTGTTGGCTGTCTGGATGTCTTCTTTGGTAAAATGTCTGTTCATGTCTTCTGCCTGTTTTTTAATTGAATTACGTTGTTTTTGGGTGTTGAATTTAATAAGTTCTTTATATTGGATACTATTTTTGTGCCAGTACCATACTGTTTTGATTACTAGAGCTTTGTAATACAGCCTGAAGTCCAGAATTATGATGCTTCCAGCTTGCTTTACTTGTTCAAGGTTGCTTGGGGTATTCGGGGTCTTTTGTGGTTCCATACAAATTTTAGGATTGTTGGTTCTCGTTCTGTGAAAAATGCTGGAGGTATTTTTTTTTTTAAGATTTTATTATTTATTTATTTATTTGACAGAAAGAGAGATAGCGAGAGCAGGAACACAAGCCAGCAGGGGGGTGGTGGTGGGCGGAGAGGGAGAAGCAGGCTTCTGGCCGAGGAGGGAGCCCAATGTGGGACCCAATCCTAGGACCCTGGGATTATGGCCTGAGCCGAAGGTAGACGCTTAGTGACTGAGCCACCCAGGCACCCTATGCTGGAGGTATTTTGATAGGGATTGCATTAAATGTGTAGGTTGCTTTGGGTAGTATAGACATTTGAATAATACTTGTTCTTCCAATCCATGAGCATGGAATGTCTTTCCATTTCTTTATGTATTCAATTTCTTTTATCCGTGTTTTATAGTTTTCAGAGTACATGTCTTTAATCTCTTTGATAAGGTTTATTCCTAGGTATCTTACTATTTTTGGTGCAATGACAAATGGAATTGTTTTGTTAATTTCTCATTCTGCCACTTTATTATTGGTGTATAGAAATGCAACAGATTCTGTCCATTAATTTTTGTATCCTGCGACTTCAATTTGTTTATTGGTTCTAGCTGTTTTTTAGTGGAGTCTTTGATTTCTTTTTGTTTCTGATTGCTGTGGCTAGGACTTCCAGTATTATGTTGAATAAAAGTGGTGAGAGCAGACATCCCTGTCTTGTTCCTGACCTTAGAGGAAAAGCTCCATTTTTTTTCCCATTAAGGATGATGTTAGTTCCGGGTTTTTAAAAAATTTTATATTGTTATGTTAATCACCATACATTACATCATTAGTTTTTGATGTAGTGTTCCATGATTCGTTGCTTGCGTATAACACCCAGTGCTCCATGCAGAGCGTGCCCTCTTTAATACCCATCACCAGGCTAACCCATCCTCCCACCCCCCTCCCCTCTAGAACCCTCAGTTTGTTTTTCAGAGTCCATCCTCTCTCGTGGTTCGTCTCCCCCTCCGATTCCCCCCCTTCATTCTTCCCCTCCTGCTATCTTCTTCTTCTTCTTCTTTTTTTTTTTTAACATATATTGTATTATTTGTTTCAGAGGTACAGATCTGTGATTCAACAGTCTTGCGCAATTCACAGTGCTCACCATAGCACATACCCTCCCCAATGTCTAACACCCAGCCACCCCATCTCTCCCACTCCAGCAACCCTCAGTTTGTTTCCTGAGATTAAGAATTCCTCATATCAGTGAGGTCATATGATACATGTCTTTCTCTGATTGACTTATTTCGCTCAGCATAACACCCTCCAGTTCCATCCACGTCGTTGCAAATGGCAAGCTCTCATTCCTTTTGATGGCTGCATAATATTCCATTGTGTGTGTGTGTGTGTGTGTGTATATATATATCTATATCTATCTATATATATACCACATCTTCTTTATCCATTCATCTGTCGATGGACATCTTGGCTCTTTCCACAGTTTGGCTATTGTGGACATTGCTGCTGTAAACATGGGGGATGTGCTTATTTGTTTCTTTGGAAACACGTACCCCTTTGGATCCCTGCATTTGTATTTTTGGGGTAAATACCCAGTAGTGCAGTTGCTGGGTCGTATGGTAGCTCTATTTTCAACTTTTTGAGGAACCTCCATACTGTTTTCCAGAGTGGTTGCACCAGCTTGCATTCCCACCAACAGTGTAGGAGGGTTCCCCTTTCTCCGCATCCCCGCCAACATCTGTCATTTCCTGACTTGTTAATTTTAGCCATTCTGACTGGTGTGAGGTGATATCTCATTGAGGTTTTGATTTGGATTTTCCTGATGCCGAGCGATGTTGAGCACTTTTTCATGAGTCTTTTGGCCATTTGGATGTCTTCTTTGGACAGATGTCTGTTCATGTCTTCTGCCCATTTCTTGATTGGATCATTTGTTCTTTGGGTGTTGAGCTTAAGAAGTTCTTTATAGATTTTGGATACTAGCCCTTTATCTGATATGTCATTTGCAAATATCTTTTCCCATAGGTCCGGGTTTTTGATAAATGGCCATGATTATGTTGAGGTATTCTCCCTCTAAACCTATTTTGTTGAGGGTTTTTATCATGAATGGATATTGTATTATGTTAAATGCTTTTTCTGCATCTGTTGAAATGATCCTGTGGTTCTTATCCTTTTTTCTATTGATGTGATGTATTCCACTGATCTGTGAAATTGAACCACCCTTGCTTCTCAGGAATAAATCCCCCCTTGATTGTGGTCAATAATTTTTTAAATGTATTGTTGAATTTGGTTTGCTAGTATTTTATTGAGTATTTGCATCTATGTTCACCAGGGATATTGGCCTGTGGGTGGTGTTTTGTTTTGTTTTGTTTTTTGTGTGTGGTGTTTTTAGTGTCTTTATCTTGTTTTGGTATCAGAGTAATGCTGGCCTCATAGAGTGAATTTGTAAGTTTCCCTTCCTTTTCTGTTTCTTGGAATACTTTAAAAGAGTAGCATTCTTTAAATATTTGGTAGAATTCGCCTGTGAAGCCATCTGGTCCTGGACTTTTGTTTGTTGGAAGCTTTTTTTTTTTTTTTTTTTTTTATTGACTCAATTTCTTTGTTGGTATTGGTCTGTTCTCATTTTCTATTTCTTCTGGTTTCAGTTTTGGTAGTTTATATGTTTGTAGGAATTTATCCATTTCTTCCAGGTTGTCCACTTTGTTGGCATATAGTTTTTCATGGTATTCTCTTATGATTGTTTGTATTTCTGTGATGTTGGTTGTTTCTTCTCTCTCATTGTGATTTTATTTGAGTCTTTATTCTTGATAAGTCTTGCTAGAGTTTATCATTTTATTGATTTTTTTTTTCAACGAATCAGCTCTTGGTTTCATTGATCTGTTCTCTTGTTTGTTTAGTTTATCATTTATTTCTGCTCTAATATTTATTATTTCCTTCCTTCTGGTGATTTTATGTTCTTTTTCTAGTTCCTTTAGGTAATAAGGTTAAGTTTTTTGAGATTTTTCTTGTTTCTTGAGGTCAGCCTGTATTGCTGTATACTTCCCTCTTAGAATCACTTTGGCTGCATCCGAGAGATTTTGGACCATTTTAATTTTCATTTGTTTCTGTGGACTTTTTAAATTCTGTTTCCTGGTTGATCTGTTCATTGTGTAATAGCATGTTATTTAACCTCATGTTTTGGTGGTCTTTCCCAATTTTTTTCTTGTGGTTGACTGTGAGTTTCATAGTGTTGTGGTCAGAAAATAGGCATGGTGTTATCGACCTTCTTGAAGTTGTTGAGGTTTATTTTGTGAGATAATACATGATCTGTTCTGGAGAATGTTCCATGTGCACTTACAAAGAATGTGTATTTTGCTGTTTGAGGATGGAATGTTTAGAAGATGTCTATTAAATCCATCTGTTGTAGTGTGTCATTCAAAGCCACTGTTTCCTTGTTGATGTTCTTTTTAGATGACCTGTCCATTTCTGTGAGAAGGGTGTTAAAGTCCCCTATTATTATTGTTATTATCAATTAGTTTCTTCATGTTTGTTATTAACTATTTTAAGTATTTAGGAGCTCCTATGTTGGGTGCATAAATAATTAAAATTGTTAGATCCTCTTGTTGGATTGTCCCCTTTATTATAATAGAGTGTCCTTCTTTGTTATAGTCTTTGTTTTAAAGTCTATTTTCACTGACATAAGTATTGCTACTATGGCTGTCTTTTGACATCCATTTGCGTGATAGAAGTTTCTCCATTCTCTCCCTTTCCATCTGCAGGTATCTTTAGGTCTAAAATGGCTTTCCATCTGCAGGTATCTTTAGGTCTAAAATGGCTTTCCATCTGCAGGTATCTTTAGGTCTAAAATGGTTCTCTTGTAGGCAGCATATAGCTGGGTCTTGTTTGTTTGTTTTTTAATCTGTTCTGTTTTAATTGGAGCATTTAGTCCATTTACATTAAAGCAAGTATTGATAGATATGTATGTGTTGCCATTTTATTATTTGTTTTGTCGTTGTTTCTAAAGATTTTTTCTGATGCTTTCTTGTTGCCCTCTCTTCCAAGGTTTGCTGATTTTTCTTTAGTGATATATTTGGGTTTCTGTCTTTCTTATTCTTGGCATATTTATTAGTGGTTTTTGATACATGGTTACCATTAGGTTTGTGTATAATGTCTTGTGTGTATAGTAGTCTGTATTAAGTTGATGGTTATTTACCTTTGAACCCATTCTTTTCTACTCTCCTCCCCACATTTTAGCTATGTGGTTAAATTTTATGTCTATTTTTTGTGGGTTCCTTGCTTGATTTTTTTTTTTTTAACAGAAATACTCAATTTTTCCTGCTTTTGTGTTTCCTGCCTCTATACTGTCACTTTTCATCTCTCCTTTGCACTCAAAGAGTCCCTTTTAATATTTCTTGCAGGGCTGGTTCAGTGGTCATGAACTCTTTTAGTTTTCATCTGGGAAGCTCTTCATCTCTCCTTCTATTCTAAATGATAGCCTTGCTGGACAGAGTATTCCTGGCTGCAGATTTTTCCCATTCAGCACCTTGAATATATCATGCCCCTGCCTTCTGGCCTGCCAAGTTTCTGTTAAGAAATTTCATGCTAGCCTTATGGGTTTTCCCTTGTAAGTTAAGATCTTGTTGCCTCTAAATTTTTTTCTTTATTACTATATTTTGCAAATATAATTACAATATATCTTGGTATTCTGACTCTGTTGGGGGTTCTCTGTGCTTCCTGGATCTGGGTATCTGTTTCCTTCCCCAGATGAGGGAAGTTTTCAGCTCTTGTTTCTTCAAATTTTCTGTCCCCATTTCTCTATCTTCTTCTTCTGGGACTCAGATAATATAAACATTATTAGGTTTGATGGAGTCTTTGAGTTCCCTAAGTCTATCCTTGTTTTGCATAATTCTTTTCTCTGTTTTGTTTGGCTTGAGTACTTTCCATTACTTTGTCTTCTAGGTCATTAATTCATTCCTCTGCCTGGGCTGTGTGGCTGGGGGCACACAGCTGGGTCCAAGGCAGTGGTAGTGCGTAGGGGCAGCTGTGCACCTGGTTGGCTTGTTGGGGCACCTGGGTGGCTTTAACAAAGTTTGCCCTGAGTCCAGGGCAAGGCCAGCAGGCTTGAAGTGGGTGAGTCCTTGGAGAACTTGTGGGTGTGGTGCAGCACTAGGGGGTTAGGTAGCAAGTGTCTGTGCACCTCGCCTCCTGCAGGTGTCTCTGCTTGTATGCTGGCAGATGGGGGAGGAAAATGGCAGCTGCTAGCTCCCTCATTTTCAGAGCAGTCCCCCGACAGGCTCAGAAGTCCATATGAACAGATGCCTCCTCTTTGCCCCCTGTGTTGTATAAACTGCTGTGGTTAGGTTGTGTTTCTGCCCAGGCTGCTGTCTCTTTAAGGGCAGCTTCCTGGCTATCACTTGACCTCCAGGCTCAGCCAAGGCTGAGTCAGCTGAACTCCAAAACAAACTCTGGGAATTCAGCCTTTATGGTTTGTAAACCCAAAAGTTGCAGGGCATTAGTCTTCCCTGTGTGGGGGTTTGTTTTTCTGCTCTCTCTGCTCATGCAGCTCCCTCCTTCCTGCAGACTCCCTTCCTCTGCCTTTCTCACCTCTCAGATGCAGTTTGTTGTCTGTATTTAGTGGGGAAGTTTGTTCTGCCAGTCCTGGGGTCACTCTCCCCTTTACTGATTTGGATGTGGATGATATATAGGTCAAAACATGGGACAGGGTGAGCTCAGGGTCCTCATGCATACTCTGCCATCTCAGGATATCAGGCTATATTTAGTTACTTCATCATTGCCCCTATATGTAACTGGTTTCCAGTGGCTTTGGCAGGATTGGTTCAGGAAGAGCAGGGCTGGGAGATACCTTCTTTCTGATTAAGCTCCTCCAGCTGATTCTCCTATAGGGATCCTCTATCCTCTGACCACCTTGGAAGAACTCTGGCCTGTTGCAGACTGTGGACTTTGGAGTTGCCTAGATACCAATCTTGTTTCCATGCCTGGGTGACCTTGGCTAATCTCCAACCCTGCTGAGCTTCCCTGTCCTCATTTGGTCAAGTTTGGACAGTAGTAATACTAGTATTTTGAAAGGACTGAAACAAGAGAAAGAGGATTTCCTCAAGATCTTATAGTCTAGATGGGGGTGATGAGCACAGGCTAGGGGTATTAACATATTTTACTTGTTGGGAGGGAAGCTTCTCTAGGGTATGGTGGGAGCAGAAGAGGGGGGTGGTCACAAACCCCTGGTGGTGGAGGAAGGGCTTCAGAGAGAACATGCCTTTGAAGAGACTGCTGTAAAACTTGGGGGTGTTTACCAGGACAGATGGGAGAGTTGTGGAGAGAGGGTCAGATCAGCCTTGGGAAGGCGCAGGTGTCGGGAGGAGCCTGGCTGGTGTGGGTGACAGTGATGAGCTGATGGCCAAATCCCAGAGCTGGCTGGGGTTCTTTGTGGCTGGTGATCTGATAGTTTTTCCCCCTCCCCTTGTATTAGCGGGTAGTGGTATTTCCTTGAGTTTGGAGAGTTCTTTATATATATTTAGATACAAGTCTTCTGTTGTCTGTATGATTTATAAGTATTTTCTCCCAGTCTGCAGTTTGTCTTTTCATGCTCTTGACAATGTCTTTTGCAGAGCAAATCTGGTTTAACATTTTTTTTCTATTACAAATCATGCTTTTGGTGTTAAATCTAAGAACTGTGTGCCTAACCCAGCTTAGGCATGCAGATTTTCTGAAATGTTTTGCATTTATCTGTCATACAGTTTGGGTTAATATTTGTATAAGGTGTGAGGTATCAGTTGAAGTTGACTTTTCTGCTTATGGTTGTGCACCTGTTCTGAAACCAAGTGTTGAAGAGACCATCCTTTCTCCTGAGTTGTCTTTGTACTATAGTCAGAAGTTACCTGGGGGCGCCTGGGTGGCTCAGTTGGTTGAGTGACTGCCTTCGGCTCAGGTCATGATCCTGGAGTCCCGGGATCGAGTCCCACATCAGGCTCCCTGCTCGGCGGGGAGTCTGCTTCTCCCTCTGACCCTCCTCCCTCTCATGCTCTCTGTCTCTCATTCTCTCTCTCTCAAATAAATAAAATCTTAAGAAGTTACCTGGCCAGGGGTGCCTGGCTGGCTCAGTCAGTGGAGCATGTGACTCTTGGTCTCGGGGTTATAAGTTTGAGTCCCATGTTGGGTGTACAGATTACTTAAAATCTTAAAAAAAAAAAAAAAAGTTAGCCAGATTTGTGAGTTTATTTCTGGACTCTTGGTTCTGTTCTGTTGGTCTGTGTCATTTTGCAATACTCCATTCCTTGACTGCTGTACCTTTATAGAAAGTCTTAAAATTGGGTAGTATGAGTCCTCCAAAATTGTGCTTCTATTTCAAAATGATTTTGGTTATTGTAGTTTCTTTGCCTTTCCATACAAATTTTAGAATCAGCTAATGCATATCTATGGAAAAAAGCCTGGGATTTTGATTGGACTTGCATGAAATCTATGGATCAGTTTAATTGACATCCTATTTTGAGTCTGCCAATCCATGAACCTGATAATTCTTGCATATGTAGTTACATTTTGATTTCTTTCATCAGTGTTTTATAGTTTTCAGTATCCATATCCTGCACATTTTTTTATTGGATTTACACCTATGAGTTTCACCTTCTGGAGCTATGATGGATAACTCTTACGATTTTGCTTTTTAATTGTTTATTGCTAATGTGTGGAAATACAGTTTTTGCATCTGACCTTTAAAAGCTCATTCTTAGAGATTTTTTTAGATTCTTGGGATTTTAGGTGTAGAAAATCCTGTCACCTGCTAGTAGGGGACAATTTAGTTCTTCCTTTCCTATCTGGATGCCCTCTTTTTGGCCTTAGTGCACTGGATAGAACTTCTACTTCTGTGCTCAGTGGGAGTGTTGAGAGCAACTTCCTTGACTTGTTCTCCAACTTCTGGGAAACCATTCAGTCTTTCACCACTAAGTGTGATGCTAGATGGAGGTGTTCTTCCCTGCCCACCCCCACGCCCCCCGTGTTAGATCTAACCTTACTCTTTTTTTTTTTTTAATTTTTTAAAAAAGATTTATTTGTCCGAGAGAGAGAGAGTGCGAGCACACAAGCAGGGGGAGGGGCAGAGGGAGAGGGAGAAGCAGGTTCTCCACTGAGCAGGGAGCCCCATATGGGGCTCCATCCCAGGACCATGGGATCATGACCTGAGCTGAAAGGAAGACACTTAACCAACTGAGCCACACAGGCGTCCTGATCTAACCTTACTCTTACATTCCTCCACACTCCCCCCTGCCCCCGCCCCAGTTCACTGATAAAGTATATTGATGGAAAACTTGAAAATGTCTCCTAATTCCATCATTTCAGATATGAACACTGCTAACGTTGTTTATATATTCCTATTGTAAATTGACAGCAAACTGTACATAAGGGGCTATGGTAGGTCAGCTACCTTTGTATTCTGCTGCTTTCACATAATGGTACGTTACAAATGTTCCTCCACGTGAAACATGCATACTTCTCTCAGCTGTGACAGCTCCAGAGTATCTTGTTGTAGGTGGATGCACCGTAATTTATCCACTCCCCTACCTGGCATTTAGTTTGTAACCAGTTCCTTTCCAATATATTCACTGCATCCTCATGTATGTGTTATGAGACTTCTCCTCATTTATAGACTTTGGCTTCCTGGAAGTGGAGTTGGTGGGTCAGAAGGTGTCCTGTTCTTGAGGCTGTTGATTCCTATTTCCTAAAGTTCACCTCTGACCAGCCACTTCCACTCGTGAGATGTGTGGTGTGATGGGTGGCAGAGGTTTGTACTGTGCGACTCTTGGAGAGTCATTCCCCTCTGAGCAAAGCTAGTTGGTTGGGAGAGACCTGTTCACATTTGCCCAGGAGTCGAACCAGCCAAAGGAATCTGCAGACCCATGCTTACCAGCCCTCATTGTTCAGTGCGATCTTGCAGGGCTTTGAGTTGTCGACTGTGTACATGTGCTTAATTAATTCCCTAAAGGTATATGGAACAACGTGAGACCTTGGAATTAAGGGCTATGGGTTTGAATCTCAGGTTTGATTCCCTGGGCCGCTGCTTTTCCATCTGCAAAACGGGTACAGTAAAACCATCCTCCTGAGGTACTGGTGACCATGTGTGTGACAGAGTCAAAGAACAAGGACTTGGAGATGTTTACTTGTGAATTGTGACCCTGCCTTGAACCCTGTGATTCTGGGTGGGGGTGGGGTGTGCTGCTTAACCTCTAGCAGAGTCCGTTTCTTCATCTGTAAAATGAAAGGAAATAAAATTGGGGGATAAGACCAACCCTTCTTGCAGGGTTGCAGTGCAGACTACACAGAGCCTGTGTGCACCATCCCTGACATGGAGTCCCCCATGCAGAGGCAGACCCTGATGCGTCATAGATGGAAGAGGGGCTTGCCTACTAAATGTGTAGGCATCTTTGGAGTGAGGCACAGCTTTTACCTCTAGGAAGTCTTGGCCCTAAGCTGTTTTTCCCTTCTTAGCTACCATGGAGGAATTTCAAGGAAAGCCTAAAGCTCCCAAGTGCCCACCTCTGCCACAGTCCACACGGGCCACATTTTTCTAAGAAAAACTTCGTTCTTTGCCACTAAAATTGGTCTCCCAGTCTTAGGGGGTTGTGTCCAATCTGAAAAAGCAGCATTTCACCAACTGTAGTAGCCAGTGTGCATGAATACATCGAAGGCTCTGGGAAGCTCTGGGGCGGTGGGGGGCGGGGGAGAGAATGAAGGTGTTCAGCGCATCTCTCCCTGACTGTGTCTACCTGTAATCCCCATCGTCCTCTTTCCACGGCCTTTTGTCACCCCCTCGAATGCAGTTTAGGAAGTGCACTTTAAAATACCTTGTCTGTATACCTTTATTTTAAAGCAAAGATTCTCTGCCCCAGATTTTGGTCACTGCACCAGCCTTATGGTTTGGGCCACACCTGTGTCCCACCTGCATTATTCTCTTTTCAGTGTTCTTTCAGTCCATTTTTGAAAGGCTTTGAACTTCTTTTCAAAAGAGTCTTTATATCACAGCAATATATGGAAAATCAGTTTCTAAAAAATCTAGAAGAGTATCTCAGTGTTTAAAAAAAATAAAAAGATTGGTAAACCTCTAAAATGATCTTGGGAATATACCACATTTGGAAGATTCTGTTTAAGTTCATTCGCTGTGTGTGTTTCTCCTCTTTGATGGAACTGTGAGGAAGTTAGCTCCCACCGCCCTTGAGAGTGGAGAGCACTGGAAAAGTACTCAAGGGTGAGTGGGGGAGGGGGATTCCTGCAAATTTATCTCGGTGAGGTTGGTTTCTTGCTGCAGTTGCTTGGGCCATGACAGACCGGGTCTGCCTGACAGAACCTCTCCCCATTCCTCCTTGTTCTGTGGTTTCCTCATCATTGCCCTTGTGATGGCTGAAGGTACCCCTAGTTACTTGGAGGCAGATGGGTGAGTTACAGCTGAAAGACCAGATTCTTGGAGAGGTGCTAGCCTTGGTAGGTGGATCACTGACTGGTCCCAAATGGGGTGAGAAGCGCCCAGCTGCATCTGGAGCAGGAATGATTACGCTCTGGTGGACAGGGAGAAAGCGGTCGGACCCTCAGGACTTGCTGGTGGCCCATGTTAATGGAAGGTCTGAGTGTAGGCAGTTCTTAGCAACAATAGCATCCCTGCCCCCAAACTTTCTAGATGGTTTTTTAGATGGTCGGTCAGGGTTTGTTATTAAATCAACTCTGTTGGTTACAAAAACAACTAGATGAGGTAGGGTGATCTTCAGCTGAGCTGTGTCCTCCTAGAACGAAAGAAGGGGAAAATCCTATGAAATGGAGAAGAGGGAGTTGCTCTAAGGTCTTAATGGACAGGGTGACAAACACCTGTGTGTCCTTGATCAGCGCTGTCCTCCTCACAGCTCACCATGCAGGAGTTGCCAGTGTAGATGGGGTGGAGGTGCCTCCCCCCATACAGGTGATGGGGTGGCCTGCTCCACAGCAGCTTCAACTTTCCTCCTTAGCATTTCCTTAGTAAGTTCTTTAAGGCTTAAAAAAAAAAAAAATACTTAAGAGACTAGATAGTGAAAGTGTTTTTTGCCTGCAAGCATAACTTTGCTATAGAAGATGAGGGAACATAGCAACCACAAGAGAAAGAGGCCAAAAGTAAAAGCCGTATGACCTTATCGCTCAGAGGAGTGTATGGGGTACCGCCCATGTGCACCGCCATCATCATACTCCCTCATGTGCGTGCACACATACACGCTGGGGGGGGGGGTGTAGCAAAGAGGTGAGGCCCCCTGGCTCTGAAGACACACTGCCTGTGAGCTGATGTGCCCAGAGCCCTGCTCAGGCTTTGGTCTTCCCTGCTTACTTGGCCCCTTACCTGTTGAGGCTGATGGGTACCTGGTGGTGGGACCTGTGGTGGCTTGAAGGACCTTGTGGGGGGTGGGGAATGAGCGAGCCTGCACCACCCTTCCCGTATTTTTCACATACTCAGAGGGCCTCGAGCCTTTTTGTAGTCAGGATTCATTTAGATAACTAATGCATTCTATTATCTCATGATTTGTCATATAAAAAAGCATTTTTAATTTGCTAATCATAATAGACCTGTGTAATAAGAATGATGGACTCTCTATGCCTCTTCTAGCTCCCAATTAACGTCCTGTCAGCTGGTTGCAAATTAGTTGTCCAGAGCCTGGGAATTACTTTCTTGGCCTGCTGATGTGCTTTCTTTTTTTTTTTTTAAAGTTTATTTTTGTTAGCAATCTCTACACCCAGTGTGGGGCTTGAACTCATGACCCCAAGATCAAGAGTCACATGCTCTTCCGAATGAGCCAGCCAGGTGCCCCAGTAATGTGTTAAGTTTTAAAAAACAACAACAACAACAAACAACTTGTTGGTGGGGCAGGAGCTCCCTGGTTTTCATAGCCTCCTGCCCCCTACTCCCTCTTAGTCCTGGTTGGTTCTGCTTCTTGGCCTAGCCTGTGGACTGTAGTGGCCATCTAAGTCTGTATTCCATCTTAAGAGAGGCACAGCGGGAGAGGATGCTTTGGAGCCTCAGTGAAAGCAGTGGGCTGGACGGAACTACACACACGTTCACACGCACGCACGTGTGCGCATACACACTCACATGCACACAGGTTGCGCCCATATCAGACTCCTGGTTTTGCTTTTTGCTCCACTGGGGAGACGGGGCCAGGGGCATAAAATCTCTCAGTATGATCTTTGCAACTTCATGTGCATCTGTAATTACTTAAAAAAAAAAAAATTGAACCAAAAGGGCCTCGTCAGGTGTTTTGAGTTTCATTCATAAACAAATCTAGTAGCCTGAAAGTGTTAACTGCCCACAAAAGGCAAACAAGTTCATAGGTACAAAATTGTCTGGGATGAATTTATGGCGCCCAGAGGTGCTCGTCCAGTGGCTTGATGTACTCTGCGCTTTCCCTTCATCTCGTTTGAGATCAGTTTATATTAAAAACCTTGGTTTTAATCTATCACATCTAATTTTGCACATTCTGCCATGTGGAAGATGCTCTGCCATGAACCCTAGTTAAATGAGGCCATAAAGAAATGCAGATAAATTGCTTTCCTTAGTTTTCAGGTCCTATGTGACTTGAATTCACACGTGGAGATGAGGAGTAGGTTGGGATGAGTGACAAGACTCTGCCGAGAGAATCCAAGAAAACACGCTGTATGATCCACGTGTATCGGGGAATGTTTCCCTTCCCCAAACCTTTCCGGGACTTGTTAGTTGCTTAGCTTCAGACGTTTGCTATTCATATCACAGATGGAGGAAGTTGCAGACACCTTTACAAACATCCGTGAGAGGCTGTCTAGGAGGAGGGAGGGAGGTGATGAAGGGACTCTTCTGTGGTTCTCTCTCTAGAGCTTCCGAGATGAATGTAGCCTTCTCAAGTGACACCTAAGTATATGCTAGACTCTGCAGTTGGTGATGTTCTTTCTGCCAAAAGTACAGAAAAGCAAAATAGCAAACACAGGGCTGAAGTGTAGTCAGATACATGGAAAACAATACCTATGATGGGCAGTCGGAAGTTTATACCCGGAGTAAATGTGTGGCGCACATCCGTACCAAGGAGTGGCATTCACATCCATAAATAGGGGAGTTAGAAACTGCCTGTGTGGTGAATTGTTAAAGGAGACAACCCAGTTGCGGAAAAATTTATAATACCCGGTTTCACAAAGTAACCTATATTTGAGTGTATTGGGTTTGTAGTGACTATATGAGTGTAGAGGAAGGCTTGACATATATACACTGGGTTTTCACCACTGGTTACCATGAGGAAGGGGGGTGAGTGGAACAGTGAACAAAGGGAAAAAGACTTCAAACAAAAAAATGAAAGGAGTGTGAGAAATGTTTCATCCAGGGAAAATAGATTTACTTTGTGTGTGTGTGTGTGCGTGCGTGCATGCCTAGAGAGATGATAGCATAACTATAAAAATGTAACTGGGATTGATTTCAAGGTGTTGGGCTTTCAGCTGACTTTTACATTCCTGCTTAAATGTCCTCTGATTGAGTATTTTGTGATGAGCATTTACATTTTTATAAAAGAAACCCAGTCTTAAAGCTGTATTCATATAGAGGAAATGTTCTCTCATATTTAAAGGCACTCAGGCTCAAGACCTTTGGGTGGGAGGAGGAGTAGAGTCAGAAAATGTGGAAGAGGCAACTCTCCCTGTGGCGCTGATGACAAACCAAGTTCAAGTCCCAAAGGAGATGGAGAAAAGCTCTTCTGGGCCTTGGGGACAGAGCGACCTGGGTTTGTGTATTGGAAATGTCCATTTCTTATGACCTTGACCTTGGCCATGTGACCTTAGTCACAGACTTTATCTGTGTCCCAATTTTTCTTTGTAAATTGAGGAGAATACTATTGGGTCATTGTGCCTAATACATGACAGGCATTTAAACATTTTCCCAATGAATGAAGAATGAACGAATGCATGCTTGATTCAGCGAAGTCACTTAGGTAAAGTCTGAGCTGTGTGACACTCAAGAACTGGTAGTTTTCTCCTTCTCATCCTTGTGTTCTTTTCCTCAGCCAGTGTACCTGGGGTGTGAACTTGGTAGAGTAGGGTTTTGATGGAGCCTGAGTTCCATGTTCCATGGTGTAGAGTCTTGTGTGGAGGTGGGTGTGGACTAAGCTACTGCTTGTATTTATGATTCCCTTTCCTCTTCTGTAAAATAGGTGTAATGACACATCAGAAGGCTTAAAGGAGATGATAAAGACTTCACATGATGCCTGGCAAATACTAAATGTTCATTGCATGTAGCCACTAATAAAAAAAGAGTATTCCCCAGGTTGAATAGGTGGTACTTAGTACGTGCTTCCGTAAATGGAGAGAATATTACTGAGTGCCTGACACCGAATAGGCACCTAACAGCTTGACAGATTCAAATAATCCGAGCACAACCCATGTCCGCATCCTGACTTGGTAGGAACTGGATCCAGTTAGCATTTGCTTTCATTATGAATGAACGCTTGTTGCAGGCATTCTGCGAATGTGCCCTTGCTAATGTAGTCTTCCCCAGCTAGGATTTCTAAAACAAAGAATGATTTACTATTTATAAGACGAGCCCCATGTGTTTTTCTTTACACAGATTGCCCCCCACCCCGGACTTAAGTCTAAATTGCCAGTTTTTAAAAATGTATTTTTTAACATTCTTGTACCTGCAGAGAAAACGAGGTGCTCAAAGTCCAACTGAAGAAATACGTAGGAGCTGTCCAGATGCTGAAAAGAGAAGGTCAAACTGCTGAAGGTGAGGGGGAGACTGAGCCTGGGTGGGAAGGGGGCCAAGCTTTTTCACCTTCATAGCCCCTGTGCCTGGTACACAGGAGCCACTCAACATGGGATGAGTGTGTATGCAAATGAATTAGAGAAATAGTGCTGGTCAGAAACTCTGGAAAACAAATTAGATGGAACATACTGCTGTGTATTCTTGGTACATGCATAACTCATGTCCTAAGACTTAGTTGCTGGATTACTAGCAACAGTTGTATTAATTTGTGTGCCTAGGCAGTTTTATGTCTGAGGTCTTGAGATACTTGCTCGGTAGAGAACCTTGCAGCATGATTAAGTCCCATCAGGCCAGTGGTGAAAGCAATAGAACCCCAAAGTGGTGGAGAACCCGAGCTGTGGAATTAGGCTGACCTGGTTCCAACCCCAGTTCTGGGTAAGTTCTTTCATCTCTCCATACCTTAGTTTCCCCATCTGTAAAATGGGGTTGGTTGACAGTCCCTACCTCATGAAGTAATCCATGTAGACTTAGCATAATGCCTGCTATAGGGTACGTACTGAGTAAATTTTAGCTGTTGATATTATTATTCAGAAATACAAGTAGAAAAATGATCACTTGACCAAGATTGCACTCAAGGAGGTGATGGCATATGCTTCGCCTCTCTGCATTTTGGCTACAGTTTAACTGTCACGAATCAACTAAAACTTGTCTCAATTTGGCTGGAAGAAAGTATATTTCACTTTGGCTGAAATGTCTTGCAGCCTTCAGCCAACTTACCATTAAGAGATTTCCTTAAACACAAATGAGCTCTTGGGGTGTAGACATTGTAACAAAGGGGTGGACCCTGCAGGCTAACAGGTCTTGGGAGTCTGCCAAACCTGCATTTGAATCTAGGCTCACCCAGTATAATTTGAGGCATTGGAGTTATTTTGCCATCTGTAAGTGGAAACATCCCACCATTGTCAATGGAGGTCGTTGTGAGGATTTACTGAAACAATGAATGTGAAGTTTCCAGTATGGCACCTGGCCTGTAATTGGTGTTCAGTAAATGGTAGTTATGTTTCTCTGAAATAGAGGGAGACAGGATTGGAGGCAGGATGTGGTTTGCATACTAATAACAGAAAGGCTTGAATTTTGTTTAAAGCTTTTGTGTTGATTATGGTCTCTGTTTGGCTTCACCGTCTTGGTTATTATTATTAATTTTTTATCACATGCCTTGCTTGGTTCCTAATTGGTCTATAACTGTTACCAGTCTAGGGGTTATCATTGCAGAATTAATCATGTCTTCCTCGTGGGCTCATCACTTTTTCAAACAGACACTGCTATTATGGCCCTGAATCCATTTCACCATGTGTTCTGGGGTTGTCAGTCTTTTGACTTTGACTCCCCATCTTTGTTTCCCCAGCACCTAGCTTTTGTAGTTGCTCATTCCATCCATTACGTGTTTTGAATGAGTCGTATTTGTCTACCCTTTACCCTTTCCGGGCAGCTTCAAATCTGTTTCCTTTGGACTTTGTCACCCTGTGAAGAGTAGGTATTTTTCCTCTATTTCAATTTTTTGATTTTTCTTTATTTTTTAGAAAGTTCATTATTAGAGGCTTAGGAGAGCTTATGGGGCTCGTACGTGTTATCTAGGGTGGAAGTGAACTCAGGTCATTTTCCTCTGAATCCCTGGTTCTTTGCCTTACAAAGTTCTTAAACTAGAGTCCACAGAGGGCATTACCTGGGGAACTTACTAAATATGCCTGTTCTCAGGGAGGAAGAGCGCTGCTCTTGTTGGCAGTGGTTTCAGTGGATCTAGGATGGGCCCCACGGCTGCACGTCCAGATACCTGACTCTGATGCACGTGATTCATGGATGGCACCCCACCGCCTTTTGGGAAATCCGTACTCTGCTTGCTCAGAACTAAGGTTCAGGGCAGTAAGAATATTAAACCTAGGAAAAAATAAGCACTGTTTGGCTTGTGTTTGATTGAAAAACATCAACACTCTAAGATATGTTTCAGAGTATGAGCATTATTAGAGTCCTTCCCCTGGCACGTGGGTACCTGGAACCCACAACGTACAGAATAGCTTTCTGCGGCAGCTGTAGTTGCTCGTCCTGAGACACAGCCTGGATGTTCTGAGCCCAAGTTGGGGATGCGCCTTCAGGATGCTGAGACCGCCCTGGAATGGATCGGAGCAGAGACCATGTGGAGGGTCCTGTACTCCTTGTGACAGCAGTCCTTACTGCTGTTCATCACTGTGAAATTCAAGACCATCTACCTTCTCAGTGGGTCATCTGTCACTGCAAGGTTTATCTGAAAGTCCTCGAGTGTGGGCGTGAACTGGTGGCTGCTCTGATGTGACGTAGGCCCTGTAGTTCATGCCTTTCGCTCAGAAACACTAGTGAGCGCCTGCTCTGTGCCAGGCACCGCGGAGCAGTCTCATGAAAAGGTACTCTTTCAAAGAGCTTCAACCTAATTTTCACGTGACATCCTCTATTAGTCAAGCAAATTGGGGCTCACTCCTCCCCAGCTAGTTGCTGACTCATGTTGAACTACTGAGTGTGTGCCCTTGTCAGGCTGTGGTAGCTTGGGGTGTCTTGGCCAGGCTGGGACGGCCAGGGCTGTCTGGGGAGTTGGAGGAGTAGGGGGAGGGAGAGAGGCCTTTCCCATTCGTGATTTCCTTGGCTCCTGGCGTTACAGGGGTGGACATGGAGATGTATACCAGCTTTCTAAATTCTAGGTGGGAGTTCAGAATGCATTTTCCACAATATAAGCCTTTTAGTTTGAGGTTATAAAGATTCTTTTTATCGTTTAGCAACAACTTCTTTATGAAGGTGTGAGCTCTCATCAGTAGGGAAAAGAGTGAAAAAATAATTTGAAGCCCCAAATACCTTCAGGGTTGAATTTATTGCTGTGGCTTGTGTTGGGACCCCCACCTTCATTGTTGTGGAAAAATGCCTTCAGGATTAAAAAAAAAAAATAATGGACCATTAGAATAGATTGTTACAACATTTAATTTTGTAGATCTCAGATTCCCATTGTCGTCCTTTTTTTTTTTTTTTTAAAGAATAGTATTTTCCCTCTAAGAAAATGGAGTTTTTTGTTTTTGTTTTTTTTAAGATTATTCATTTGAGAGAGAGTGTGTGTGCACAAGCAGGGGGAGCGGCAGAGGGAGAAGCAGACTCCCCACGGAGCAGGGAGCCCAATGGGGGGCTGGATCCCGGTACCTGGGGTCATGACCCGAGCTGAAGGCAGATGCTTAACTGACTGAGCCACCCAGGTGCCCCAAAAGTTAAGGTTTAATCAGCAAAATAATAGGATTTTGGGTGGCCTCATTAACTAACTAAAGGAATTTTTTTTCCTAATGTGGTCCAGAAGTGTGAGGTTGGGTTATTCACCACTCGAGTGCTAGTTGGCCTTGCTGAGATCTGATTTCCCAGAAGCTTATGCCTTCCGTTGAATATTTGGATCTCTGTCATCCTGGCGTGTACTGTCTGCTCCCCATCTAGCCTTTGAGCTGTGGCATGAGGGCTGCCATGTCCACAGTGAACTGGCTTGACCGTTAAGCTTGCAGTGCGGCTCTTACTTGGTGTTTAATCGGTTCTGTTAAGGAATTCAGACATTTTTCCTCTCCAGCACAGGGTACTTTCCCTTACTGAGGGAGAGCAGAAGATGGCTCTCCAGACTCATGTTTCCATCTGTGGCTTCTCTGAAGTTTGAAACCTAATAAGTCAAGTTGGCTTCTTGCCTGGAGAAGGCCTTCTGGCAGCTCCCTGAGGGGCCTGAGGAGCAGGCAGACCCACTCAGATACTTGCTAGGGTGTGTGGACAAGACTGGCTCCTTCTCTCAAGAGTGGACTCAAATTGGCCAAGCATGCAGAGAATGATGTGTAATCAGAAGAGCAGTTCATTCAGTGGTTAGTGAGAAAGCAGATGGCAAGTAAACCAGGAGCCCAAATCTGATGCTCAGGCCCATCATTCCTTTGGGCTTACCAATTTGGGGAGCTGGAGTTTCCCCTGATGGTGGCCTGTTGAGTCCGAGAAGGGGGAACTAGTTCGGTGCTTCATCTGTTGAGCATCCTGATGGCTCCCACACTGGGTAAGGGAAAGGTCTCGGTGCTGCAAGCCCATAGAGATGATGTTACCTGGCTCTTTACATGGTCCTTTTTCTTTTTTTCTGGCTTGTGGTTTAACAGGGTTCTGTGCTAGTTCTTTCAGATGGTAGTTGATGGTGAGAGAGAGAATGTGCGTGTGGGGCTCTTCCGTGAGATATTTAGATATTTTGTACTTGTCTCATAACCAGTAGTCAGCAGATAACTTTGTTTCAATTTAGAGATGATCATTAATCTTTGCTTGTCTCCTTTCCCCTCTAGTTCCCTGTAAGACATAGACACAGGATTCTCCAGGAAACTCCAGCTTGACCTGTAGCCACAGTCCCCCCTTCCCTAACAGACTTCCACCCACCCAGGTGTAGACCCAGGGACGCCCCTTGTGAGGGGTTGTTGGGTCTGTAGAATTCTCACCCAGTGTGGACCGAGAGAGAAGAAAGTCCATGGGGGTAGGTAGTTGACTTTTTAATCAACTCCACCCAATTGAGAATCTCACCAACCAGCTCTGAGGTGTGGGGAGTGAGGCTGAGCGTATTTGGCTGGTGGAAGTCTCCACGGGGAAACGCAGCCCCTGGATGGAGGCGCTGTGCTGAGAGCCGTGAGGACCGCAGCTGGGGAGAGGCCTCTTGAGGGGGAAATCCCGGCAGGGCTGCGTCGCGGGCATGGTGTGGCGAGTGGCACCTCCTCCATTGCATCGACCATCTGGAGAAATAAGGAAGGCTTGTTCCGCCAGGGTCTGTGCATCTTTGTCCAAGGTGCCATTTCCTCCTGAGCAAGTGGCCCTGTGTGTGGCCCATGAACAAGACGCTCACAGCCACAACACTGGGGAAACCGGCACTCCAATGGTCCTAGCAGCTCACGGTGGATGTGGGTGGGTGAATGACTTCTGTGGAAGGACACTGTGGACTCCCCTGCACAACTGACAGGGGCCATGTGACCTTTCTGTGACTCCGTTTCTTCCTCTGTAAAACGGGAATTGCAGTAGTGACTTCCTTACGGGGTTTTAGGGAAGATGGAGGTGGGTTAGTACACGGGAAGCAGTCAGCATCCTGTCTGACACCAGGCACTCAGTACATACTGGCCACTGATGCTACGGTCACTACCTCTGCCTCTCTCAGCCCTTTTGTATGATCCTAAAATTAGGATGAAAAGAGTGTGTACTTCTTGGGCTGTTGTGAGGATAAATAGTAATTAAATGAGGTCGTGAAGAGAACATGCCCATATCTGGCTCTGGGATCTAGAAGATGCTCTGGGAGACAGAAGAAGGATGGTCCCCTAGGGACGTCCATGCCTGGTGCCCAGGACCTGTGGATATGCTGCCTTAAGGGCCTTAAGCAGAAGGGACTTACTGGACGTGGCTGAGTTAAGGGTTTTGATGAGGGGAGATGATCCTACTCTATCCAGATGGCCCCAGTGTAATCACGAGGGTCCTTACAAAAGGGAGGAGGGCCAGGGAGGGAGAAGATGTGACAACAGAGGCTGGAGTGAGGCCGGGCCCCAAGCCAAGGAGTGTGGGCGTCTTCCAGAAGCTGGGAAGATCAGGTTCTCCCCTCGAGCCTCTAGAAGGAGCACAGCCCTGCCGACGGCCTGACTGTAGACTGTGAGACATTCGAGACTTGTGGCATCCTGAGCTCTAAGGTAAGAAATTTGTGTTGTTCTAAGCCACGAAGTTCATGGTCGTTGGAGCAGCCGTGGGAAACCAACACAGGGGGTGAGTTGAACTGAGGTATTAATTTCACCCCTGATGGGTATGGGGACCATCGTCATCAATGTCTTACTCCACTTGTAGTGGGAGGTTGAGGTTTCGAAGGTTGGGTGTTGAGTAAGGGGTCCCCAGATGGATGAAATGGGACCTCAGGGAGATCTGTGGCCTTTGAGTGGCAGCACACATGGGACAGGAAAGCCCACTGTCCTGACACGTGCCTGTGCATGGTGTGCTTGTCTGGCCCGGCAACGGGAGCCCTTACCCCAGGCACACACTTGCCCTACCCTGGGGTTGCCGTCACCAGCCCCTGTGGGTGATCACTGTCACCACCTGCTCTGGACACGGGAGGTGAGGCCTCCACGCTGCATGGTGGGGCCTCGCTGTCTGATGGACCGTTGGTGTTACTCTTTCTTGGTGTGGTCGGTGGTGGGGTGGTCAGTGGTGGTGGGGTGGCCCGTGGTGGTGGGGTGCGCAGCTGCGGAGGCCAGTGTCTCAATGTCCCACAGGAGGACCTTCTTACCACGTCTCCTGCTCAACAGAACCTTGCTTGGTGTTGGCTTCTCTTGGGCTCGCCTGGGGAGTGTTTACCTGGGAATCGGAGCTGGCCCTCGGGACTGAGGGAGAGGGCTGGTGCTGCCAGGGACACAGTTCTTTCCTGTTGGACCGGGAAGGCTGGGGCCACTGTCGTTCTCTTGTGTCCATGTGAGGCTGTCGTGTAGAGGGAGGAGCCGAGCTGGGTGGCGGACAGGAGCTGAGGTGTTGGAGCCCCTGAATGCAGCTGTGCTTGACAAGGCAGCCTAGCCTTGAGCTTTCTGTTACTAAGAGCAGTAATTCAACCAATCTCCCCTGCCTGCTTTCAAGCTTGAGTTTGGGTTTCTGTAGTTCATATGCTCATGGCAAACCGTTAGCTCTTTACTGGCTATGGAGTCAATCCTGTCCTTATGAGGGGCTCTTATTTGTTGGAGTCGGTTTTTCTGGATGCTAAAGTGTCTGGTGTGTCTCGTGAGGCTCTTGTCTCTGCCCTCCCTCTCGTTAGGTACCTTCTGCTGTCCTCCTCTGCCTTGGCCACCATATCTTATTCCCTGGGGATGGATTTAAGGCAGCACGCTCCTGTCAGTGGCTCCATTTAATTAATCTGTTGTGGGTTCAGGGATAGAGGGAGAAGAAAATGGCCTGTTGCTGGTGGCTAGTGGAGTCATCAGCGGCAAGGCAGGAGGTACAGTGGGAAGAACCTGACAGATGAGAGAAGCTTGGGAGCAATTTAAACAAAGTTGACTCTAAGAAACAGAAGAAGTTTAAAAGAAACAAAACAAACTGATCCCCTGTTCAACACTGTATGTGCTTCCAGTCCTCACGGGCTTCTGTTTACCTGGGCTCCAAGAAAATAGGGCAGGACAGTTGAGACCCCCTGATTCGGTGGAGATGGATGGCCATGGGCGAGGGGGTCCCTAGAGCCTTCATGTGTCTTGGGCATGTGGGGTGTAACTTTGTGTCCTGCGGACTAAACCATTGCAGGTTTGGGCCATCTCCACTTGAGTGGCCTCACATTCCTGCCCCTGGTGACAGAGGCAAAGCTGTCTTGGTCTGAGGTAGGCTTCTTGGGTTGCAAGGAAGCTCATGACTCTGTGTATGTGCTCCTGTCTGGTTGCAGTAGGGTAAACGTGGAACCTCATGGAAACATAAGATCACATCAGTCTGCTTTTTAAAACCCACTCCAGATCTTTTGATGATGGCCTCTAGTGCTGGCTGTGGTCTGGCTCTTGCCATGTTCCATCCCCACCTCCTCATTTCACCCTGGCCATCAGGCTTTTCCTCAGATGCACCAGACTGGTTCTTAACGCAAGTGCCTCAGTCCCTCTGCTGGAATGCTCTTTCCCGGTGTCTACATGGCTGATCCCAGCCTGTCAGGCAGGTCTTTGCTCAGCAGTCACCTTCTCTGACCACCTTGTGTCATGTTGAATCTTCTTGCTCATTTTTTGTGTTACTTTATCTTCATCACAGAGCTTATCGGTATGTCGGAGTATCTCGATGGTTCACCCCCTTTGGTGTTTGCCATCTGTGCCCTGCACTGCCCTCTACAAACCACAAGAGCAGGGACCTTGTCTGCTCTTTTCCCTGCTGTGTTCAAAGTGCCTTGAGCAGTCCTTGACCCATGGTATGTGCTCCACAAATGTTCATGACATGAATGAAGAGACATTTCAGAGGAGCTGTTGTAGGACCCGGCCGCATGGCACGTAGGTGACGGAAGACCCATGGCAGCTCTGGAGAGCACAGCCGTGGGCGAGTTGAAGGGGCTTCATTCCAGCGGCACACCAGCCATGTGCCAGACCCCATATGACCCTTCCTACACTTGCGCCTCGAAGCAGATTCTTCTCACCACACACAGTTTTGTTTTTTGTAACTACAGTTTACATATGGCTTCCCCTTTCCTTATGGTTTCATCATTCGGAGTTCTTGACTACAAGAGTCGTAAAATCCAGTTTTATCTGGCCTAAAAAAATGTTGAAGTGCCTGTCTTCAGAGATGTCTTGATCCAGGGGTTCCAACAATAACAGGAGTCCCCCCCCCCCCCCATTTCTCAAGTCTGTTCCTTGCTCTCCCCAGTGTTGGCGGTGTATACTGGTATGTGTTTAACCACCAGTCATCTGGGGGAAAAGGGCGTGATTTAGGGTGCTTGCTGATTGTCGTGGTGTAAGTGCTCCCACTGTGGCTGATTCCTGGCTGCCAGCACTGTGTCCCTGAGGGCCGCGCTGGGCTCCTGTGAGCCGCCGTGCCCCAGCCCCCACGCCCCACTGGCTGTCCGATCTCAGGCAGGCATTCTCACGCTGGCAAGAGGCTGCCTGAAGCACCAGGTATAATAATCTCAGCAAACCAGCAGAAGAGCGTGCTTCTCTTCCCCACCAGTTTCCTTGTAAACAGCTCTGCCAGCTTTCTCCCACTTAGAGCGGAGCCATGGTTCTCAGTCTTGGCTCCACATTGAATCCCCTGGGGAGTTATAAACACTCCCCTGCTTGGCCCCTGGGAACCACTGCCTTGGGAGGATACCGCTCTCAAATTAGTGAAGTTCAAGGTCAGCCACTGTGCTACAGATGTGCCAACAGTCTGATCCTGACCAGCGGGAGAGGTCTCAGACCAACTGAGGCTCTGTCTTTGATCTCCAATCCGGGTTTGGCCTCAGAACCTGTCTCCACAGAGGTTCCACCACTTAAGATGGTGGGTGGATAGGGGGGAGGGGTGCAATGGAAGGTGTTCACCGCTGTCGAGTTCACACGGTACTTGTACCGTGCCCATCCCTGGGCCCCCCTCAAGGATCCACGGTGGGTGTCAAGCACATCTCCTTTCTTTCTGTAGTCTTTCCTTCCCCTGCAATCTTGGCTGTTCTCCTTCGTGCCCAGAGTGCCCTCCCTGTGGGCACTGCTCATGAAGCTTCAGTGCATTCTGGCCATGTGCCCCCATCCTGAGCACTTCCTGATCTCTGCTCTTGGCTCATCCAGTTTCCCTTTTTGGGAAGTGCCATTTCCCTTCTCCCTGGTCAGGCCAGATGTTGCATTTATTCTAAGAGCCTGCTCTACTCCTGTCAACATAAAGAAATCTAATTCCACCGATCCTTGAGTTTGTTAAACTGTTGCACTTAAAAGCAACAACCAAGGTCTGGCATTTGATTGCTCACTCTCATGAGTTTGTAATCCCGTCTTCTGGGTGTGTAGTCTCTCTGACCACACAGAGGATCATAGAGACTTCCTTTTGTTGTGGTGTGTGTTGACCAAGTGCACGATAGGTATGTGATAAAACTTTGTTGCCAGACTCCACCCAAGTAATCTTAGGAGTGATTTCAGAGTAATAGGCACATTGGTATAGACGGGAACAGCATTATCTGAGAAAGAAGAAAAGTTTGGAGAAGTGATTTTACTTGAAGAGGAAGAGAAGAATTGTTGTTCTCCCTTTTTCCAGGACTGACCCACACCACTCTGCCTATGGCCCATGGTTGGTCCCACCCAGATGCGGAGGGGTCTGGGGACTGTCATCTCTGCTGGGCGGCTGCTTCCCTACAGGGGAAGGGGAGTAGGGGCTTGTGCCAGTCATGCTGGGTACTCATTTGATGCCTGTGGTGTCTGTTTTTGAAGCCAGTTGTGTGGTTCCTTAAAAGAGACCTCATACCCAATATGCTTATTTTGGGGCTTACACCCTTTGGAGTCTAGGAAGGAGTGCTTGTAAAGGTTTGCAGTAGAAAGAGTGTCCAGGGGCATCTGGGTGGCTCATTTGGTTAAGCATCTGCCTTCGGCTCAGGTAATGATCTCAGGGTCCCGGGATCGAGCCCCGTGTCGGGCTCCCTGCTCAGTGGGAAGCCTGCTTCTCCCTCTGCCTCTGCTCCTTCCCTTGCTCATGCTCTCTTTCTCTTATACGTAAAACCTTCAAAAAAAAGGGGGGGGGGCAAAAATGTGGCAAAGACGTGTCTGTAAGAAATAGATTCCTTTATCAGTCATTAATTGGGATGAAGAGACCATGTTGTACCTACCCATTGTTGAAAGATATTTCTGGTGTCCCCTTCACATCTTGGCTTGTTGATGGTTAGAAAAGATGCCCTTGGATTCACTCAACAGATATTAATTGAACACTGACCATGCGCCAGGCACAGTTCTGGGAATTCTTCTGTGAATGGCCGGTACAAGGTCTACAGCTGACAGCTTAGTGGGGGAGACTGTAAGAAGGTAGGCAAAATAGATCTTTATAAATGATTCTCTAGGAATCACCTAGAGAAATCTTTGGTTGACAGTGGAAGAAAAGGTCCCATGCATTGTGTACCTGGAAGGTCCTAGACCCTGTGCCAGGTTCTTAGCTACAGCATCTCTGCAAGGTTGGTGCTCTTGTTATCCCCATTTTATAGATGTGGAGAAACCAAGGCTCTCAGAGATGGATGTGGTCAAGGCCACCGTATTAGGGTTGTCCAGAGAAGCTACTGCATACACACATACTTCTGTAAGCACATGTGTATGTGCATACACACATACATGCAAATATGTACATGTAGAGATGTGTATCTGTATACAGGTCTATGTACACGGACCTGCCTACATATCTGCCTATCTAGATTGGATTGATTTAAGGAACTGGCTCATGCTATTGTAGAGTCTGGGAACTCGAAAATTTGGAGGCTGGCAGGCTGGAGACCCAGGGAGGGGTTGTTGCAGTCCTGAGTCTGAGGCCATCTGGAGGCGGGATTCCTTCTGGGGAGCTCAGTCTTTTCTCTTAAGGTCTTCAGCTTAAGGCCTGCTCCCCTTCCATTGGTTGAGGTGCACCCACATTATGGAGAGGAATTTGCTTCACTCAAAGCCTACTATTAAAATGTTAATCTCCTCTAAAAAAAAAAAAAATACCGTCATAGTGGCATTCAGACTAATGTTTGACCAAGTACCTGGGTGCCATGGCCCGGACATGTGGATACGTGAAATGAACATGCCAGTCTTCTGCCTAGGAAAAGGCCAGGCCAAGGTTCTAGCCAGGTCTAGGCTCAGTGCTTGCTTTCCCCGCACCCCTACACCTCTGTTCTCTTGGCAGTGTCCTGCATGGTAAGATCTGTTGCATTGTCCTGGGCCTCAAAGTTGGTGGTGTGTAGACGCTGACCAGGAGCTGCCTGCCTGTGTGGGGCGGTCTGGGGTGGCGTGGCATCTGCCCCTTCACTTTATCCAGGGAAAGCTCTGCTCCCTTCCCCTCTTCTCCCCGGAAGACTGAAACCTGTTTGTGGGCTGCCAGCCACAGGGGGAGCCAGCTCAGAGCAGGGGGGCCTTGGAACTGGCCATCAGACTCAGGGAGACACCACTTCTCTGGAGCGGTGGAGACCACGCATGCTACTTGCACTTTTTTCCTTCTTCAGTGAAGGCTCCTCCTTCTACAACGAAAGGAGAGGAGATGCGTGGAGGGAGGCCACTGTAGAGCATTGAGGGGAGGGCAGCCGTAGGTTTTCCAGCTGGTGGGATCTGGGTTGAACTGCCGCACTTTGACTAGTTCCAAATTCTTGGAATAAGTTTATTTTTTTTTTATTTTATTTTTTTAAGATTTCATTTATTTGTCAGCACAAGCAGGGGGAGTGGCAGGCAGAGGGAGAAGCAGGCTCCCCGCCGAGCAAGGAGTCCGGTGCCAGACTCGATCCAGTACCCTGGGATCATGACGTGAGCAGAAGGCAGATGCTTAACTGACTGAGCCACCCAGGCACCCCTGGGAATAAGTTTTTATCGCAGAGCTTCTGTGTGTTCATTTGAGGAGCAGAGATGATAATGTTGACTTGATGCAAGCATTTGAAGTTTCAAAGGGATGACATATGTCAAGTGCCAGGCAACTGTTGATGTTATTTTGGATTGGAGATGCATTCTGAAGGGTGTCCAGGCTGCAGAAGGTTAAGGCACATTAGCAGAACACCTGTATGTTAATTTCTGAAAGTGGGTGAATAATTGTGGTGATAATTGTAGAGTAAATCTCCTTGAAAGCTTTGCAGTCCTGGTAAAACAAAATTTGTGTGATGAGCTGGTTTACTGACCTTTAAATCACTATCTGAACCGGTAGCTCGGTATCTGGCCCCTTAGGCAGTGCTCAGTACGGCAGCACCCAGGGAGCCATTCCTGGGACAGTGGCCCAAATTCTGAATTTTTTTTTTTTTTAAATGACAACTTACTAGAAAAGTCTGGGGAACAAGATACCCAACACCCAGTGTACTCACCATCCAGATTTAACAGATAATTTTCCAGATTTATTTCAGATCAATAAAAATAAGTTTTAAGTGTCATTTGGGATATCCTTATGATGACATCCATGTGTTTCCAGATGAACAGTGGTGGGTGGCCCGGCTTGGGTGGCCTGCCTCACTTAAGCTAATCCTGAGAATTTCAGAGGAGGGTTAGAACGTGGATGAGCCAAGCCAGGCTCCTCACATGCCCACTTGTGGAAGGGGGTGAGGTGGGAGCAACTTTTCCTATCATACAGGGTTGAGAATGGGGGAGGTACACCCCTGAAATAAGGATGGGTACTGATGTTAGGGAGCAAGAACACCGAGGGCTGTGCAGCTGGAGAGACGTGGGAAATGGAGCATCTCCGGAATTGTTGTTTAGGAGAGGTTTGGTGGTTTTGTTGGTTAGGGCTTTGGAGATATTGTCTTGACACTGCATCCACATAGCATGAGCTCTGTTTTGGTTGAATTTGTATGTTCATTTGGGCTAGTGTATCAGGTGGACTAGGTTTGGCTGCATTAAAAAAACAACAAAAACCCAGTCAACAGTGACTTCCACAAGATTTTTCTCTTATCTAACACAAGTCTGGAAACAAAGTCTCATCTAGGGCTAGTGTGATGCTTTTATGATCATCAGAAATGCAGACTGCTTTTTCTTTGTGCTCAACCACCTTCAGTACACAGTGTTTTATCTTCTTGATTGCCTCATGGTACCCATATGGTGGCTGGTGTTCCAGCCATTACATCTGTATTTCAGGCAGGTAGAAGGAGGGAGTGGATAAGGGCAGAACGTGCATTTCACAGCCGAATTCTATAAGGATTTAAAGCTTGAAGGATAATCTTGCTTTAAGGAACTTCTCAGGATACCCCCCCCCTCCATAACTTGTACTTACAACTCTTGGGCCTCCCCTAATTGCAAGGAAGGCTGAGAAATGTGATGGCTTAATTGGCACATAAAGGAGGGATCATGAATATTGGGTAGGCAGCGGCAGTCCCTGCTCCAGGTGGCTTTGGGGAAGGTGAGGCTGATGGAAACTCTGTGGGAGAAGTTGGGGGAGGGAGCTTGCCAAGGCTCCTCCCACCCCCCAAACCAGCCCTCAGTGCTGTCACTATTGAGAGAAGCTTCATCAGAGGTACAGAGGTCATCATTGCAAGAGGATCTGGTCCCGGTTTCTAGAAGTGCCCATGTCTCTCTGGGGACTGCCATAAAGGATAACGGGATAACGTTTTATTTGCTCAACTTGATTTCATCCTCTGCAGGATGCTTTCACCTCCTAAATCATTGCAAGAGCAATTGCCTGGAAATACCAAGTATCGATTCGTGATTTTTGTTCATTTATTTTTTATTGTTTGGTGGGAAATGAAGGCCCAGAAACAGAGCAGGAGCACTCGCGGGGCCTCAGCTCCCCCTGCGGAGGTGGAGGCCCAGGCCAGACGTATATTTATCATTGTCTCTGTCCCTTTTTAGGGCCGCCTTGATGTTGCGATTGTTGTGCAGTTTGTCAGTCAGTGTCTTGTTTGGTGTCCACGTCCTCTCCTTCCAGGAAGCTGACAGGTGGCTTGTTCTGTTAAATGCCACTTTGGTTCTGAAAGCTGCTGTTAGAAGTTTCTAATTACAGCTTTCATCAGGCATCCGGTCAATTGTGCTTTGCTTGAGTGGGTAATGATGCCTTGTACCTCAGATGAGAGTGAGTTGTCTAAGTGTTTTTTTTCTTGGACTGAATAGAAAAATAGACATGTTGTAAAGAGATAAAGCTGATCTCCCGATCTGGGGTTATTTCACTGGTTTACAGCCTCAGTTTCACTCTGCGTTTCTGTAGAAATACACTCCCTCCCCCCACATCCTCCATGGAGTGCCTTCTCACCTGTGTGCCTTCTATTCACTCTGTCTAGAATCTCCCTGCTGCCCGCACACCCCCATTCACGGGCATCACCGCCCCACCGTCAGTCCCTCCAGCTCTGTAGTATTGCTGCCTATTTTGTACTTTAAAATTTTTATTTCTTCCTTTCTTTAGTGACCCATTCCATAAACCAGGGTGTGTACTTCTCCAGAGTAGGGACAGACTTGGTTCTGATGCCGTTGTGCAGCCAGCTTTGGAAACAGATGCCTGACCCCTGGTAGGTGGGGAGCAGTGGGTGATGAGCAAGTGAAGGAATGAATGTTGTTGAGCCCCTTAGAATAATAGCTAGCGTGGATCAGGCATCCTATGGCTGGCCCTGCTCTAACTGCTTGATAGGCAACCTTCCTGTGAGGCCAGTACTATTCCCATCCCCCCATACGGGTGGAGGAAACTGAATCTTTAAAAGGTCAGAACATGCAGTGGGGCCACAGTGGAGGAAAGCCCCTGCCGTCCCCGTGTAAGCACTTGATTGTTGTTACTGTCAGCAGCATGGTCCGGGGCTTTGCTCAGGGTGCACGGCGGGTAGATGCTGGGGCGGATCGTTGGTGTCCCGACACAGAAGTGAATGACGCACAGTGTGCACCCCTCTGGAGCCCACAGACTGGGGTGACTGGGTGGGCCCCAGGAGAGGGGGCACCGGAATTTCTTGCAGCCTTCCAAGCCAGTGGGCAGGACAGGACGGGCTATGGACATGGAGCCATGCGCCAGGCTTCCTGGGTGCGCTCGACCGCAGTAATTGGGAGGCATTCTGGGTACGTGCTGTACCTGAAACTTCTCACCTTGCTGCTCTCCCCATTACTCTTGCCTTTCTCTCAGATTCATAATCTCCCTTTTCCTGGGACCCAGTCCCTCCAAAAACACCGTCCTCCTCTGCAGGTGGAGCCAATTAGGCCAAACTCAGCTCGATCTTTAATTACTTGTGCCTTCATTTGCATCCGGTTTGTCTCATTGTCCAGCTACGAGCCGAGTGCAGGGGTCCCACCTGGGCAACCAGGAACGGTGCCTGCACAGTTTGAGGCCTTGCTTCTGTGCTCTTGGTTTCCTTCTGAGGAGTAAAATGAAGGATTTGGAATAGACAGTAAGCAAACGTACACCCATGGGCCAAAAGCAGTCTGCTGACCTGGTAGCTTGCCTAAAAATTGTTTTTCAGCAACTTTATGGTTTGAACAGCAGTTTGTGTTTTCTTGTTAAAAAAGAAACCATTTGCATTGTAGAGCAGGTAAGAAGAAAAGATAAGCAGAAAGGGAACGAAAAAGAAAAATCACAACCTGTCAGGCATCACTAATAATCGGGAGCGTATCCTTCTAGATAGGCGCGGCACCTTGCCACGTGACCTCTCATGGGAGAAACCCTCCCCCACCTGAAGATTTGAGTGATCTCTGACCCCGTACAACACACGGACCTTATGGGCTAAGAGAAAAACTGATGGCATTAGAAAAACCACACACGATAAATAATTTAACAGTAAAGTCAGGCAGCAGTACGGTACGAACGTGAATTACATCAAATGTCTGTCAGCGACCGGTCACGTGAGTGCCGAGTGCCAGGGAACAGGGTTTGATGGGGTGCAGGCTGGCTGCTTGCTGTCTTTCCTCCTTTCTTCCCTCTTTTCCAGAGTAGAGTGGGACAGTGTTCATGAAGGCAGCCAGTACTGGAAAGTGTTAGAACATGAAGGTGAGACCATGGGTTTGGCCCAGAAAGTCCTAGCTTTGCCCTTCGCCGGCAGTGTGACCATGGGCAGGTTACTTGGCCTTTGTTTCTCTGCCATTGTGTTTCAGTTTGGGTAGTTTCTGTTGGTAAGTCTTCAAGTTCACAAACCTTTTCTTGTGCACTTTCCCTATGACATGTTCATGGGGCTACACCGAGCTGCGGGAGATAACTGAGAAATAGTCTTTGTTTTCCATCCCGATGGTCAGGTGCCCGGCAAGAAACATTGGTGTTTTTCTTGCTAAAGAAGGAAGAATGGCTGTGAGGGCACACAAGCCGTTTCTGCCAGGCTTCTGAACTAGCAGCTCCTTTGCCACGGGGGAGGTGGTGGTGCTGGCTTTGCCTGCTGCAGCAGTAACGGGGGCAGCTGCAGGAGGGGACTGGGGAAAAGTAAAATGTGAAAGGTGCTTTCTGCCCAACACTTGTGAAACTGTCCCTGTCAGAGTGAACCAGGAGAAACAGGAGTCATCCTCCTCTTGATGTTCAGGCAATAAGGTGCCAATCTCTTTGTGTCCCGTGCTTATTTGTGCTGTGAATCTAGGGTGCCCTTGTAACGTGCAAGATTGGATTGACCTTGGACAAAGGGCCTATTGATCAGCTACTGGTCAGTGCTGTGAAAATTGGATTAAACTAGAATTGAGACCCAGGTGTGAGTCCTGACTTAATGCTCAACTGGTGTCCTTTTGGGACGGCTTTCCCTCAGCCTTTCCATCTGTAAGATGTGGACAGTAACCGCCTGGTACAGTGAACAGTTTCACATGCTTAAGTCTGAAACTACCCTTTCGATATCCTTTGGTCTCCCATTGGGAGGGGAGAAGAAAATCTGCTTGGTTTCTCATGACTTGGTATTACTCTTTCCACCTTTTTTTTTTTTTAATTGAAATTTGTAGCTGGAGAGTTCTTTCTGGGACCCTTGGCATCCAATTAAATATGAATAACAGAATCCCTTCCTTTACTTGCAATAATAAAAAAAATGGTTAAATGTATTAGAGAATTGATTTTAGTGAAATCAATCACTACATACCTTGTATTTCATACCTTGTTTTTTAATAATTGAATATTTTTTGAAATTTTAAAATTGAGTTATATATACTTTTTGTAAGAAATCCAACAATACAGGGGCGCCTGGGTGGCTCAGTCGTTAAGCGTCTGCCTTCGGCTCAGGTCATGATCCCAGGGTCCTGGGATCGAGCCCCGCGTCGGGCTCCCTGCTCCGCAGGAAGCCTGCTTCTCCCTCTCCCACTCCCCCTGCTTGTGTTCCCTCTTTCGCTGTATCTCTCTCTGTCAAATAAATAAATAAAAAATCTTAAAAAAAATAAATAAAAAAAAAGAAATCCAACAATACAGAGATGTATGAAGTTAGTCACCCAACGCTACCCATTTTAAACAACCAGAATTAATTGACGTATGTCACCTTACACAGATCTTGACAAACATGTATCCTCCCACCCCACAAGAATGGGATTACGGTCTCTATCAGAAACTGGCACACTCTGGTCCATGGGCATGCCATCTGTTTGTGTAAGTAAACTTTTATTGCCACTCAGCCACACCCAGTTTTTATGTATTGTCTCTGTGTGATTTCTCAGTAGAACAGAATGTTGAGTAGTACAACAGAGATCAATAAGGCCTGAAAACCTGAAAACAGGTTCTGTCTGGCCCTTTGAGGAAGGTTTGCTGACCCTTGTTCTACTGTTATATCACTTAATAGTCACGAATCTTGCTCCAGATCAATTGATGCAGATCTAAATCCGTCTTTTTTTTTTTTTTTAATTTTTTTAAAGAGGTTTTGTTTTTGGAGATTTTACTTATTTATTTGACAGAGAGAACACAAGTAGGCAGAGCTGCAGGCAGAGGGAGAGGCTCTCCCCTGAGCAGGGAGCTCGAGGCGGGGCTCCATTCCAGGGCCCTGGGATCATGACCCGAGCCGAAGGCAGACGCTTAACCGACAGAGCCACCCAGGCACCCCTAAATCTGTCTTCTTAATATCTTTTTATTAGAGTCCATCATGCAGCTGTGATAAAATTTTATTATTTTAAAATTATTTTTAAAGATTTATTTGAGAGGGAAGAGCGATTGTGTGACCGAGGTGGGGAGGGGCAGAGGGAGAGAGAGTCTCGAATGGACTCCACCCTGAGCACAGAGCCAGATGCAGGGCTGCATCCCAGGACCCTAAGATCACGACCTGAGCCGAAACCAAGAGTCTGATATTCAACTGACTGCGCCATCTAGGCTCCCTCGCTGTGATAGAATTTTAAAGATCATTAGGCATATAGAAGACATTTAGGTTGTTTCCAGGTTTTTGCCACCACAAATGGTATTGAAGTCAATGTGTCCTTATGTCCAGGGGGCTTCACATTGATGGGGAAGATTGACAGAAGTCCAGTCACTAGGTGTAAGCCTGACTTCTACACCCGTCAGTTGCCTTTTGGTTTAAAACCAATAACAAAAGAAGTTTTCCAGTCCTTTTTGACTATGACTCATGATAAGAAAGGTGCTTGTGAGCGCACACCTTCTTGTGTTAAGGAATTGAAACAGTACCTTCCTAGAACAATACTTAACCTTTACTATGTGCAAAACATTTTTAGGTTTTATATCCTATTCCGTCTTTTTTTTTTTAAAGGAATATATTTTGAGAGAGCGCGAGCGGGGGGAGGACAGAGGGAGAGGGAGAAGCAAGCTCCCCACTGAGCAGGGAGCCTGATGTGGGGCTTGATCCCAGGACCCTGGGATCATGACCTGAGCCAAATGCAGACGCTCAATCAACTGAGCCACCCAGGTGCCCCTATTCTGTTCCCATCTTAACAAGTAGATGTGACCCAGTGAATTATCTTCCCCACCCCACGAAAGGGATGCAACCTGTAGTTTGAGAAACATCATATTATAGAAGGGGATAATACTCCAGAATCTAGTAATCTAGTTAACACATTCAATATTTTCTGTGTTTAAGGCCATTCCTCCCCCCTTCCCTTATTTTAAGGTATAAACATCATTTCTCTTACTGAAAAACCTTACATATTTTAGTTCATGATGTCTTTATCCTTAGTTTCAAGGTGGGCACAGACCAGTTCCCTTTGGAAATGGAAATTGTCCTTTGGTCTTCATGGTTCCCTGAAGAGAGTGACTTAGGGGCTTTGCTGCCATGCATTGTGGGTTCCTGTTAGCCAGGCCACCTCACAGGTAAATGTCCTCCCTTGGATCTCGCCCAGTCCCTCCTACATACATCCTGACCACCCCCTGAGCCCAGCACGCGCGCGCGCGCGCGCGCGCACACGCACACACACACACACACACACACACACACACCACACACCACCCCCCTCCCCCCACCCTGCTGAGTACTCTGAGTTTTGGCCTGGACCAGCTGTGAGCGCTGTGATTTTGCTCTTCTCTCAGGTCTGGGGAGGCCTCCAGCCTTGTTTTAGTAATAGAAACTTCCCCCCTTTGGCAAACAATAGAAACCAACTGAAGCCAGCAAGAAAGTACATTATCGAGTAGAAGTAGGTCTACAGTGCAGGTATGGCTGGATCCAGGTATGCAAACAGTCACCAGGAGCATGTATCTCTCTGCCCCTTGGTTCTGCTTGCAGTGTAGGTTTGGGTCATTTTCAGACAGGTATTCTCTCCTGGAGGGAGGAAGAGGGAAGAGATATACAGGGGTCAGAGTCAGGAGCACCCCTTTGATGTGCTGAGAGGTGTGGATTTTATCCTCAGGCTTGGGGGGTCTGGTGAAAAAAGCAGGAAGTGACATGAGCCAATTTCCCTGTTCCCTCCCCTCAGACGAAGATCTGCCCCACGTGTTGTGTTGTTTCTGTGCACGACACAAATGATTCTGCTGTTAGAGGGCTGGTTACTTTTAGACACCTAAAATATTTTTCTTTTCCTTTTTTTTTTTTGAATTTTCTGACATTGTTTGAATTTAATGATTCATATTACGAATTATTCATGAAAATGATCTTTTAAGCTTCTTATAATAGCTGAAATTATCCTTCATTAGATACTGACAGGTCCTGTGATGGGTGTAATTATAAAAAAAAATTCTTAGGCTAGCTATATTCTGCAGTGTTAAAATTACGCAAATGAGCAAGGGATAAGAATAGAAGCTGAGTAGGATGGTCAGATTTTATGGGAGCGGGTGGGGGGAGGGCAGGGTGGCAGCTCTGCAAATTTTCTAAAAAGGAATAAATATGTGCTGTACACATTAAGTACGTTTTTATTACAGTCTGCCTCCATGCTTATCCTTTCCTCATCGGCAAGGGAGCGAATTAATTTTAGCGCCCTGAATTGTTTGTAGCTCCTGCCCATATATGAATCGCACAAAGGAGAATTTTTTTTTTTTCTCCCCTTCCTCCTTCCTTCCGCTCAGCATTTTCTGCAAGGCACCCTGTAGTATTCTGACGCTTGCAAGGAAAGGCTTATCGCTGAGACAGGGAGCTGAATGGGGAGGGGGAGAGATGGGAGAATGGGGGCAGGAAGATCCCGGGCCCCAGGATGGCCCTCGGGCTGACGGAGCCTGAGAAATCACGACTTCCTCTCATTCGGGTCCCGAGGATGGCCAAATGGGATGTTCATGGCTTTTGTAGGGATCCACCTGCTTCTTGGAATGAACCGTGGCCACTCTGTAGGGAAACACTGGGCAGGGAAAGCACTGAGCGGCCCATTGCATCTGTTCTAAAACTGCAGCGTCCTGCATGACCTGGCCCTTCCTGCCTCTCTGAGGACTCTGTTGGTAGTGCCACCTTTATACCCCTTTTTCGGGTGGCCCCAACCCTTGTTGGGTGCTCTGTGGCAGAACCCCTGAGAGAGGGGGTGGTTAGCAGGGCACCATCATGGACTGTACGATCTCCATCCAATTCTTAAGTAAAGCCCATGGAGTGAACCCTTAATTCTGCATCTTTAAATTGGACCATTTACCAAAATGTGGGTAGAGAGAGTGATTAAAAAAAGAAAAAAAGCAAACATTTAAGTAGTGCTTACTTTGTGTCAGGCACTGTTTGAAGAACTGTCCACTTAATCTTCTTATCTTAGATGGTAGATGCTATTACCATCTTGGTTCTGTAAATAAGGAAAATAAACAGAGGGCTTAAGTCACTTGCTCAAGATCACACAGCAAATTAGGAAGGCTAAGTAACGCTGGTGAATTTCCATTGATTGGGGGTGGGAGCATGGGGAGAAACCCCTGACCTGCCCACCCAAGAGGTTTGCAGACAAGCTTGGGTTAATTCAAGGAGACACGTCTTCTAGATTTCTCCTTTCTCTGCTCCTCTCATTTGTCTTCATCCAGTCTCCCATTGAGGCTGTGAGCACCCACTCTGCTCACGCTGCCTCTTGTATGGCCTTGTAGGATGCAGATGGTTTGGTGTCCTCCTTACCTTACAGCTGAGCACCCCTCCTTGCTGTTCGGGTTTCTTCCAAAATGTGCACCAATGATGAGAGTTAGATGTTCACTCTCCGATGTATCTTAGACCGGAGCTAAAGGCCCAGAAGCAAATATTTTAGGCCTTGTGGGTGGTGTGTCTCCTTGTCCTCTCCCACTTTTTTCCCTCCTCCTCCTCCTAAAATGTGCAGCGTTTACAACAAAATAGACTGCAGCCTGGATTTCACCCACAGGGTGTATTTTGTCAACCTTTGTTACGGACATTGGTGTTAAACTGCCTCTTTTAAAAAACTGAACTGTCCTTGTCCTTGTGGGTCTGATTTTTGCCTCAGGTTTTTCTTCTCACCCTTACCACGTTGCCTTTTTTCCTGAAGTGCTGTGGACCCACTTTTATATTTTCTGCCGTTGCCCATTTATCTCCTGCCCCTCTGGCCTGTCCTTGCTTTGCTCCAGCCACACTGGTGCTCTGGAAATTTCTCAGCGATCGGGTGCTGGTGGGATGAAGGGTATTAGTGATTCTTCTTCATAGTTTCTTTCTGTAGTTTCCATGGTAGACATGCATTGCTTATTATCAGAAAAAAGTCCACTTGATGAAAAGGTAACCCCCCAGCCACTGTGTTGGCATCAAAGGGATATTCATTTGGGGCGGCTTCTCCCTGAGCTTCCAGCGTAGGCGGGAAGTGGAGTGGGGTCGGCCTGCTCCCTGGGGAATGAAGCTTTACGGGCTGCAGAGGGTTGTGCTCTTATCGATCCTTCGGCAGCCTTGTGAAGTCGCCACGGTTGGTGTTCTTCCTCTGACTGTGAGAAAACGGAGGCACAGGGGTCTCCCAACTGGCCAGTGGCACAGCTGGAAAGCGAGTTGAGGTCTTGGGGTTCCACATCTGGGGTTTCAGCCATTGCCTCCTCCAGACCTGAGTGGTTCTGGAACGCGCTTTCTTAGTGTGGGTCAGGGCTGAGAGGAGGGTTTCGGGAGTCCAACCGTGTGGAGGTGCGCCCCGCCCGACAGCTCAGCAGCTGTGTGGTGTTGGTTAAGCCACTTCTCCTCCCTGGACCTCTGCTTCCGATGCATAAAATTGGAGCTAATACTAGTACTGCCCTTATGGGGTTGTTGTGACTTTGGGATAAAATCAGTGAGATCATGCCCTGTAAACAGCACTGTCCCTGCTCTTTCCTTCTATAATTTTTATTTTTAATTGTGTAAAATATGTGTAACAAAATTTACCGGCTTAACCATTGTTAGGTGTGCACTCGGATAGCTTCAGACACAGTCGCGCTGTTTTGCAACTGATCTCTGGAATTCTCTTCAGCTTACAAAACCAGAACTCTAAACCCACTGACCAACTCCCCATTCCCTTCTTCCCCCAGGTCCTTGCTGTGCTTTTAATTTTTTAATTTTTATTTTTCTTGCTGTGCTTTAAAAACAAAACAAAACAAACAAACAGGCAGGGTGCCCTCAATGGAATTGAAGACAGCTCTGCAGTCTCTGGCTGGTGGTTGTGCTGTGGGGCAAGGCCGTGGCTGAGGGGGTGTCTCCCTGCCTGGCTGTCCTGGAGCCTCCCTGTGAGTGCCTACTCTTCCCAGGCCGTGGGCTGAGTCCCTCGTGGGCCGAGTCTAGCGCAGGCCCTCACACAGGGCTTTCCAGCGTGTTGGTACAGTTCCCCTGCTTTGCATCTGCAGAAGTGGCCTCTCAGAGGGACTGTGGCTGACAGAGGGCAGAGCAGGAGAGCTAAAGGTATTCACCCTCCCCCGGGGGAGTGGCTTTGCTTTTTGCGGCTTCTCATCCCTACCCTATCTGTTGTTGTCAGAGAGCTGTGGTGAGATTTATTTCTCATTTTTTCCCTCGGTCTGTGAAGTACCAGTCCGCTCAGTAGGTGATCGGGGCATCTGCATCAGACTCAAAGACCGAGGAGTGTGCCTCCCTCCCTCCCTACTGCTCCTTCCTCCCTTGTTCCCTCCTTCTCCTCTTTCCTGATCCTTAGCCCCCTCTCCTCGCGTCATCGAGCTCTCTGATGTGGGTACTGAGGGCCTGTGGCACACCAGGCCTGGTGCGGGTGCTGGGCTGCGGACACGAGATACGGTCCCTGTCCCCAGGGCTCACAGACAAGAAGTGGGGAGGTCACAGTATGGCAGGCCACGTCCCTTGAGGTGGCCCTAAGGAAAGGCCAGGTGTGACAAGAAGGGTTCTTGGATAAAGTGCCGTCTGTTGTGAGCGTTGAAGCTTGCGTAGGAGTTCTTCCAGGTGGAAAACGGATGGGTGAAGTGGACGAGGAATTTTGAAGAAACTGCATGTGTAAAAGTGGGAGGATTATTGCAAATTCCCACTTGATCTTTGTCTAGCCAAAAGATAAATATGTATATATTTTTAATGTAGCAAGCGGGCAAGGAACCAGACCTGCTTAATGGCGTCCCAGCCCTGTGTCCTCCTAGTTGCTTCCACGGTTCTTCATAAAAGAGCCCAGGGACCGTATTCTGGGGGCAGGATCTGGTAGTATTAACTAGGGATTCCCATCGGGGGCTTGTCCACAAGGCCAGCTCAGAATTTGGCCTGGGCGCTTCGGGAAGGGTGAATGCTGTCGGGCTCCTGGATGCTGGACTCTCATCAAGCAAGGACGTGTACATACAACTTTTCTAGCTCATCTTTAAACTGGACCCCCACTTCCTTCAGTGAAAAATCTTGATGAACCCCCATTATTCTAATTCACACAGCCTTTGTTGGTGCCCAGAGATAAAGATGGCCTGAGTCTTAATATACCTATTGTAAAAGGCCTGTTTTGTATGTGGTTGTGGAGGTTTCATAAAGTTGCAGTCGGTGTCCGGATCTGCCCAGGCCTGGCCCGGGATGCAGGGTAGAGGCAGCATGGAAAGTTTAGGTTCCTTCCCCCGAGTTGTTGGAGGATTTGAGGAGCTGATGTAGGTTCTGCCCAGATCTCAGCCAAACCGTAAACAAGTCTTGTCCTTAGGTCTGAACTCCACAAGCTTTCCTTGATCTGTTAAAAGCATTGTCTCTCCACCATCCAGCCCCACAGCTACCTCGCCGTCCTGATTTTAGTTAAGCCTACAGTAATACACTGGAGCTAATGAAGAGGCCCTCCTGCCTTTTAACTAACACTAGTTAGACAGATGAAGCAATCGAGCCCTGTGTTTTACTCTTGGAAGCTAGCCAGCATACAGTCCTCGGCTCCTTCGGCAGCCTGGCAAGAGGCAACTTCATCCACCTACGAAATCCCTCGCATACAAATGACTTCTTTGTCGTCCCACCCCTTACTGACAATTAATTCTGGTAATGATTAATCTTTTTAGTCTTGCATTATCTAACAAGCAGTCTTGTTCAGTGTTTGGGAGACCTGAAAAGTGCTCTGTGGGTTTAATGTTAATATGCAGCCACTCAGAAAGGTGCAAAATAAATGGGATTAATACTGAGAGTTTGGGATGATGGAACCAGCAGAGGCCCAAAAGTGAGGTGTGTGCTAGTAGAAACCATGAATCACCTCTCTGCAATAGGAGAATGTTCTCATGATTTTTTAATGGCCCTCCGAAAACGAATGTGCACTATTAAGGCAAACTCGTTAAAAATTAAAGCTTTTGTAATTCTGTGAGTTTAAGAGGGAGAGAGAAAAGAGTGTAGACTATACGAAGCGTGAGAGGCAGCTCTTGGGGCTGCCTGTGACTGCACAGAGCCGTAGGGGCTCTGTTTATTTTAGAAAGGGGCCTTGGTTTCCAGGGTAGCTGAATGCCTTGGACTGAGCCTGCAGGTTTTGGGAATATTTTTGTAACACCAAGTCCACTGGCCAGCTTATTCCTTCTGCAGGCAGCTGGGTCTAGCTACAACCCCTGATTCTGAGCTGATTTGGATCTGTCTTCAGGAGGGAAATTTGGACTTTAGCTAATGTTCATAATAGGATTATGGACCAGGAGTGTGGCGGGGTGCAAACCAGGGATTCAAGCTCCCCTTTGGGGCTTCTGTAGGAGCCGGCTTTGCTCTCACAGTGCAGTGCCAGCTAGCGGTCCAGCAGGGGGCGCGGTGCTCCTCCTCTTTCTTGCCTTACTGTATATCCCGGCATTTACGTTGCTTCGAGTTCAAGTAATAACCCTGTGGTTAGAATCATCCGTGTTAGGCAGATTTCTGGCCTTGCACTTTCATTGCTGCTTTTTTTGGACCCCTCTCCCCAACCCCAACCAAACGATCTTCAACTTGGTAAGGATGCAGCAGCTCCACAGAAGATGGATGCTACATACATGCAATGCTGGTCGTATTCTAGAGGGATGCTTTTTTGGGTAAGCTATCCCTGGAATCTTAGGAAATTCTTTTTGTAACGGGTGAGGGCTGAAAGTCTCTCTCTCTCTCTCACACGCATACGCGCGCGCGCGCGCACACACACACACACACACACACACACACACACACTCACGCCCCAATTCAATCAGCCTTTCTCGACTGTCCTGTGTCAAGTCTTAGGAGCTGGTGCTCACTCCGTATAAATCTGTGGGGCAAAAAAGAGTAAGTTGTCTAGATCCTTGCTGTTTGCAGGGAGGCCTCTGGACCAGCAGTACTAGCGTCACCTGGGAACAGGTTAGAGGTGCAGAGGCTCAGGCCCTCCCCCGACCCCATTCTTGCGGAATCTGCACTTTCATTAAAGATACCTCAGCGAGTTGCCCACATGTTACAACGTGAGAAGAAGCACTGCTTGAAGTTTCTGTAATTGGAGGACAGATACTGATGCGTGTTGCCATTACTCCTTCTCCTCTGCCTGGGGCAGGCATCACTAATCCAACTGGATGCTTCTTCCCAGTCTTCTTCCCCGTCTGTGCTTCACATTCCTTCTCAACACAGTGGTGGAGGCAGCCACTTGCTGTTGCTCAGAGCAGGCCCCTGAGATCAAGCTTGGCCGCTGTAGCCCACCTCCAGCACGGTCCACAATTACCTGTCCCTGGACAATAGCAACATCCTGTTCCCCTCCCTGCTTCTGCCCTTGTCTCCCCACCCCCCCTCGTCCACAACACAGAGTCCTCTTCTAAAAATACAAAACGGCCCTGCTTAAAACCCTCTAGTGGCTTCCCATTGCAGTTAAAATAAAACCGTGCCTGACTAGGCCTTCTGGCCCTGTCTTGTGTCCCCTCGGCCCCCTTGCCTGCTCTGTACTGCTCCTCTGGCCTTGTATCTGTTTGCGGAGCATGCCCCACTCTTTGCATGGCAGGGCTGGGATGGAGGCAAGTCACTGTCTCCCTTTGTCTCCCCGTTGTCCACATGAGAAAGCTGAGGAGCACAGAGTTCTGATCTGCCTGAGGCCACATAGCCAGAGCCCCAGCAGGCTCATTTCAAAGCCTGAGCTACTTGTGGAAGTTACCACACTCAGTGGACCACACCAGGGAGCTGTCAGCAAGTCCTCTGAGTCTTCCGTGCTTCCTGTGTCTGCAGTGTCAAGAATGCTCCTCTCTTCCTCCTCCCTGATGCCTTGTGTGGCTGGCTCCTCCTTATCTGGCAGGGCTGGCCTTGGGCCTGTCACCTTCCTAGAGATGCCCTCTCTGGCTATTCTAGTTAGGCAGCCGCCACAGTTACATCTCAGCATCCCACTAGTGTTCTTGAGAGCACTTGTCAAAATTCATGATGAGTTTTATTTATCTGTTCTTTGGCTTGTTTTCAGTCTCTCCATGGTGGCAGGAATTCTGTTACTGTTATTGGCCCCACACCCAAAGCAGTGCCTGGCACATAGTCAGTATTCAGTAAATATAATTTGGGCTTAGGCTTGAATGAATTAGGGAAGTGGGAGGACAGTCCTAAAATTTTAGGCTTGGTTTGGACCCAAGAGTACGTCTAACCTAATCTCTGCATTTTGCAGATGTTAAAGCTGAGAAACAGAGGTCTGACCTTCCTGAGGTCAGGTGGATCTGAGCTAATCAGATCCAGAGCTATTTTATTTAAATACAAGGATACTTTTGGGGCGCCTGGGTGGCTCAGATGGTTAAGCGTCTGCCTTCGGCTCAGGTCATGATCTCAGGGTCCTGGGATCGAGTCCCGCATCGGGTTCCCTGCTCAGTGCAGAGCCTGCTTCTCCCTCTCCCTCTGCCACTCCCTCTGCTTGTGCTCTTCTGTCTATCTCTCTGTCAAATAAATAAATAAAAATCTTTAAAAATAAATAAATAAATAAATAAATAAATAAATAAATAAATAAATAAATACAAGGATACTTTTGAAAGTTACCTACTCCCAGTGGACCATAACAGCCCCAAATAAATACCCTGTTGTTCATACCCTTTTTAATTATTTATTTTTACACAAACTTTCATAACATTTTAATTTTCACATATATGCAGTATATTTATATAAAGACTGCCATAGAAGCAACAAAACGTTTGTGTAAATATTATCTGATGGCATGGTATTTGAGAGCTTGATGGGGGTTTTATAGATAGGGAAATCTCAAACCTCACCAAGAGCTCCAAAAGAACACTCATCCAAAGATAAGAATTGAAAGCATTCAGATGTATTTCATTATTAAATAGATCTGCTATGAAGTTGCTTCATACCCTTTTTAAAAAAAGATTTATTTATTTGAGAGAGAGCACACGAGTGAGCATGAGCAGGAGGGACAGAGGGCAAGTGAGAGAGAATCCTCAAGCAGACTCCACGCTGAGCATGGAGCGCAATGCAGGGCTCGATCCCACGACCCTGAGATTACGACCTGAGTTGAAACCAAGAGTTGGACGCTCAACCGACTGTGCCACCCAGGTGCCTCCGTACCCTTTTTATCTTATTTCCTTTGAAGAATGGTGTCTTTTTAGACTGTCACATGACCTTTTCCTCAATCAAGACACTTTGTATTGTGCAGAGATGTTCCATCAGAGTGAATTATGTAGCAGTTGAAGTGGGGGGTTTGCTTTCCTTGGATGAACAGACAGTCTCCGTGGGATGGTCCCCGAGCCAAATCAGAAGGGATGAACTGTGCTTGTGCCTGTGACTTCTGCAGCCATCCCTGTCCCATGCTGAGATCTTGACAGGTAGCTCATCCTGTCTCATACGAAGTCTCTTTGGACCTATAAGGTGAGTCACATGAATTGCCTTCATTCTTTGTAGGACAGGGTTCAGCAAACTTTTTCTCTAAAGGCCAGTTAGTACATATTTTCAGCTTTGATGGCTACTTGAACCTCTGTGGAAACTACTCACCCCTGCTGTCAGAGCACAGAAGCAGCCCTAGACATTCTATAAATGTGTGGTCAGAGTTGCATATCAATAAAACTTTATTTACAAAAACAGTGTTAGCCCAGATTTGGTCTGAGGGCCATAGTTTGCAGACCTCTGTTTGAGGATGTCCAAAATAAAAAATCAAAACCAAAGAACTTTGAAAGTTAGCTTTCATTTGTTCAAATTTGTGAAGTACCTTGAGATGGCTTTGAGATCGGGAACAGGTTCTAAAACTTGAGAAACATGGTTGTTTTTGGCTTTCTGTTTGGGCAGAGAGTCAAGCAGTGATTTATCAGTTGCAAAAATAGTTTTTATTTTTCAAATAAACAATCTCATTCTCCATTAGTAACCCATCTGCTGGGCCATCAGCAGTATTGAGGAAAGATTCCTTCATAAATGTGGTAGGGAGCAGGATTGCATCATCCAACTAACCCTCATTCTTGAGTGACGGCCCAGTTTTGGAAACTGGACTGCTTTGCAAATGGGTCCATCATCTTTGCCCAAAGGCTGGGAGGACCCATTCAACAATTAGTGGAAATGCCAGTCTCCTTTTAGAGAGAGCAAAAAATTAAAACTACAGGTGGACAAATGTCAGCATTTGTGTTTTTGACTAATGAGCAGTCTTTGAGTCAGGTTGGGGAAACATAGAACCTCAAACCCGAAGTGAGAATTATGGTTACTCATTCCCCTAGAAATGATTTGGGCTGTAAGTAACAGTGTTTTTTTGTTGTTGTTTTGTTTTGTTTTGCTTGTTTGTGGGTTTTTTGTTTTGTTTTTTAAGTTTTTTTAGAATAAGGGTTTATTTTCCCTTAGAGCAAGTCATTTAAAAGTTAAACTGGCTGAGGAGGACACTGTTTAACCAGGTTGCTTCAATAGGGTACAAAGTTGATTCTCTCGGGCTCCAAAGCTTGGTGTCTTTCCATCACACTATACCAGTTCATTAGAGAAAATAAAACAGGGTTTCCTTCAGAAGTTTGTTCCCCCTATTAACATTTAAAAAAATGTTGAACTCGTGCTGTGTATGCATTTTTGTAGCTCACTTTTCCCCGTAATCGTCCACCTCAAGACTTTAAATTCTTTCAAGACTGCGTAACTCCCAATTTGTAACAACTGCATGATACTATATCTGGGACAGAGACCAGAGTTTATTTAGTCAATTTTCTCGTTAGACCTTTTTTCTTTTTTTAAAATAAATGTTATTTTACTGAAAAATGCTGCAGGGAATATCTTTTGTATACAGAATTTTCCCATGTTTCTGGTTACTTCAGAGGATGTGGTGCTGTAAATGTAATTGCGGGGTGAAGTGCTATGTTTTTTCTGACTTCTGTGATAGATTATCATGTTGCTCCTCAGGGTTGTGTCCATTTGAAAGTGTCCCCAGCAAATGGGGCCGGTTGGCCACTCTCTTCAGCATTAATGAATGGTTACCATTTAAACACCACTAGGCAAAAATCTAGCTGGTTGTATTTGATTTGTATTTCCTGAGTTGCTATGGAGATGGAATACTTTTTTTTCTGTATTTATAAATTGAATTTCCTTTTGGTGAATTATCAGTCCATTTTTTTGGCATATGTAAGAATTTTTCCTATGGGTTATATGAGGGCTTGGCATCCGTAAACATGCTGGCCTGTTGTTTAACCAGCCATGCCTCTTCTGTTCATGAACCCTATGGCACAATAGTAGCTGGCTTTGTTTTAGTGGGTTCCCAGTTAAATTGTCTTGGCATAGTTCTAAATTCTCCTCTCCTTCTCTAGTGTCCTTGGTTTGGGTGTTGAGTAGTTGGCCCAGTGTAGGCACTCTGACAGTCCATATTTTGAGAATGAAACCTTCAAGCCTTGGTTGGAAGGTAATTACAAGGGCTTATGGTCATTAAGGCAGAAAAGCACCTGTAAAACCATGTTGAAATTCCCCTGCTATCTTTCCCATGGTATAATTGCTTTGGTAGTGGATGTGGTTTAAAAACTTGAGTCCTGGGCTTACTTATCCTTTGGTAAAGGAAAGAACAGCTCTGGTTCTTACTCTCCCAATGAGCCTTACAGTGGGAAATCTGGCTGTTAATGAGGGTCTCATTCTCCCTAAGCTATGAGCATGCCGATACTCAGTTACTGTGTGGGACCCATTACCCTAGGAACAAAGCAGGGCTTTGAGCAGCCTCTGCAGGAGAAGTGTGGATGGCTGACAGTCTTGGAGGAGCACTTGCTGTGTGAGCCCTGGGGGTACTGGGGAAGAGGCTCCGGGATCAGGCTGGCTGTCCAGTGGGTCCTGGCCATACCACCTCCCCCCCCTTCTTTTGAAGAGAGCAAGAGCGTGAGTGTGTGAGCCGGGGTGGGGGGGGTGGGTAGAGAGGGAGAGAGAGAGAGAGAATCCCAAGCAGCAGAATCCATGCTCAGTGCAGAGCCCAATGTGGGGCTCGATCTCAAGACCCCGAAATCATGACCCGAGCTGAAATCAAGAGTCGAACAAATGCCTGGGGCGCCTGGGTGGCTCAAGTCGGTTGAACATCTGCCTTCGGTTCAGGTCATGATCTCAGGGTCCTGGGATCGAGCCCCACATTGGGCTCCCAGCTCAGCGGGGAGTCTGCTTCTTTCTCTCTCTCTCTCTCAAAAGAATAAATAAAATCTTAAAAAAAAAAAAAAAGAGACCCCCAACTGACTAAGCCAGCCAGGTGCTCCGGCCATACCCTTTTTTGAGCTGTGTGCCTTAGGCAAGCCACTGTTCTGAGCTTTATATTCCTCATCTGCAGAGTGGGCATGGTAATAGTTGCCTGAGAACTGTCCCTGCCAAGATCCAGTGAGATGAGCCACTTCCTGTCCTGTACCACCTAGGAGGGACTCTGCTGTTTGTTTCCTTCCTTGGTCCATCTCATACTGACCTGCCTAGGGTGTACGAAGTGCCTTCATATCTACCATCTGTTCGCATAGTTCAAATAACTTCATGGGTTCTGGTCTCTTTAACATGCAGATCAAAGCAGATCATCCTGTCACCTTGTCAAACCCTTTGTGGCCCCTCATTGCTCTCTTTTTTTTTTAAACTTTATTGTTATGTTAATCACCATACATTATATCATTAGTTTTTGATGTAGTGTTCCATGATTCATTGTTTGCATATAACACCCAGTGCTCCACGCAGAACGTGCCCTCTTTAATACCCACCACCAGGCTAACCCATCCTCCCACCCCCCTCCCCTCTAGAACCCTCAGTTTGTTTCTCAGAGTCCATAGTCTCTCATGGTTCGTCTCTCCCTCCGATTTCCCCCCCTTCATTCTTCCCCTCCTGCTATCTTCTTCTTCTTCTTCTTCTTTTTTTTTTTCACATACATTGTATTATTTGTTTCAGAGGTACAGATCTGTGATTCAACAGTCTTGCGCAATTCACAGCGCTTACCATAGCATATGCCCTCCCCAGTGTCCATCACCCAGCCACCCCATCCCTCCCACCCCCCACCACTCCAGCAACCCTCAGTTTGTTTCCTGAGATTAAGAATTCCTCATATCAGTGAGGTCATATGATACATGTCTTTCTCTGATTGACTTATTTCACTCAGCATAATACCCTCCAGTTCCATCCACGTCGTTGCAAATGGCAAGCTCTCATTCCTTTTGATGGCTGCATAATATTCCATTGTATATATACACCACGTCTTCTTTATCCATTCATCTGTCGATGGACATCTTGGCTCTTTCTACAGTTTGGCTATTGTGGACATTGCTGCTATAAACATCAGGGTGCACGTACCCCTTCGGATCCCTGCATTTGTATCTTTGGGGTAAATACCCAATAGTGCAATTGCTGGATTGTATGGTAGCACTATTTTCAACTTTTTGAGGAACCTCCATGCTGTTTTCCAGAGTGGCTGCACCAGCTTGCATTCCCACCAACAGTGTAGGAGGGTTCCCCTTTCTCTGCATCCCCGCCAACATCTGTCGTTTCCTGACTTGTTAATTTTAGCCATTCTGACTGGTGTGAGGTAATATCTCATTGAGGTTTTGATTTGGATTTCCCTGATGCCAAGCGATGTCGAGCACTTTTTCATGTGTCTGTTGGCCATTTGGATGTCTTCTTTGGAAAAATGTTCATGTCTTCTGCCCATTTCTTGATTGGATCATTTGTTCTTTGGGTGTTGAGTTTGATAAATTCTTTATAGATTTTGGATACTAGCCCTTTATCTGATATGTCATTTGCAAATATCTTCTCCCATTCTGTCGGTTGTCTTTTGGTTTTTGTTGACTGTTTCTTTTGCTGTGCAAAAGCTCTTTATCTTGATGAAATCCCAATAGTTCATTTTTGCCCTTGCTTCCCTTGCCTTTGGCGATGTTTCTAGGAAGAAGTTGCTGCGGCTAAGGTCAAAGAGGTTGCTGCCTGTGTTCTCCTTTAGGATTTGGATGGACTCCTGTCTCACATTTAGGTCTTTCATCCATTTTGAATCTATTTTTGTGTGTGGTGTAAGGAAATGGTCCAGTTTCATTCTTCTGCATGTGGCTATCCAATTTTCTCAACACCATTTGTTGAAGAGACTGTCTTTTTTCCATTGGACATTCTTTCCTGCTTTGTCAAAGATTAGTTGACCATAGAGTTGAGGGTCCATTTCTGGGCGCTCTATTCTGCTCCATTGATAGATGTGTCTGTTTTTGTGCCAGTACCATACTGTCTTGATGATGACAGCTTTGTCATAGAGCTGGAAGTCCCCTCATTGTTCTTGATGTCCCCTCTCTTTAGCATAGACCGGCCTGTGGTCTCTGCAGCTCCCTCCCCACATCCATGCACCTCTTCACCTTCTCTCTGTGCTCTAGGCACCTGGGCTTGTCTGTTCTTCTAGTTTGCAGGAGCATAGCCCTTTTCCTCTTAGGGCCTTTGCACTGACCATTTCCTTTGCTTGAACCACTCTCCCTCCCCTCCTCCCCCCCCCCCCCCCCCCCCCCGAAATAAAAACCAGCCAACTCCTTACCCTTTCTGATTGGCCTTTAGGCCCCAGCCAAGGGTACAAGGCCTAAGGGGTTTGGGGACTGGGCAGTGAGACGGTGTGGGGACAGATTATTTCAGCATGTGGGTTGGTTTTTGCTTACACTTAGCTGGATTGCAGTTAAGCCATTTATGTAATTCTGTGCTCCAGATCTTTCTTCCTTACTGGAAGCAGCCACTCCTTCCCCTCCCCCCAGCCAGCCACTCGTCTGTTTTCTGTCTCTCTGGACTTGCCTATGCTGGCCATGTCCTATGAATTGAATGGTATGATATGTAACTGGCTTCTTTTCATTTAGCATAGCATTTTCAAGATTCATTGAAATTGTAGTGCATATCAGTACTTGATTCCTTTTTAGGACTGAATGATACTCCATTGTATGCATGGACCACATTCCGTCCATCCAGTCTTCTGTTGAGGGACACTGGTGCTATCTTTGACTATTGTAAATAATGCTGCTTTAGATGTTCACATACCAGTTGTCCTGTGGACATGTCCTTTCTCTTGGGTATGTACTTAGGACTGGCATTGCTGGGTCATATGTAACTAACTTTGTGAGGACCTGCTGCACTATTTTCTGAAGGGCGCCTCCCACCAGCAGCAAATGAGGACTGCAGTTACTCCCCATCTCTACCAGTGTGTGTTACCATCTTTCCCTCTTATTACAGCTGTCCTAGTGGAAGCGAAATGATACCTCATTGTAGTTTTGCTTTGCATTTTCCTGACGACGGGTGATGTAGATGATTTTTCACGTGCCCCCTGGCCATTTGCACATCTTCTTTAGAGAGCTCTCCCTTCAGACCTTTTCCCTTGGGTCGAATTGGTTGTCCTTTTTATTGTGTGTTATTTGTATGTTCTGGACACAAGACCCTTATCAGATATGTGATGTGCAAATATTTTCTCCCACTCTCTAGGTTGCCTTTTCACTTTCTTGCTGATGCCCTTGAAGCACAGCTGTTGTTAATTTTGGTGAAGTTGAGTTATTCTTATTTGTGTTGTTGGAGCACATGCATTTTGGGTATCCTACCTAATTGAGTTTCTTTTGATTACCGGTGTTTCTGTCCATTTCATGCCTCACAATGATTTCCTGTTGAGGATTAAATACTCTTTGGCTCTGGCCCAGCGGTTTGGGGTTAGTCTGGATGGAGAATTGTTCATCTCCCCTCTGGACTCACCACTGTGCTACATTGACACACCTCTCACACTCGGGCCTGTTTTGGGCACGGCCATGTCCCCACTGCTCAGCGTAGCGGGTGCCCGGAAAACAGCAGCTGAGCGCGTGACCGGATGCTGAGCTGCTTACTCTGGTTCTCGGTTCCCCACCCAGCCTGTGTCTCTCCCCTCTCTGTTCCTCAGGTGCCGTTCGCACCCCCCTACCCCCCGCCCTTTGGCTTCTCCTTCCTCATCTGTCTCTCACTCTCTTTAGGTCCCTCTGGCTTGGTCTCTTTATTTCCCTTGAATCTCTTTTTCTCTTCTTCATTTTTCTTCTGCTTTTTCTTCCAGTTTACCCCATCTGATTGTTTGGGCAGGTGATTGGAAGCAGACCTCTTTCTCCCTTCTTGTCCTTTCTGGTTTGGATTGTCTCTAGTGTTGTGTGAGTTTGGGGAATGTAGACACTGTTGAACTCCTCGTCCCAGCTCCACCGCTGGGTTGGCAGGCGTTGCTCCAGAACTTGCTGGCACAGTGCTCAGGTCTGCAGCATGCCATGTGCGAGCCTGTCCCCTAGGCCTACGGTACTTAATTTGAAATTTGATTAGGAAGCCGCAGTGAAGCACTTGCACATCGCGAGGTACATCTTTGGCATGTCGGATGGGAGCAGTGTAGGCAAATTTTCCCCTGGGCACCACTGTTGGAGTGGAGAGCTTTATAATGGAAATCACCCTTTCTGCCTTTCCATTTTCCCGAGTTACTCGGGAAAATGGTATATTTTCACCTGTGCAACATTGGGATATTCTTCAGGGCTCTTGCTTTCTGATTGAGTGGCAAGCCTCAGAATAACACAGGGGAAAGAAATGGAAAAACCTCTGGGTAAAACAGATTTGCACTCCATGCTTCTTTTATTGAAAGGAAAATTAATCAGTGTTTGGAACAGAAAAACTTAAACACAATAAGAGGTGGATGAAAACCTAGGTTGTAAATTTGATCTGGGTGTATATGTATATGGAGTATAGATTCTGATTTATAATCACGGTTCTTTTTGGCAGGATATAGAAGCCTTAGGGAACTGAAGAGAAGCAGGTAAGGATTTGGAAATAAATAACAATTTAGGGGTTATTGGAAAAGTACAGTTTTCTATTTCTGTAGGACTTGTTTCCTGCTCTGGGGGAGTAAGAGGGGGGAATACGTGTGACTTAAAACCTGATCTCTCTTTTTTTAATATATGCTACCTCTGGTTGCATAGATAACCCAGAACTGCTTTACATATATATTTCCCAGTACTACAGGTTTTGATTTTATATGTCTAGTTTCTTCACATCAGTCCGACACAAATCTCATTAAATAAGTGTCCATCAGCTGTGTTCCAGCAATTACTACACGCTGTTGGTTTAACCGAAAGACTGGACAGGAGAAAAAAAGGCGATCAGTTTCAGTCTGCGAGTATTTATTTAAAACATCTTCATTTGAATGTGTGTCTGCACAAACAGGGCTGATGGCTACTGTCTGTCCTTTGGTTAAGGAGCTTTCTCTGAGGCCCCATCTAACAACCTGGGTTTCCAGCTTCCTGTCTGGTCTTAGGTGAGGGAGGCGTACATTGGGCTTTTGGCCTGGAGCATGGCCTTCCTGAATACGACTGGGCTTCTGCCATGAAGAACGAGGCAGTGGATGCCAGGCAGGCCGCCCTGCCCGGGCTGTAGAGGTCATGCTAGAGTAGGTCATGGTCACTGAGCGATGCCACAGGCCAAGAAGTCCACCAAGCACGGGAAGTGTGCGGCATGTGCGTAACCAGATGGAGCCGACATCTGCCCCTGCATTTAGTGTTTGGTTGGCTAGTAGACTTTTTCATTGTTCAGCACCATCTCCTGGGTTGTCTCTAGCTCACTGGACAGGAAACTCCTTGAGGACAGGAGTCTTCTCGCATTTGTTCCCACAAAGCACAGCTAGCTTAGTGCTGTGTGCCTAGAAAATGTCCATCGAATGTGGACGCACTAAACCAAGGCTATTTCTATTGACGTGTGTGGATTTTCTAACTATAAAGAACTGTGTTTATTAGAGATGAATTTTAACCAACTGAGCCACCCAGGCGCCCTTAGAGATGAATTTTAAAAGCTAGCACTAGGATGGAGAAAGGGAAAAAAATATATATGATCTCATCACTCAGATGTAGCCGCTGTTAAGATTTTCAAAGTACTTATTTTCAGTCTTTTATCTTTGTGTGTCTGTGTAAAACACATTTGGATCATTCTATGAATATCATTTTGCTTTCTCCCATTTCACTTGGGATTACATCATGAGCATTTTTGCATGTCGTTAAACACTTTTGCTTCTTAGTCTTTGTGGCCACATAACGTCCTCTCCTTGCCAGGGCTAAGCATGAGCGTGTGTTTCTTTGTTACCATGGCTGTGGTGACCATCTTCATGTGCATGTACGTATGTGATTCTAATGGTTTCTCTAGAGTCCGCTCCTACAAAGAGAATCACTAGGCCATTTGAGGCTCTTGGCAAAGACAGCCAACATGCTACCCAGCAGGATTGCGTCCATGGCGGCTTTGTGGGTGCCCCATTTAGCTTCACCCCTGCCGGTACTGAGTATTAGCATCTTTGCTCTCTGCTAATTGGATGACAAGTGCTAAGTTTCTGTAGTGGTGGGATTTTTTTCCCAGGTGTTAACCATTTGTGGTTTGCTTGTTGCTATGAAGAGTCCATTTGTTGTCAATCTTGCTGTTTTTTTTTTTCCTACCAGATTTTTAGGCTTTCCTATTTTTGATCTGGTTGTGCTTCCTGTTTACAAGAACTGGTAGCTGGTGAGGGAGACTGCAAGGCTCTGGTTGGCCTGGCCCTATGTCACATGCCAGCCCTGTTAGTGTACCTTGAGAGAGCAGAGGGCAGGCAAGGGCATGTCAGAGGGAGCTAGCAGCATCCTGACTTTTTCAGGACAGGGGGTTACTTTCAGTCCTGACCCCAAATCCTGTGAGTGCTGATATTTGCAGCCCTCTTGTCTTCTCTCTGGAAAGCTGCTGTCTCTTCTGCGGTCCTGGCTAGAGGAGCACGAGGTTGCTAGGTTTCACGAAGAACAGCATCAGTCCTAAGAATTCACTTAGGTCTGCTTTGGCTGCCTTCTGTTAGTACCAGAGACTCCATATCACAGGTAGCCCACCAGATAATGAAGACACTCATGGCATTTTTGTAGCTCTCCAGCAGCTGATTTCACATAGGGGTGAAGCAGAGCAGTCATGAATGATGGTGTTGGTTGGTGCAAAGCAAGCTGCTGGTGGATGGTCAGCATGAAATCCCAGCAGAACCTATTAGGTTACAGGTGCATTCAGGAGGAGGAAGAACAGGCGCTTTGAAGAAGGCAGTCAGTATAAGGTAAAGCAAGAGGTTTAATGGAAATTTGTCACATTGTCAAAAAGCAAAGTTAATTTTTATGCTTTTTTTCTTGTCACTTGTGTTTCTCCAGCACATAGTTCCATGGCCTTTGTGTTTCTGTGACAGGTCTTGCCGTGCTTTTCAGTAAGGAGCTCCATAATTGAGTCGTTGGTGGGCTCAGGGGATGCCTCTTGTCTGGTCAAGAATGAAATGATAATCCTGTTTGGACCTTCATGCTGGCCCAGACACCTGTTGGGCATTTAATTGAGTTAAATAGTTGTGTGGTTGGGTTTTGGGTCTATCCATTTAGAAGACACCTAAGGCTTTGGGTCTGTCCTATGGGATCTGGTCAGGATCTCCAACATCCATAGGTACTACTTTTTTGTCTGCCGAAACAGAAGGGCCGCTGGTTACAGGTGCATCCATGAGTCATGTGGGTGAGGTAGGCTAGTATGTGTGAAGACTTCGTATCTCTGTATAAATCCAGCACGTCCATGTCTATTACCTCATGTCACAGAGTCCGCTGTGGCTCTTGTAGAGGTTGGGCTCTCACCAGCATGGATGGTGAGAGTCCCCAGTAGTTAAGAGTTATTCTGGAAAATGCCTTGGGGAAGGTAGCATTTCATGGGTGCTCCTGCTTCCAGCAGTGGAACGGACTGTTGCTTGTGAGGTCAAACCTCGCACCAAGTGGCTGGTGGGCATGTAAGAGCGAGGTTGTTGATAAACACCCACACTCTTTGTTAAACCCTAAAGCCTCTCTGTTGAGTAGGAGCCTCGCACTGGGAGAGACACGTGGCTGCGGATACTCCCGGGAGCGGCAGTGTGCACGTCTGCTTCGCGTGTGTCCTGGCGCGCAGGCTCGATGAGCGGGATTGTGGGGCGACACCAACATCGGGCTTGTTTTCGCCTTTATCTTTCAGTGCAGGCCTGGTGTCGCACGTCCACACTGGTCCATGCACCTAGGTGAACATGGACGAACTAAGTGTGCATTTGATGCTTCTCTAGGGCACGTGCTGCACGGAACCAGAGCCTGGTCCCCTCACCCAGGCGGTCACGCACCTTGTGGGGTGAGTGCTGGGAGCAGGCTTCCTGTGTGGCCTGGCTGACCTCCCAGTCCCAGCTTCTCCTGCTTTGTTACCTGGCTGTTGGTCTTTACCTGCCTGGCATCTCCTTTTGCAGTTGGTAATATCATCTGATGCCTTGTGATGAGTTTATTAATGGGTGAAGGTGAGCACATCGGGCTGAGGGTCTCAGGGGATGTGAGGTCATTGGGTAACTTGACCATGATCCTGGTGGTTAGTCTTGTTCCCTCAGGGTGATAAAGTGGGTCTAGAATTCTGAGAATGGAAGAAGATTCTGTTTTCTCCTTCGTATCTTCACATAAATCATACATGCTAAACAGAGTTTCTTAGGCTTCCTAGAAGCAAATCCTCTTCTCAGTACTGATGGGGACAGTATTATCTAAATGGAAGATGGTTTACCATTTTTGAAAAACTGTTCCCCGTCTCTGAGAACAGGCTGCGGCTGGCGGGAGTGATGCAGACGGGTTCACACAGAGGATGGCTGGTTAATGTTCAAACACATGTGCCTAGCTGCCAGAGCCCCGGGTCTCACCATTTGTTACTGTTACTTAATTTGAAATAACAGTTTTGTGTTCTCAAAAGAACAGTCACGTTTCTCCTTCCAGATTTGTTGTAGCAATTTATTAGTGGATCTAATTATAACGTTTGTTTGGTGCGGCCTCAGGTGAGGACCCACCTAAGTGGTAACAGCACTGCTTTAAAAATAAGTCTGAAAGGGCATGTTTTTCTTCTGATACAGAACATTGATTTTTCACCCAATAAAAATTCTCCTAAATAGTAAACTTAAATTGAAAAGTGTTTCGCTTTTTTGTGGATCATGTATGTGGTGGTTGAGGGCTTGAGCGTTGGAATCTGTTAGTCTTAAGGCCAAATCCTGGCACTCCTCATTAGCTGCATGCCCTTGACTGGGATGTGACATGGCCCAGCCTCAGTTTCACTGTCTGTGAAATGGTGTAATAAGAGGAGCTCCTCATTTCCTTCCCTGGGATATGCTGTGACAGTGGGTGTCAAGCACTGAGTAGGGTAGCCTCCACCTCCCTAGAAACTGCCCAGTACGTGTCAGTACTCTGATGATTACTTTGTTGTAATTCGTCCCATTTGCTTGAATTTTGAATGACAGTGACAACTTAAGTTTCTTTTAGCATAGGAGATGCTGACTTTTCCTAGTTAAATTTAAAGGAAGATTTCTCTTGAATATTTTGAAAAGTACAGTGCTTAAAGACATTTTACCTTTAAAAAAAAAAAGTTTTCCCCCAAACTGAAACCAGTGGTTGACATTTAGCTGACATCAATGTTCTGTCCTCCCTGCCCCTAGTTAATGGTGACGTGGACCCTGGCCAATGAATTCTGCAATAGTTTTTGTTTCCTGTTGTTTCCTGCGGGAGCAGTAACTTTCCTTTTGTTGGAAGCAGTGAGTTGGCTGCTCTGGGGCAGGCTGGTTTTGTGGTTGACAGTGTGTTCTAGAGAGGGGGGTCAGTCAGGGGGACCCAGAGTTTATGCTGCAGGAGCTGGTGGTCTTGATGGACAGTGGAGGGGTTACCTGTCTGGACTTCCTAGCCCTCTGACCTTGGGTTAGTAATTTCCTTAAGCCTCACCTTTCTCATCTGTGAAATAAGGATGTTATTAACAACATTCACTTTGTAGAGTTTTTGTGCAAACTTAGATGAGCCCGCAAAAGGGAATGAACACTGTGCCTGACGTGTAGTAAGAACTCCTTAAACGGTAGTTGTTGTGTTTGTATTTCTGTTCTTACTTTCCTTGTAAAGCTCTAATGGTGACTGAGAGGGTGGCTACATGTGTTCACCTTGTCATCCTTTTCCTTGGAGTTGGGAGTTTGGACTGATACAGGTTAATACTGAAATAAGTTAGATGTTAAAAAAGGTGGTATCCTTATTTCCGAGAAGGGCACATCTCTTGATGTCTCCAAGAAGAGGTGGCTTGCTGAAGTTCTGACATATGACTTTGGATGGGCTGAGGAAGGGACAGGATGCTGGTGGGGAGAGAACTAATAATAATTGGTTACAGCTAATCCCTTCTCCTTTTGGAGTGGGTCATAGCTGGGAGGAGTCTGGATCAAAAACAGTGCTAAGCTTGATCATTAATAATTGAGTCTTGGAGTCAAAGGGTGGCCTTTCAATATCACCAGCACAGAAGAGCCAATTGCTGGTGTTCTGAGAAAGATGACCCCAGCCCACCGCGGTCACTGTCAAAGATGATGGCTGCAAAGGATCCACTCCTGCGTGCGGGTTGGGGCGCGGGTCTGGCCTGGCTCCTGAGAGGCGGAGATGTTGGAGCTCGGGCCTGGAGGAGTTGCCTCCTAGGTGGAGAGAGCCAGAGGGGGGACGGGTGTCAGAAGGACTGAGGAGAGTGGGGGGATGGGGTGGGGCCCCGAGCACCCTGGGCCTCCCTCCTAGGGCCCAGGAAAGGGTTTGGTCTTTATTTTAAGAAGGCAAAGTCTTTGAAGAGTCCTAAATAGGGATCCGATCTGCATTTTAAGTTTGCCTGACCCTCCCCACCGTGGAGAGAGAACTGAGTGGAGCGAAGGCCTGTGTGGGGTGAGTTGCTGGCCCCTGCAGCCACACCAGCTGTCAGCCCCAGCAGCTACTGTGGTTGGCCCTTGGGGTGGGGACGCGGGGAGGGAAGGGAACAGCAGAGGATTTGGTAGCTGAAATGGTCAGGACCGGGAGTCCCGGCCTTGCATTTTTAGATAGAGCTCTCTTTTATCAGACTATATTCTTCCTTTAGCCTCTCCGCCTTTGCTTCATCTCCCTGTGGCCTGCGCAGTCCATTTCCTTCCGCTTTTCCCTGGAAATGATTCTGTGGGTAAAAATAAATACCTTCCAAATTCGAGCAGCTCCTCTTCCAGATGAAGCGAATAAACGAGCGACGGAAATGCGCTGCGATTTGTAATGAGAAGGGAGCCAGTGGTCCGTGATTGACAGGTGCAGCATCCCATCTGGAGAGCAGTGGGCCCCGCGGTCCGTTTACAAATCACGCAACAGGGCCCGCGTTCACAGTACTGTTTAGTTTATTGTCAGGCTCAGTTAAGGCTGAACAAGTGCCCCTTGCAAGTGGTCTCCAGACTAGGTGTGCTTTTCTGTAGATGGAGGTCCTTAGGGGGTAGGCTCAGGAGGTGCCGTTAGAGCCTGTCTTACAGGTCACGGCAGCCACGGTCCGTTCCTGTTTCACCCTCGAGGGGGTGGAAGAGTGATAAGCTAATTTTCATCTCCGAGAAAGGTAGACAAGGGCGAGAGCAGCAGCTCTGAGCCTGCTGGGGATCCTGCTTCCACCCTGGCCAGGCCTGCCCTATGGTCGCACCTTTGCTGCAGCCAGGGGGCGCCTTTGAGAAGAGAGGTTGGGTCCTGTCCCCTCTGGGCTCTTGGGCTTCCCTTCATACTTAGGACACAGTTAGGCCCTGAGCATGGCCCTCACAGCCCCACGTGGTCTGGCCCTTCCCTCCTCTTCCTCTCTTTCCTTCCACCGTCCTGCCCCAGACACCCCCCCCCCCCGCCGTGTTTCACTCTTAAGACACTTGTCCTTGCTGGCCCTTTGGCCTGGATGTTCTACTTTTGTGTGCCCTTCTCCCCTTTTCCTTCAGGTCTTCACTTAAGTATCACTTGACCCAGAGGCTGTTCTGTCCGTCCGAGCACCCCTGACATAGCTTCATTTTTCTATGTAGCTCTTGGCCCTGCTTGACATAAACACTAATTTATTTGTTGGCTTGTCTGACTCCCCAACTAGAATGTAAGCTCCCCGGGAACTGGGGCTTTTTCTCTTTTCTTCTCAGCTGGATCCCGGGCCCAGACAGTGACTGGTGCACAGTATGCTCTGTGAATGTTGCTGAATGAGTAAGCCCTTGAGAAGTACCCCACTGGGTACTGTGTGATCACTGCATGATCCTGTCTGTGAAGGCAAGGCAATGTTTCTGTTACCTGTTTTTGCTTAACAAACCACCCCAAAAGTTAGTGGCTTAAAACGACCACCATTTTATTTGCTCATGTTGCTTCGAGGCAGAGGTTTAGGTGGGGCACAGCCGGAAAGACTCCTGTCTGCTGCCTGTCTCCTGAGGCCTCAGCTCAAGTGCCTCAGAGGACTTGGGGGGCGGGGGTGGGCTCTGGGCCAGTTCAGCTAAGGCCTCTATGTCGTTGCCAGCATTCTGGCTGGTGGCCGAGTCCCTTGGTCCTCCTTCACGTGAAGTCTCCACGTGCCTCGCTTGGGCTCAGGCACACCTGGGCATTCAGACTTCTTGGGGAGCATTCCCAAAGGACAAGCCCATGTGCAAGGCTGTCAGGCCTCTCCTTGTCTCATGCCTGCTAATGCTGCATTGGCTGGAGCAAGTCTCATGGCCAAGTCCACGTGGAAAGTGACCGCACAAGCGCAGGGATATCGGGAGGGGTGGTTCGTGTGGGCTCTCTGCACACAGGCTGCCGCTGGCTGTGTAATGTGCAGCTGAAGGGACAGAGTTAGAACCAGCCTGCTGGGTTGGCATCTGTATTTATCTACTCGCCAGCGGCAGGACTTTAGGTAAGTCACCTGATTTTTCTGTGCTTGTTTTTCTCATCTATAAATGGGGCAGAGGCTACTTCACAGGGTTGTTACTGAGTTTGAATAATCTGTGCAGAATCTGAGCATGCCTCCTGGCCCGTAGTAAACACTAGATAAGCCAGGGGGTGCCCAGCACCCGTCTGTGTGCTCGACTGTTCTGTGCTCCCATTTGCCCGTTCTTTTCTTGGTTCACTCTTCATTTTATTTGTCAGAAGTTTATTAAGCACCTGCTGAGTATACCAGCTCCGTGCTTGGGCTCTGGGATGCAGGAGATCCTTGTGGAGCTTGCAGGAGGGTGGGGAGGGCAGATGAGGAGGTCAAGAAGCCACCTCAAAGTGTGAGGTGAGCCGGGTTGGAGAGCTCCAGAGCTCGGGGAGCCCAAAGTGGAAGACCCTCTCCTGGGTGGTAGTAGGGATGGGCAGGGAAGGCTTCCTGCAGGGAATCACATAAAACAGTTCTGGCAGGATAAGGTAGATGTCGGTGGGCAAAAGGTTCAGGTAGGTGGAAGGGCATGTGCAAAGGCCCAGAGATAGGAGGGGGGTAAATGGGGGTAGACAGAGGAACTGAAAGAATCGGGGCAGGAGGGGCCATTGGTCCCGTCCCCGACATAGCTGTGGTTCGTTACTTCTCCGTCCATAGAGGTGAGGTGTGAGAAGAAGAGATGCTGGTGAGAGCCCCGGGAGAGAAGCTGCAGGTGGTCAGTTGGTCCTCAAGCTAGAAGGGCCTGGCAGAGAGAAGACAGTTTCTAGAAGGAGTGGAAGTAGATGTCAGTTAGCCAAGAGCTCGCCTAAAGTACAGATGGATCAGGTGGTTGGGGAGCTTGTTCTGAGGCTCCTTGTGCCCACCGGGTTATGTCTCTCTGCACTGCCTGCTCGCTTGATCTGCTGGGTGCAGGCTCTTAAGGGAACAGCAAAGGGCCTGACACATGTCCTTGGGCTGTATTTGGGGAACAGTTATTTGTTTCCATTCTGAAAATCCTCACTTGTTGTGATCAAAGCAGATCCTCGTACAGACGGTTGAATCATTAGGTTGCAGTTGACCCAGTTATAGCGCATGGGAGGTGGAGAGGGCAGAGAGACGGGCTGTTTGGGGTGTTTCAGGGCAGGCTTCCTGGAAGAGGTGACATCTGGGAGTCCAGTCTGCATCCAGTGACATGGTGGGAGGTTCCCAGGAGCACTCGGGGTTACTCTTGCCTTGGCTTGGTGCATGGACAGCTGAGCTGGGGGAACTGCTGGGGAAAATGGTGCAGTGGGGGGCTTGCGTGCTGCTCCTCTTGAGAGCCCCCAAGCCCCCGCCTGACCTCCAGGCCCTTGCCCATCTGTAAAGTGGGGGCAGTAAGAGTTCCTGTGTCATGGAGCTTTGCTCGGGTTTAAATGGGACAATGTATGGCAAGGACTTAGAACAGCAATAAGAACTTAATAAATGGAGTTGTTATCATGGCCGTTGATATTACAAGTCCTTAGATAGCTTTTTAGGGTTTTTCATGGCTAAACTTGATGATGCAGGAGCCAGCACGCCCCCAGTTCCCACTTGTTGTTACAGATGATCCGTAAAGATTTCCAGAAAGAGTTCAGTGACACAGAAAACTGTCCACAAGCCCCATCCTCAAACCTCAGAGTGACAGACATAAAGGAAACTTTGACACCCCTGGTCCCACCACGTCCCAAAGCGTTGGAACTTCCTGGCTGTCAGCTGGAAAACTGGGAGCTGCCAAGAAAGTCTGGAATGGGGTTCCCCTTTGGCGACCTTCTCCAATGTCCTCTGGAAGCCTCAGCCATACTGGGTCCCCTTCCCCACCCGCTGGCTTCTTGACTTCTCAGGAATTCGGTCTTCCCATCTCCAAAATGGGGGAGTGTACGGACTTGATAGGAGTGATGAGAGCATTAAATCAGGTAATGTAATCACACTATGATTTGTGTTTACCGGCTGTCTGAACAGGGGCTCCCCTCTGGTTCCACCAGTGCTGTGTGTCACACCTGTCCATAGAGGGCAACCTCCCACGCCTGCCTCAGAGCCGCCTTCGGGTGCTGGCAGCCGTGCCTTGGCCCTTCGGCATCTCTGGGAAAGCTCTTTGCTTCCCTGGCTCACACCTCCAAGAGGCAGCAGACACTTGAGGGGCTCTGGGCGCCCAGCCACACAGCCTTTGGGCCACCAGCTGCTTCTCCAGGTGGCATGGTGCCTGCAGCGAGGGGAGCAGCTGTCTAATTGCTCGTCAGATGCACTTGAGCACCAGCATAGCAAATCTTACCCCTTCATCCCCAGCCATCTTTCTCAGGGTCTGGACTGCTGGCTGGGGGTGAGGGTGGAGAAGGGAGTTTGTGTGTTGGGTTTAAGGAATTCTCAGACCCAGATGGAAAGCTGGTGGTATTGGGGTCTCTGGGTCCTCTCTCTGGGTCTGGCGATCCCGAAGAAATGGGCATGTGTTCAGTGTTCATTCAGCTGGTGCCCTCTAACCCTGCCACGTGCTGGGCAAGTCGTGAGGTGAGCGAAATAGAGATGGCGGACACAGTCATTTGGGCCGTAAGCCCTTCATGACTGGGCATTTACTTGGAGGTACTCGTTTATTCTTTCATTCGTCTTTCATTCATTTATTCCTTTTTTTAAAAAAAACATTAGCTGGCTATCATAGGCCACTCCTCCTGGAATTTGGGCTAACTGAACAAAACAGATACAGACCTTGACCTTGTGGAGTTACATTCTTGTTGGGGGAGACACCCAGTCATCAAGAAATAGGATAAAAAAGGTATGTCAGAACGTGATAATTGCTGCGGAAGAAAAGTAACGATAGAGCAGGCTACGGGGGGGACCGGCAGTGTGGGAGAGTCTGACGTTAAACACAGGAGGATGAGCTTCATTGAAAAGGTGGTGTTTGAGCCCCAGCTTGAAGGAAGGAGCAGTGGCCATCAGGTAGGAGAACACTTGAGGCAGAGGGGGTAGCCTGATGAGTGTGCCTGGCATGTCCCAGGGGCAGTGAAGGGTGACTAGGAGGAGATGAAGTCACAGAAGCTTCCGGTGGGTCAGATCCTGCAGGGCCTTATGAGCTGCTGTGAGGAGGCTATGTTTTTCTCTTTGTGGAATGGGGAGCCCCTTGGAGGATTTCGAGAGAGCACTGTCATCTGACTTAGGTTTTTGGCTGCTGAGGAGACTAGAGTGCAGGGGAGCAAGGGGGGAAGCAGGGGGATAGCAAGGACGTTATCACAGGAATCCAGGTGGGAGGTGATGGCCGAGAGCTCGGTGGATGGTCAGAGTGGTGGGAAGTGGCTGGGCATTGACAGTGGAGCTAAAAGGATTTCCTGGAACTTGGGCCGCGGTGTGTGAGTGAGAACAGCAAAGGATGGCTGCAAGGAATTTGGCCTGAGCAACCAGAAGGATGCCGTTGCCGTTCCCTGGAATGGGGGTGGCTTTGGGCAGAGCAGGCTTTGTGGGGGCCAAACAGGAGTTCTGGTGAAGACGTTGCTGAGTTGGAGATAACGGGACATGTTAGAGGAGACAGGAAGGAGACCTGTCTGTCCTGGGCTGGAAGTACAGACATGGAAGGCATGGACAAATCAAGACACTTAAAGCCCCAAGACTGGCGGAGATGCCTGGGAGAGTGAGTACAGACGGGCCAGGACTGAGCCCTGGGCCTCCCACGTTCGGAGCTTGTAGGAAGGAGGAGGAGGTACCAGCAGAGGTGTTGGAAAAGGGAGGGCCTGGGAGGAAGGGGGACCCCGAGAGAGTGGGGGGTCCTGGAAGCCCAGTGAAGAAGATGCTTGAAGGTGGAGACTGTGAACAACAGTGTCAGATGCTGCTGATGGATCAGATGAGAATAATCAAAGTGGATTGGAAAAAATCAAATCAGATGAGAATAATCTAGTGGATTGGAATAATCTAGCAGCAGCTGGTGGTGACACTGACAAGAGCAGGTCAGTAGAGCAGATGGGGGAAAGCCTGGCAGGAGAGCGTTGGGGAAGGGAACTGGCAACAGCTGGTGTAGGCAGCTCTCTGGAGGAGGTTGGCCACGGATGAGAACAAGCAGTTGTGGCAATGAGGGCAGCGATGTGGAATGAGAGCTTGCTTTTAGTAGGCTCCACACCCAGCGTGGAGCCCAGTGAGGGTTTCGAACTCACGACCCTGAGATCAAGATGTCAGCTGAGATCAAGAGTTGGTTGCTCAAAGGTCAGAGTCACCCAGGCATCCTGAGAATTTTTTTTTTTTTTTAAATAGGACAATCAACATTCCCCCACCGTTGTTTATTCACTCCACCTGCTGCGCTGCTGTCTGACTTAGAGTGGGGAGCAAGACCCACTTCCTGAGTACATGGGCTTTACATCTACGAGAGTTGATGGTGGAGGAGGCAGGTGTGACCCTTGACCTCTCCGTGCGGGCGTGACCACCTGCCTTCTGGCCTGCTCCGCTGGGTTTCTGATGACAGAGCCAGAGCACTTGCTCTTCCTGCCTGGCCCTCAGTTCTTCCTCTATCTTCCCAGTTGTGTTAGTTTTCTCTTGCCACGGTAACAAACGGTCAGGACCTTAGTGCTTTAAAGCCGTGCACATTTATTATTTTACACTTCCGGAGGTCAGAAATTTGACACAGTCTTTCTGGAGTGAAGTTGAGATTTCGGCAGGATTGTGTTCTTTTCCGGAAGCTCTAGGGGAGAACCCATTTCCTTGCTCATTCGGATGTTGCAGCAATCATTTCCAAGTGATTGTTGGACTGAGGTCCCCACTGCTTTGCTGGCTGTCAGTGGGGGCAGCCCTAGCTCTGCGGCCCTCTTCCAGGCCCGGCGCACGGCCCCTGCATCTCCGGACCAGCAGCGGCCCACCAACTGCTTGTCACACGTGCAGTCTGACTTCTCCTCCTGCAGCATCTCCTCTGCCTTCCAGCCAGAGAAACTTCTCCTCTTCTAAGGGTCTGTGTGATGAGAGGGGGCCCACTCAGGTCATCCAAGGTAATCTCCCCACCTCAAGGTCTGTGGGCGCTGTGCTGGGTAATGCATCCACAGCTGCTGGGGATTCGCTTGTGGTCCCTGTGTGGAGCCATTCGGCCTCCCACGCTTGTCTCAGTAAGTGCTACCAACTGGTTGCTCAGATGAGAGATCTTGCGAGTCAACCTTAGTTCCTCTGCATACTTAACCTTCCATTTCCGTAAGGAGGTCTTGTGTGCTCCAAAATACACGCCAGAGATAACCAGTGGTTTCTGATCTTGCTGCCATGAGACTGGCTCAGGCCACCACCATCCCTTGCTGGAATGTTGTAGTAGCTCCTAATGGGTCTCCTCTCTTCCTATTGTGTTCTTTTGCTGTCCATGATTCACATGGCGGTCAGAGTGACTGAAAAATAAGCAAGCAAATTGCATTATATGACTTCCCTGCTTCAGATCCTCCACTGGCTTCGCCTGCTCACGAGAAGAAGATGGAAAACTCTTCTCACGGCCCCAGAGGGCCCTTTGGGATCCAGCCGACATCTACTTTCTGTGCTTCTCTGTCACCGTGCTCCTTGTTGTTCATGCTTCAGCCACACTGGCCTTCCTTCTGTTCTTGGAGAAGCCACAGCATTCACTGTTCCTTTGCCAGAATATTCTCCCCTATAGTAGTTCCTCACTGATCTTGTCTCCTCAGAGGGGCCTGATCTCCCCTTGTCTGAAGAGCTCTTCCCCCAAGTCACTTCCTCCTGGTTTATTAGATTTTTGCATGGCAGTTGTTATCGTCAGAAATTATCTCCTTTGTTTGCTCATTTGCCACGAACCAGATGTAAGTTCTGGGAAGGCAGTAGCCTAGCCTGTCCTGCTCCCCGTGGGATTGAGAGCATCTGACCCATGGCCACCATTCAGCGTGTATGTGCTGTGTGGAAACATGAGGTTGCAGCATTAGAATTCTAGAATGCTTTTGGAGAATGAGTTGTGTCTCTAAAAGAAAAAATGCTTTTTTCTACTTGACTTATAACACTTCTAACACCAAATGTATGGGGGTTTTCTCTGTACCAACCAGTCCCCAAATTTGGGGACACCAACCGGGTGTCCTACAGTGTAATTCAGTTCTGATAAACTGGAGTTCGTACAGACAACACAGCCTCAGGGCATGGTCCCAGCAGATGGCCTCCCTTTCAGATACCAATCTCAGTCCTAGGTCTCTACCTGTGCTTCTGACCAGCCGGCTATGAATTGGAGTTCCTACCACCCCTTCCTCGGGTTCAGTAATTTGCTAGAATGGCTCATAGGACTCAGGGAAACATTTATTTACATTTACTGGTTTTATTATAAAAAATATTACAAAGTCTACAGTGAACAGCTAGATGAAGAGGTACACAAAATGAGGTTTTCTTAGGTCCTGAGCACAAGAGCTTCTGTTCCTGTGAAGTTGGGGTGCACCCCTTTACTGATATGTGGATATGTTCACCAATCCTGGAGCTCTCTGAACCCTATAGGTTAGGGATTTTTATAGATAATTGATCACATAGACATGATGGATCATGAACTCAGTCTCCAATCCCTCTCCCCTCCACCAAGGATAGGGGGTGGGACTGAAGGTTTCAAGCTTCTAATCATACCTTGGTCCTTTTGGTGGCCGCCCCCATCCTGCAGCCCACCAAGAGTCACCTCATGAAAACAAAAGATATTTCTGTCAGGAAATTCCAAGGGACTTGGGAGCTCTGTGTCAGGAACTGGGGTCCAAGACATGTGTGTGTGTTTGTGTGTGTGTGTGTGTGTGTGTGTATTGCTTATTATTACACAATTTATCTGCCTTTCCACCTTACTAGCTAGGAGGAAGAACTACTTTTTATCTGCCCATACTGCCCATGTTACATGGGACTTGTAATAGTTTGGGAGTTAGTTCATGCATCTAACATCTCCTCAGAGGTGCCAAGTGTGGAGATAGTGGTTATTTTTTTAATCTAATATACCATCAGACACCTTAGCGGACTTCTAGCCTCCCTTGGGAAATTTCCTTGACTCTCGGTAGGGGTAGGACTTCATTCTATGTCATTATCTGACTGTAATAGTCAAGTACAAAGAGACAACCGTAAGCAGACCAGAAACATCCCACCAGTACAGAGAGGTGGATTCAGCCCTCTGGCTTGGAGTGTTCCAATTCCTTCCCCAGATTCCTCCTCTCCCTTCTGTCCTCTGCTTCCCCCAAATCTTCCTTGCTTTGGGTTCTTAGATATAGTTAAGATTTTCTGGGAAGTTGTCAGGGTTGCAGAACATCTCTGTGGGCCTTTTGAAATAGCCTCCTGGTTTGTCATATATTATCATGTTGTTCCAAATATGTCAAAGTCTGTTTCTCACGTGGGAAGGAAGCACACTCAGCTTCCAGGTGTCCAGGGAATTGTTCAGAGCGTGGAGTGATCATGGCCAGGCCACCTGGTCCTTCTGCCCCATCTGAGCCGAGGCTGCGTGGATTCCCTCCCAGCATGGGTCGGGTTGGTGGGGTCACTGGCGGACGTGGCACTCTCCCTCTTTCTGCCTGCCTTCAGCTAGAACAAGCTTGAATTATGCCGCGTGTGGGGAGTGCCACGGTGCTGGCTTCCCTCACCCAGCAGCCTTGCTAAGAGCCGTGACTGAAGGCCCCCTGCCTGGTGAGCTTCATGGAGCCCTGGGGAGCGGGATTATTGGGGCTAGCCCTGGAGGGTCACGTGTGGCTCCTGGGGGTGAGCACTTGGATGTGCTTGTTCTCCTGATAACTAGTTACTGTCTAGAGGACACTCTGTCGTTGCTTAATGCACTAGTTCTCAAACTTAGTGTGTGCATTGAAATTACCGGAGTACTTATTAAAATGCAGCTTTCTGATCCTCCCCTCAGACCTATTGAATTAAATCTGGGAATGTGGCCTTGGAACCTGCATTTTAACACTTTCTGCTCCCATCCTGTCCCTGTCTGGGTGATGCTGATGAGAGTGGCCCATGGTCCACCCTTAGAGTGGCGCCGAGCTAATGGACCTGCCTGTGGGGTCACTACGATGTCTGTGAGCACCCCATCGTCCTCCCTCCCAGAGTTAGCAGCCTCTTCTGCCCTTGCTGCATTTGCCTCTGTCCCACTTGGACCTTTGCTCTTCCCCACAAGCATCCATCTTCCTTGTTGTTCTGTCCCCTTCGGAGGCAACTGCCATGTTGAGACTCCTTCTGTGCTTCTCTGTGGCCCCTTTTTTCTTTTCATGGTGACTTGACCATATGGTATTCTTTAGAATTGATCAGGGATGTGAGCTTTTTCAACAGGATTTCTTTTCTAAACCAATCAGTCATGTCCCCCTACTCCCACCCCCTGCCCTCCATTCTCAAAACATCAGCCATGACCTTGAGTCTCAGGGATAAGGATTTTTCTTTCATGCTTGTGTTCTGGGTGTTCCTGTTTCAGCCTTGACATTGCTCTGTTGTGGGTGCCTAGAGCAGAGACAGATTTTGAGCTTTCAACATAAATTGTGTGAGCTTGAAAAAAATCTCCCCTTGACAAAGTTCTCTTTCTTAAATCTTTTCTTACTGCTGGCTTTTGTTGACCGGCTTTGTACTTCCGGCTTCAGGTGTGGTGAGCGTCCTCTGGATCTTGTGGGCTACAAAAGGAACTGTAGAGCTGAAATTGACACGAAATCTTCTCAGTTTCATCTGCGAGGACACTGAGGCCCATGGCAGTGAGGTGGCGTTTCAAGGTCACAGAACACTCTGGCAATCTGGGGCGGGGGGAGGGGGCGGGGGTTGGTGGTGTGCAGGAAGCCTTTGTTAGGTATGACAACATAAGCTTTGCATACCCTTCAACCCAGCAGCTCCGTTCCCAGGAGTTCAAAGAAAAATCTGCGCATGCACAAAGACAGGCAGTAGGCTGTGGACTGTGGCCTTACTGGACTTGGGATCCGTTCCAGAGCCTGGTGGAAGGGATGGTGGTTGTGCCCTCTGGTGGCGCTGTGATGAGGAAGGAAGCCAGTCCACCTGTGCTGGTGGGGTGTGGTCACCCAGGCTGGCTGTGGAGTGACAGGTGGCTCTGCAGCGCGTGTCATTTAGGTGATAAACCTGCAAGAGTACATCCACATGTGTGTATCTGTGCATATAGTCAGGGAACAACAGCGAGGGAACGGGCGTCGGGGCTGGGCTGGGGTGCTGAGGGTGCGGCTGCCGTGAGGGGTGCACGACTCTTGCTGTGCTCTGTCCTTAGGCGTTTGAATTTTTTTATTGACCTAGAATTCATGTCACATACAGTTTGCCTGTCTTAAGTGCACAATATACTTCCAGTATATTCGCCAAGGTGTGCCCGTGGGACCATCGCTACTCTCAAACCCCAGAACATTTCCATTACCCCAAAAAGAAATCCTGAACCCATTAGCAGTCACTTCTCACCCATGGCAACTACGAAACTACTTTCTGGTCTGTGGATTTGCCAGTTCTGGACATTTCATATATCCCCCCCCCGCCACTATCGGAGAGCAGGGTGTTCCTGGGAAGCCTTCCGTAAGCCGAAGTGGTGTCAGGGGAAGAGCATTCCCTGCTTTCTAGAAGTTTGTGTCCTGCCCCTTGGCATTCACAGCAGACCTGCATTAGTACCGTGACAGCTTTTTTTTTTTTTTTTTTTGTAAAGGGGAAGACCTATGGATTTCTTTTCGTTAGCAAAAACAGGTAGTAATGTCAGTCTTTTGTGGAAGTGAAGTGGCATAATGCAAACTTGGGGAAAGTGGGGGCAACTGTAAGTGGAACCAGGCTGTATGTGGCCTCTGGTATCTGGTTTTTTTCACTTAGAGTAATGTTTCCAAGGTTTATCCTTGTGGTGGCATGTATCAGTACTTAATTCGTTGAAAAAAATTTTTTAAATTTTTATTTGTGGTAAAATACAACAAAATTGACCTTAAAGCACTTTGAAATGTACAGTTGGGTGGTATTAAATATTTTCAGTTGTGCCACCTTCCCCACTGTGCATCTCCAGACTGTTTTTAATCATCCCAGAGTGGAACTCTATACCCATTGAACAATAACTCCCCACTCTTCCTTCTCTAGTCCCCAGAGATCACCTTTCCACTTTCTGTCCCCATGAATCTGACTTCTCCAGGTACTTCATATAAATAGACTCCTACAGTATTTGTCTTTTTATGAGAGTGGCTGGCTTATTTCACCGAGCCTGATGTCCCCCAGGTTCATCCATGCTGTAGGATGTTATGCTTAACTTCCTTCCAGAGTGTTCCTAAAGGCTGAATAGTACTCCATTGGATGTGTAGACCATATTTTGCTTATCCATTCATCTACTGATGGACACTTGGGGTGCTTCCATGTTTTGGCTATTGTAAATAAGGCTGCAATAAACATACACATTCTCTTGGGTTGAATTTTCTTAAAGAACACATTTGTGCTCATGTATTTTGAATTTATAATGAAATGGGAAGTAGAAAATAAGTGGTCACATACAGAAATGAAATGTTTCTGGATTCTGAGTGTGTTTCCTGGTATGGGACACTGGCATAAGGACAAAAAACTATCCTGGGAATAGCATTCTCAGTTTGTCTGAAGCTTGCTCAGGTCTCCCCTCTGGAATCAGGAATCCTGTCAATCTCCACCAGGCCAGACTGATGGGGTCACAGGGAGGGGATGGAGTTCCTGTGGAGTGGTGTGATACAGGGGTTATAAGTGGCCAGGTGCTTCCCTCACTTGCAGATGGGGAAGGAGGATGAGTATGTTAGTTCTTGTAAAGCGCTTACAATAGTGCTGGGCACTCAGTAAGCATCCCCTGACTGTTAACTGCTGTGAAGTTACTATTGTGTCTTCTCTTCTTGGATAGGTGCCAATCCACGAGTAATTGTGTGGGCCAAGCGGGAGTGGGTGTGTGCACCTCTTTGAGAGAATATGAACTGTCGAGAAATACAGTGGGTCATCCTATGACCTATTGGCTGGGTTGGGCCTTATACCATGTTCCTGTACCTTAATTGGCTGAGGTCTAGTGCTATCTACAACAGGGGCATGAAAATACAAAAACGGATTTTTTTTTTTCCCCTGTAGTGAACATGTGTTACTTTTATAATTTGAGAAAATAAACTTATTGAAGAAATGGAGAGGAAACACAGACCAAGATCTGAAAGCCATGCTAAATGTGCCTTGTCAGTTAGATGGCTTCTCCAGTAAGAGTGGCCAATGTTGGTTGACCGAAAATCTTGGTCAGTTGGTACACTAAGACTCAAAGAGGTGTCGGTCAGCCAGGCAGGAAGTATTGAGAATCTGACTCGTGCCCCGTCTGATTTTGAACATTTAGTGAGTTGAGAGAAACAAGACGGAATCTTGAAGGAGCTTCTAGTCTAGGTAGACAGACAAGGTCACACACCCTTGCCACATTTAGAGCCTGCTTTCTCACACAGGCCCCTGCTGGTTGCTTCACCTGCTTCCTTGGGTCCTCCAGTGGTACCCTGCAAGATGGGTGTGATGATCCCCCTCTTTACCGACCAGAAGGCTGGCTTTGGTCAGCTAAGCATCTTGCAGAAAGTGGCCAAGCTGGGTTCGGAAACCAGGGGCATCTGATCGCAGCTCCTGTGCCTTTTGCTCTGTTACGTCTCTCTTACTGTATTGACGTGTGTCCTTTTCTAACTGCACAACATGGAATGGCTTAGGGTATGACACCAAGTCCTGGGATTGAGGCAGTTCCAAGATTCGTCCACACGGGCTTTTGAAATTCCAGGAGTCTCTTCTAAAGAGCACGTTGTACAGTGATTACCCAAGGAAGTTTCGATTCCCATAAATCCATAGTTTACAGGTGACCCATTTCTGCCTCCGATGTATATAGCCGTGCTGTTTTAAGAACAAATTGCAGAAGTCACACGTGTCTGTTTGAAATAAAATGATTTAAAAGCTTAGAATGAAAATACTGATTGTTCTCTACTGCTCCTATAGCCCAGGTTTCCAAGGTTGACGGCTTGGGTGTACCCTTTGTCCTCGCTCGGACAACCAGGTACACACCTAGATGCTGTCCTTTCTTGCCGTTCCTTCTGCCCTCCCTTCTACCAAAACAGAGCCACACATATTTCTGTGACTAAATTAATACTTGAACCTCAATATATTTGCATTTTGAAATGAAACATTTGAAATACTTTGGAGCCGTCCATGTCACCTTGTCTCATTGTTGACAAGTTGACCCTTGATGAACCTCCACAGAGTATGGTCTGGCCCAAAAGTTGTGTTGAGCAAATACTCGCACCACTTAGATCAGGGCAAGAAATCCCTGTGTCTGGCATGCCTAGCTGCATGTTTCATTCCAGCAGAAGAAGTGGTTTTCACTGTCAAGCTGCTTTTCACTTAAGGGGAAAAAACACAACTCTCAAGTTTCTACCAGAGCCTCTGCTGGGCTCCATCACATGAGCAGGTGAAAATGTGCTCGGCGAAGGGTGTGAAGACAGTTCTGGTTTCCTCCGCCGTCATTCCCAGCTGTCCCCGTGCATGCGTTATATATTTAGATAATCTCTCGGAAGAGAGCCACGGCGTCTGAACAGGTGAGCATCTTTCTCTGGAAAGACCTATTTGAGATGGGAGCCTCTCATGAAGAGACTTTTCTGTCTTGGGGGAAAAAAAAAGGCACGTTCTTACTTAACATTTGTCTTAAAAAGTTACCCTATTTTTAATGCTTAGAGTGAGAATATAAAATACTTGAGAGTTTTCTCTTGTTGAATCCTCACAAGAGGTGTCCCCCCTCCGCCCCACCATTTTACAGAGGAGGAAACAGACTCATAGAAATGAAGTAATGAGTCTAAGGTCTCGCTCTCCTTGGTGGCAGAGCCAAGATTCGAACCTAGGAATGCCCTGTGTGTCTGCCCACACTTCCAATTGCACAAAATTCCTCATCTGTTATTAGGAACAATATCCCTCTTGATCCCTTGGTTCCTGGTCCTTATATTGAGGGATACAAAGGACTCTGCGCTCTTTCGATAGATCTCATTGGCATCTATATATGGATATGGATATATGGATATCCCATAGTAGGGCATTCTTTGGATAACATGCTCTTGGCTTGACTATCACCACACAAGCCCCCTGCTTTTTTTTTAAAACCAGAGAATCCTCTGTGAGGTGGGTGGGTTTATATCAGGTTTTTGAACAATTTGGTTTCAACTTTCTGGAGAGCTGGAAATTTATAGTGTTCTTACACCATGAGGCAACCAAAAATGTCAGGGGGTGTGTGTTTGCATATAGCGAAGTAGGTCTCCTTTGGAGTTTTGGCACATGGTCTTGGAATTCTGACATCCATGGAAATTGGTACCGCCTCGGTGAGTAGGCTCCGGATGGCAGGGAGACAGTGTGGTGAGTGGGGGAACAGTGTGGGATTTTGAAACCAGGCAGACTGGGGTCTGTATAACTGGGTCCCTCATTTACAGTGTTAAAAATAAAAAAAGCAACCCACCCCAACCTCTATTTTCTCATCTCTGAAATGGAAATTTTGTGCAGTGGTTTTTTTTTTTTTTTTTTTTAAGATTTTATTTATGTATTTGACAGAGACAGGTACAGCGAGAGAGGGAACACAAGCAGGGGGAGTGGGAGATGGAGAAGCAGGCTTCCCGCGGAGCAGGGAGCCCGATGTGGGGCTCGATCCCAGGACCCCGGGATCACGACCCGAGCCGAAGGCAGACAGTCAACGACTGAGCCACCCAGGCGCCCCTGTGCAGTGGTATTTTGAGCCTTAAGTGAGAGGATGTCCTTCCTCTGGGAGGTGGGGTGTGTTGGGGCTCAGCTAACAGGAGCCCGTTGGGCTCTTCATGGCTGCCCGCAGGTGGTGTGTCCTGCGCCTGTGACCGTGTCCACACGATAGAGCCTGCTCCCGCACCCGAATGGAGCAGCCATTCCTTTTCTGTGCGACATTGCCCGTCTGTCTGATGCCACCTTCTTCCCCAGGTACTGCGACATGACATCTCGTGAGAGATTCTACACGGGATAAAGATTTCTTAGCTTTTGGGGATGTTCTACCCCAAGATTGAAAGTAGCTGAACAGCGGCCATGGTCCGTCTCTTGCCCCATCCCTGGAAAACCGTAACATGTTGAGTGCTGAGTGGGTCAAGCCCTCTCTCTCCTGAGAGATTCCAGAAGTTTGCGGCCTGGCCGGCACTGGGTTTGGTGAAGCTGGAGGCGTGCGGGGGCCAGTGACAGTGTCTCTGTCTTCTGTCTGTGTTGCAGCCCTGGGCCAGGGAGAGGAGCACTGTGCCCCTCGCCACCGTCTTGCCCGAGTTCTCCTTAGCTTTTGGGCCTCCTGAATGCTTGCTGGACCAGGGTCTGAGCGACAGAGTGAGGGATTCTCCGTCACTCAGCCGCTGACGGGGGAGTTTTTCTGTCACTTGATAGCTGTCTGACCTTGAGCAAGTCATGAAACCCCCTGGAAACTCAATTTTGGGGGTTGTTAATCTCTCTCTCGCATGTTTACTGTGAGGACAGGAGATACTGTAGTGAAGCTTCAGTCGTGAGCCTGGCGGGTAAGCATCACGGTTAGCTGATGAGTGCCAACCGTCCGAGCATCATGCTCCCAGCCGCGTTGTGCTGCGTGTTCGCCTGCATCAAGTGGCTCATCCACGGCTCTTTGGGGTTGGCCTATTACTATTTTACAACAGGGGGAGACTCAGCTTCCAAAGGGTGGGTGATCTCATCCAGTCCTGTGGTTCTATCATCTCTACCCTATTGCCTGTTGCCTGGATATCCCCAACCTCACTCTCCTTGGAACTCCAGACTCCCATGCTACTGCGTTCATGTTGCTTTTTCTCAGATGGTTGTGTCAAATCTTACTTGTCTGAAAACCAGACTCCTGGTGGTCATTCACTCTTCCCTGTCACACCCGCCCCTTGCCCAGCTCAGTAAAATGATAGCTCCGTTCCTGAGGCCAAAAATGTTGGCGTTAGCGTGCCTCCTATCTTCACTCTAATCCCATCAAATATATTAGCATCTTCTATGTCTGGGGGGTGCTGTAGCTGGAGGTGGTCTGCTAACTGAACTCCTTGCAAAGAATGGTAGGTTCTTCCTTGAAGGGAGACCTGAGCCATGCCCCCTGCCCCCAGTCATCACACCTGCCCTTTCAGCGTCCCTGCTTACCCCTTCATATGGCTGGTAGAATGATCTTTAAAAAAGGTCTGGTCATCCTACCTTTTGTTCTGAACCTTTCAGGGGCTTCCTGTTTTGCTCAGAATAGAATATCCTAGCCCGCCACCTTCTCTGTGACCTCATTTCCTGTTCTCTCTCGAATCCATTATCCTTCAGCCATGCTGGCATCCTTGCTGTTTCTGGAGCACCCCAGGGCCTTTGTACTTGCTCTTCCCAGGAATGCTGTCCTCCAGGGCTTGCATGGCTCACACCCCCACTTTATTCCGGTCTCGGCTCAGATGGCATCTCTTAAGTGAACCTTTCCTTGCATCGTACTTAATTAACACTCACCACCCTGAGTGCTCATGCTTTCACCACCCCCATCAGCCCTTCTCACAACCTGATACATTTAATAGTTGTTTATTTTTTGAGGCCCCACTCAAGGGTGAGCTTCATGCTGGCATTCACGGTTTCCCCCTTATTACATCCCTCTATGTCTGGTGCCTAGCGCCTGGCGTAGAACGAATCTTCTGTAGCTAGTCGTTGAATGAGTAAAGAAAAGACTTGCTCAGGGTCACTCACTGGGGAGTGGTGCAGCCAGACGTGGCACTGGTCTGATTGCAGAGCCCACACTGTCTTCTTGAGCTTGCTCTCTGCTTGCCACAGCCAGCACATGGAAAGCGGTGGATGCTGTTGTTAGGAAGACTGTTTCCTTTGCTGGAGCAACTGCGGATACCTGCTGGCTTTCGGGGTCATTGTCGCTTTACTCAGGAGGGACCTTTCTTCGTTAGAACCTTCGGGTGGCCCAGATTTCCCATCCCACCAAACCGGGGCTGCTCCTCCAGGGCCTGGCACACTGCCTTGTGTCCATCAGGACGTTCAAGGGAGCCATCTCTGAATTTAAAGTGGTTCTTTATCCTCTTTTGCCACCAGCGTCTCACACTGTTTGCATCTGGGGTCATGCTAAGCTTGTTGAAATTGAAAGCAAAACAGTAACCTTATCATACTGTTTGCCGTGCTGCTCTCCATGGTCTTTGAAGTTTTGCTTAAACCAATTTAGGCAGAAAACCCCATGTGTTCTCTGGTGCCTGCTAGCGAGGCCAGCATAGTGTCTGCTGCTTTCAGATGACTTATCACAGACACCTCCAAACAGTAATGGCAGGCTGCAAGGAGGTGAGAAACTGTGTCATGTTCGCTCAGTTTAAATGACCTGCTAAGAGTGCTAACAAACCCACAGCTTTTCTGGAACATGAAAAATAGTTCTGATTGAAAGTAAGCGTTTCTGTGCTCCCAAACACAGTTTCAGTGTCTGTTTGGATTTAAAAAGAGAAGGCTTACTGGTTGGGCCAAATTTTTCCATTTGGAGTCTAAGCTCTATAATGAGGTCGTCATGGAAATACCAGAGGAAATTGCTGACCACTCAGAGTATATGCAAGTAAACCAAGTGTAGATTTTCCTCTGAACAGTGTGGCTCTTAAGCAGATTGCCTGGGCTAATGGGACATCCTTGGCTACACAAAGGACATAGACCTCTTCCCCTTCGGCCCAGGCTTGAGACAGCCAGACGGACTTGTGAATGGAGGCCACAGTGAGATGGTGCATTTGAAGATGCATTGTGAATTCTCAAGTGCTGCATCACATAAGGCACTGTTACTGTTGAGTTTTTGTGAGCACCTGCCATACGTGGATGCAGCTCTCCAGTTTTGTTCAGCACATTAAATACGGTTCTTCTTTTTGCTTTTGGGCCTATCTCTGTGCTTTGGCTTTTTCAGTACAGCTTAAGTTCCTTATCCAAAATGGAAATACCCAACCCCATAGATGGAAGTTTCTGTCTTGTTGGGTCCTGGCAGCTACACTTGGCTCATAGTCCTTGACCAGGGCAGGCTGTGGAGGCCTGAACACTGTCTGATAACTCAGATTATGGACTGGAAATGTTAACGCTGGAACTGTAGGCTGAAGACTGCATTGCTAACCAGTTTTCAGACCTTGGGTTCCTAAATTCAGGAGCACCTGTGATTGATAGGAATACAGAACCATGTTTTCCTCTTGGGCTATTAAGTTGGCGTTCCCTCCATTTCAGTCTAATAGATCACTTGCAGGAGATGTGCATATTTAAAAAACCCCATCACCAACCTCCAGCTGGATCTGTCACAAATGTTTGTATTAGTTGGGTAGATTGGACTTTCTGAGTTCAATCACAATTGATCCTCGCCCTGCTGCTGGGTTTATTGGGGGATGTGCAGAAAGTATGGAATGGGGATGTAACATGCTATTTTTAGCTCTCAAACAACTTGATGTTACTTGGGCTTTGATTGTGCTACCTTCCTTGAAGACCCAAATGTTCCCTTGTTCCGAAGGCAGATGAAGTCTTTCTGGCTTGAAAATAAACAATTGAGACACGGTGCTTGTAAAATTTAAACTGACGAATGACTGGCCTCTCATGCCTCGCCTTGTGTTCGCCTTGCCAGTGGAGAGGTGGAAAGGTCTGACTGATGAAATGGCTCCCTTCACTTTCCTTATAACCCTTAAGCCATAGAGATAGTTCAGCCAAATCCAATTCTGTGTTTTCCTTTTCATAAATGTCATCCATGTGGAACTGTACCATCGTCCTTATGACTCCACGGCCTAACTCAGTAGTCCTACCCAGAGTGCTCTTTGAGGAAGTACCTGTTGAATGATTAAAGGTACTGTATTGTTAATCTCTTGCTGTGTAACAAATGACCCCAAAATTCAGCTGCTTAAAACAACAGACGATGACTGACTTCAGTTTGTGTGGCGGAGGAATCCCGGTGTGGCTCAGCTGCGTGTTCTGGCTCAAGGTCTCTGACAGAGTTGCGGTTGTCATCTGAAGGCTTGACGGGACGAGGATCCATGTCCCCTCGAGTGCCTGCTGGCAGACCCCAGGCTCTGGGTGGATACATCATAGGTCTCTCCGTAAGGCAGCTCCCAAGATGGCAACTGGCTTTCCTCAGTGCGTGGGTGCGGGCACCCAAGACAGAAGCCACAGTCTTGTAAAACTTGATCTCAGAAGCGACATGCCATCCCTTGTGCCACATGGTGCTCATTTGCAGTGAGTGGGTCCAGCCCATACTCAGGGGTAGAGATGATAAAACAGGGTGAATACCAGGAGGGTGGGATCCCTGGGAGCCATCTTAGAGGCTGCCTACCAGGGAGGAAAGCATGGTATAGCTGGGATTTGTTATCTATGATTTTATACATGGGGTAGAAGTTTCTGACTTGCTTGTTAAAGCTGTGGGAACTGAACCAGGGCAATGGGAGGTCAGATAGTTGCAGGGGAAGGTTGGCTGGTTAGTTTCTAAGAGACCTTTTATAAATTCATGACTGTCCAAGGTCTGTTCCCTCGTCTTGAAGGTTCAGAAGCTTATTCATGCATCTTCCTCCTGCAGTGTGGAAGATTGTGGCATGCTCTTAGATGCACCTCCGGAGGGCCTGGTATCTGAGGAGGGAAGGCCAGTGGTTGGATTTCTGAAGAGCTGTGCAGACATCAATCAGGTTGGATGGCCATATGTTTCTGATCAGCAGGATCTCCTTGTGGAGGAAGACAGCCTCACTCATGCAAAGATCAGGTCATTGGGAGCGCACCAGCAGGCCATGCTGTTCACACATCCATCACGCCTTAGATGTGTCCTAGCGCCGGGCTCTGCTAATCAGCCACATCCAGCTTCGTGCTGGGGGTGTCTGCCCTGCCTTGGCAGGCACTGCTACCGCTGGTCCAACTTGTCTAAGTGGAGCCTCCTCTCACATGCTGTTTTCTTACTTAAGATCAACTTCAGTGTTTTGTTGTTGAAATCCAGCGTTTGCACGTAGCCTTACCATGGAAGACCTGGCGCTTCTAGCCACCACACCTCTACCATTTCCCTCTCCCCACAAGCAGCTGCTTCAAACCTTTTAACGGATTGTTCTGGGAGTTACCTAACGGATTGTTCTGGGAGTTACCTTGATGCCTCTGAATAGTACGGTCTCCCGCTGCTTGTTGATTGCTCAGCTGGACGTGTTCTCCCTTGATTCCTCACTGTGGAACGGGAAGGAGAGCTTTTCCAGCCCTCCACCCCCTTAGCTCCCCTCTCCCCCCACCCCCGACCCCCAGCACAGACACGCCATCTTTCTGGTTTGATTCCTGGGCCATGAATACATTATTAGGACTCTGAAAATGCTATCCAGCTGAGCTGTAAGGTACATGATCATTATTTTCACACAACTTTAAAATTCCTTTTGAGTTAATATCTGAAAAAAAAAAAATTGGTTCGTGTTGTGTGAACTCCTTACTAACCCAAATGCAAGTGCTGTCTCATGGAGATTGCTGTATGTTAAAAACTGGGCACCTGTCCATTTGATCCTGAGACCGTCTCTCCTGCGGTGCTGGGACCCGTTGTGGCCGGAGGAAGCCTGGCTGCTCTGAGGGCCTGTTTCTTCCAGTTTGCTACTCCCACTGCTGCTCCTTTATTCAGAGAAAATTCATGTGCCATACAGTTCATGCTTAGGAAGTGCACGGTCTTCACCTCTCTCTGAATCCAGCGTGTTTCATCACCCCAAAGAGGAGCCCTATACCCATTAGCACCCCATCCCTCCTTCCTCCTGGTCCCTGGAAACCAGTAGGTGTTTTTGACATTGTGTGTAAGTGGGATCCTGCTGTCTGTGGCCTTTCGTGTCTGTCCGGGCATCTTTCCCTTTGCAGGATGCTTTCAGGGTGCAGCCGCATCTGTGATGGCTATGTGGGTTCTGTCCACTTTTTGGTTATTATTAATAATTTTCTCACTTCTGTGTTGTATCCTCTATTTCCTAGAAGCTCTGCTTTTTTCTTAGATTTCTTCTCCTGTTTTGGGTGGGGGCCAGGTTAAGATTTTTGAAAGGTGGCGTGTCTGAGGATGTTTTCACCTTCTTACCAGAGGGCTTGGCTTGGTACATAATTTAGGATGTTGACAGGATCACTTATTTGCTTTCTAGCTTGCTGTGTTGCTGTTCAGAGATGCTGTGTCATTTCTAATTGTCTATCCTTTGTGAAAGTTCTCCCTCCACTCCAAAAGGTAGTGTCCTCTTCCTCTTGTCCCTTGTGTTCTGAAATCCCCTGGGAGGTGTCTGAGCATGCCCCCCCCCCCCCCCCCCCCGCGAGGTGTGCTTAGCAAGCTCCTTCGTCCCCACATGCCTGTCTCTTGGTTCTGGGGCGTTTTCTTGAATTAAGTCTTTGATTTCCTTGTCTCTGACCCCCCCCCACACTTTCTTGGGTTCTTCTCAGATGGTAACTCTCCATTTCCTTTTTGTTATCCTTTGGCTCTGTTTTCTGGAAATTTTCTTACCTTCTCTGCTTTGTATCCAGTGTTCCATTTCTTTTGTCACAGTTTTGCTTTACAAAAGAGCTTTTTTTTTTTTTTTTTCCTTTATGTGTTCTGCTTTTTCTTCTTTTTAAATACCCCTCTGTTCCTGTTTTCAACTGTACCATCTTCTCTCTCTGGGATTATTACTGATAGTTTGCTTTTTGAGTCTTCTTTTTCCCTAACCTGGGGGTCTTTTCCTTAAAAGTTGTTTTCTCTGTCTGTTGATTCTGGTCCCTGTTTTCCATCTTAAGAGCTTGTCTCAGCTGTGAGGTGCCTTCCAGCCGGCCCCACACGAGTATAGGAGTGGGACACGGAACAGCTAATGGTGCGCAGTGCTTGGCTCCTGGTGGGGCGAGCCGGCTCTGCCATTTCACTGGAAAGCCCCTCACATGGGTCCCTTGAGGGCTTTTTCTTCAGTCTCTTAGATTCCCAGGACAATATTTTTTACTCCCTGCTTAGAGGTAGGTCTATGTTGGCTGCTGGCTTCTCTGTGAATGGGCAAAGAATGGAAGAAGTTCAGTATTATTTCTTCTATTTCCCTCTGGGTACCCCGACCTTCCCCTTGGTCTGAGCTACAGATTTACCTTCTTCAGAGAATAAACCCCTAGTTTCCTGCAGATTGCTGCTTAAACAGACTTTGTATTTCTTCACTGCCAGCCCCATGCTTATCCCCAGTTCTGGAAGTGTCTCGTATTAGCGGTTTATCAGCCGTTGGCAAGTTAATCAGGTTGATTGTTCCTCTGACCCCATTACAGCCAAGAAGGAAGCTTTCTCAGGCCTGTCACGCTCCTCACCAGTGATCTGCCTGCTTCTCAGCTTCTTGAATTTTGTCATCTGGTTTCCTCTCTCATTCTTGTTTTTCTCAAGGGTGGTGCTGCTAGAATTTTTTAAAATGGGCATTTGAATGGGACTCTGAGAGCATGTGAATGTAAATTAATGTATTCAGTCTGTCACCTTTAACTGGAAGCCCTGGAAGTTTTCTCTTAATACCTATTTCAGGTTGCGGAGGGTTACTGGGTCACCGTCTGCAGCGGTGGCTGGAGCTGTTGTGACTCCTGGGATGGGAGCATCTTCGGGTTCATTCCAGCGTGTTGGGTGTCGTCATTCAGGGCTGTGCTGCCTCTGGGGCTCGAGCTCGCTGTGGCTTAGGCAGCGGGCTGACGGCACAGATGCAGGCAGCGCAGGTGCAGGACCCCCATTTTTGCTCAGCCTTTGCCCACTTGCCCATTCTCCCCAGGCTCTCAAATCCCAGTTGCCTGGGGGCTGGCCTTCATTACCATCTGCTCCCGCCCTGGGGGGCATCCTCGACTTTGCTCTCCCGGAACACAGAACAAAATCTGCTTAGTCGATGTTTGTTTTCAGACTTTGGGGCGAATCTGTATTCCTGATACACGCCAATGGGGGATTTCCTTCCTGCCCGTGTTCCCCTGATTTTCTTGGAATTCGCCTGCTCATTCCCAGTCCTAACTTCCTGCTCTTCCCCACAAAGTGAGCATTTATGGACGTGTCCCTGAAAGGAGGAACAACACCCACTGGTATCTACTGTGCTACTAATTCTTGCATTGATCTGGAAGCCAGTCTCTTGTTAGGATGTCCTTGCATTGTCATTATGCATCGATTTCAGAGCTTTTCCCAAAGCTGCCTAGCTTCCGCTCTACATACGGTTTATAAATGGCAATTCTTAGCGGCTCTTCCTGTACTCTGACCCCCTCTGCCACTGACGTTGAGCTGTAGGCAGATGATGCTGCCCTGGGGAACTTTTTTGTTAGAGAAAAAGAAATGTGACCATGCTAAAAGACGGAAGCGCAGGCTCTTTTGTCAACGTGTTGTCTGTTTTGCCCCCGAACGGGAAGTAGTAACAAGATTATTCCCCAGACTCAGGTGCATCTGTCTCTGTGACTGTTGTTCCGTTTTTATTTTTAAAGATTTTATTTATTTATTTGACAGAGAGACAGTGAGAGAGGGAACACAAGCAGGGGGAGTGGGAGAGGGAGAAGCAGGTTTCCCGCTGAGCAGGGAGCCTGATGTGGGGCTCCATCCCAGGACCCTGGGATCATGACCTGAGCCAAAGGCAGACGCTTAACGACTGAGCCACCCAGGTGCCCCTGTTGTTCCGTTTTTTTTTTTTTTTTTTTTTTAAGATTTATTTATTTGACAGAGAGAGACACAGCGAGTGAGGGAACACAAGCAGGGGGAGTGGGAGAGGGAGAAGCAGGCCCTGCAGGGCTCAATCCCAGGACCCTCGGACCATGACCTGAGCCGAAGGCAGATGTTCAACGACTGAGCCACCCAGGCGCCCCACCATTTTTAAATACAGCTTATTATTCACTTCATTGTACTCCTGTGAAAATGTTGTGGTGTGATCCCTGGGCCAACACCCCCCCTCTCCCCCCTGCCCTAAAACGGGCTTCTCTTTGGAGAAGCCATCGGCAAGAAGAAAAAAATTTTAACTGGGAGGATAACTTTCAATTACTGCTAAAACGTTTATGGGGTTTCTTTCTTTCCCTAAAGTTGTACCAAATCTTTGGAACGTTGATGGAGAAGTTGCAGTCACCGAGCAGAAGCCGGGTGAAGTGGCCGAGGAGCTGGCGAGCTCCTACGAAAGAAAGCTCATTGAGGTAAGGCTGGAGGCCTCTGCGTTTACTCCCCGTGTTGGCTGCCCTGGGGACATTGCGGGGACAGGGCCAGCCTCTTATGCAGATGTTAGCAGCACAATCTGATGCTACTCCCCTCCCACTGCCAACAAGACAAAACACAAAATGGTAAAAGCATTGTACTTGTTGAAGAAAACTAAGAGCCGGTTCTTCAGAAATCTTAAATTAGACACTTTTGATGCCTATGGCAAGGAAATAGAGAAAACACAAATATGTCATGTTAAAAATAGGAAAAATGTACTTTTGGATTTGGAGGAGATTAAAAGCGGGAGAGACCATCACGAACAACTTTGATGCTGATAAATGTGCAAATGTGGATGACATGGACTATTTCCTAGGATAATGTTTATTATCACAATTAATTGACGATGCAGCCTACTTATCTGGAGCGCATCCAAAAACCAGAAGAAAGTTGTAAAAATAAAGGAGGTGCCCTAGGAGGTAGCAAACCTGGATGGATGGTTTCCTAGTGGTTTGTAGGAAACCTTTCAAGGAACGTACAAACAGCCCTTTGCTCTTTGTACTTCCTTAAAGCCTTCTATCTTTATGTATATCTGTATCTCTGTATCTTGGTTCCAGCGTGCGTTACTCCAATGTCACAGAAGCTGACAAAGACAGCCTAAAAAGAAACTACGGACTTGTCTCAGTTGTGCATCAATGCATAAAAATTCTAGAAAGGTATTGCCCAGTCAAACCCAGTTGTATATGAAAGGACCAATCCACGTGAAATGGGATTAATTTAGAATCTCAAGGATGACTTCATGTTAGGAAATTCATCGAGTCAGCTTACTGATAGACTACAGGCTAAACACCAGATACAGATCTTGTTTGGTACCAAATGTTCATCATCCATATCTAACGAAAATACTTTTTATTGAAGTAGAGTTGACACACAATGTTGCATTAGTTTTAGGTACACAACAGAGTAATTTAACAACTCCATGATAAATATACTCTTGATCAAGAAGAAGGGTACTTCTTTGATAGTATAAAGTGTATGTGTGTATGTGTTGTTTTTTTTTTATCAGAAATCATTAGTTACCACCATACTCAGTGGTAAAGCTGGAAGGCCAAGTTTTCAAATAGGCAACTAATAGATAAAATACATATGTGTAGGTGTGTGTATATGTTGTGGTCACGTGATATTGGTATTTATTACGAATACTGTTTTTTGTATACATACATGCATATAAGTATACGACTTTACTTGCAGTGCTTTGTGAATATTCTACAGTACATTTTATTTTTGGAGTCAGGAAAACACCGCCATTGCCATGGAGACATGCCTGACCTCAGGGTAGGTTTTAGAAGCCGGGCCCTTTGAGGAGGAGCCCCCTAGCTTATTCCTGGTTCAGGCTGACCATCTTGTGGTCTGTTTCACCTGGTTCCTAATGACCTCTAAAGAAGGGTGGTGAGAAACAGTTTGAATTCTAACTGAAGGGAGCTCAAAGGGGGGATGAGCTGGGGTCTTAGCATAATAGGCTGATAGGGCAAGAGTTATAAACCAGGGTGGAAGTGCCTGGAGGTTGGGGCAGGGACTGTCCCCTCAGGGCCTATCCTCACCCTAGTGCCCATTCTCGCAGTCTCATGCAGTGAGGTGATTGACCAGAGTTGGCTGGTGGTGGTGCCAGGTGCTGGGCCATTATTCCATTCTCAGAAAGCCTGGGTGGAGAGAGGAGAATGGGCTGTGTACCCTCAGGGTTGTGTCAGCCTGTCTGTTTGTCTCCTCTAGGACCTCAGGTCCCTGGAGGGCAGAGACCATGTCTTTTTCATCTGTGTATATTTAGCTACCATTTCTTGGCAAATGGTAAATGCTAAATAACCCTTGAATGCAAGTATTTTAAGTTCTCCTAGGACATGGATGTCTCCGGTTTGTTGAATGAAGAGCTGATGAACTAGGGAGGGTGGCAGGGTTCTTAGCAGAGTGAAAGTAGGTTGGTAGCCTGTGTTCCCTCAGGAAACCCAGGGCAAGGTGTTCAGTTGTAAGGACTTTGTCAGACCTGCACATACTTTAGAGGCTGGTGCTCATGTCCCGGGGCTCCGGTGAGCATGCTGAGCACTGGGCAGGGGTAGGAGGGGGGCAGTGTTCTACATGTAGGTTCTATCAGCTAGAAAACTGACCTGCTCATCAGTAACTCCAGCTCTGGAGGGTTCAAGAAGACTGTGGCTGGCCACTTGACCCACTGAACAAAGCACCATAGTTCATTGGTTGGGTGGGAGGTGGGGTGGTTGATGGAGTGTTTTTTGAGTCCCTGCTTTCTGCATAGGGGTTGGCAAGGACAAAGGTCCTGCACAGGGAAAGAGTTGGCAGATTCGAGGACCAGAAAGGAGACCCCAGGTTTGTCCCAGAGCAGACAGGGAGAGCGGTGGCACTGTGGCTGCTGAAGTTGGTGGGCCAGATGACAGGGCCTTGGAGGCCGTGTCGTGGCCGTGCCACCACCCGCTTTGGTGGTGACAAGAGTCTCACTGTCTCACTGCACAGACTTGAGTGATATGCAGGGAAGACGACGGCGTGATGCGAAGTTACTGTCCGGTTCACTGGGATTGTTGTTCTTGTTAGCTGTCACATCAGAGGGAGTGGCGGTTGGGGTGTAAGGATCTCTTGTCAGCCTTAACTTCCTGTCTGGTCCTCCATGACTCCCTTACCCAGTAGTAGAGCGGGTGGCTGTTGTTGAGGAGCTGAGAGAGATGTGAGCTTGAAGCAGAGATGTTCTTCTTCTGCATTTACTGCCCCAGGCTGATTTTTCATTATTTTCTGATGGCAGAGTGAGTAGCCAGTCATCTTTCCTCTGTGAGTATTAATAGCATGCCATTACGCCAAGACCTTTGCTGAACCCTTTAGGTTAGCAGTAATCAAGCACTTTACAACATTCTTTGTGATGCTCATCTGTCATTTTGTCAGTGGTTGGTTTTTACCAAGGAGTTCTAAACACATGTCGACTGGAGTAATGAAAGCATGTGGGGGAAGAGTTGATGCACTTCCTTCCGTTTCAGAAGGGCAGAAGAGGCATTTCATTTTATGTAATAGGACTATTCAAAGAACCCCCACGGTTGAATTACTCTTTTGTGATTCATCCCAATGAACAAGGAGTTCCTGAACATGCTTTCTCTAGTTGTCTCTCAGAGCCTTAAAACCACCTCGTCCACCTGCACACACATGCTGCACACGACACATGAGTGCTCAGGGACCCGACACCCACACTGCCGACAGCTCAGTACCCAAAGTCAACGTTGTAAGCTATCTTTCAGTGGCTGGAGAGCATCGGGACCAAGGTCTGGAGATGGAGAGATTGTTCTGACACCCTTGAAAACGAGAAGGAAAGCAAAATGCTGGCAGGTGTAGGTTCATCTGGCAGGGGAGAAACCTGAATATAAAAGCACGAATTACCCAACAGCCACTGCGATACGGGCAGCTAGCTGTCAGGTGCACACTTATGTCCAAGCACTGCGCTAAGGCTTACACAGAGATCAACTCACATGATCCTCAGCAGCCTTTCTCGAGGAGGATGCCGTTCCCAGATGGAGCTTTGAGAAACTGAGTAAGGTGCCCAAGATTTCTCGGCTTGGTAGGAAGCAGGGCTGGATTCGAATTATGCAGGCCATCCAGCAGCACAAACCTGTATTCTGTCTGCCTGCTCCAGAAGGCCATGCTCACGGAAGAAACCAAAGGTGGATCTGGCAGAGGAGTAGGGACCGCCCCTGGTCCCGGTGGAGAGAATGGGTGGCAGGAGGAAAACAAGCAGTAGAGAAGAGGGAGGGTGCGGCACGAGCTGTTTGCAGCAGCGCTGGGAGGGGCACACCCCACACTCTTAGTTACAGCAGAAGGGAGCCAGTGCCTCTGGGCAGGAATTACCTGCTTCCGAAGCAAATGTAATAGAACACCAGGCTGGGAGCTCCTTGAGGGAACTGTAGATGATACCTTTTTAATTGTGTATTAATTGCCTAACACGATTCCAGCGTCCAGTAGGAGCTCCATAAATATTGAACAGAACGTCAGTCTACGGAGAGGATTCAGCTGTTCAGTATAGTGTTTATAAATAAAGTGGTAGGTGTGACTTGGGAAGTCCTGGATGGAGCGTGCATAGTACGGGGCACCACTGTAGCTCAGGATAGAGGGCTAGTGGGAGATAACATGGGTTCTTTAGAGGAGGCAGACTCTTCTAACATTTAATTTCTGGAGGAGTTTTAGCCTGGAGAGTCTAGAGAGGACCTCGAGGGACAGATGGGCAATTCCAACAACTTCAGCATGTGTTTATTGAGGACCTTCTAGGTGGCCAGGCTTCATCTTCCATCCTCCTTCTCTCACGGTTTTCCCACCCCCAGGAGCAGTAGAGTTGATGGTTCTAGGAGGTGATTCATGGGAGATGTGAGTCAAAGCAGAGATGGTCCCGAAAGGGCGTTTACTTCCCTAGATTGACTTTTCCTTCTTTTTTGATGGCAGCGTCATTGATGTTTCATCAGTGGGTAGCATTAGCTCCTCATTGCCCCCCAGGCTGGTCCTTGGTCACAAACAGGAGTAAGATGCAGTGCCTGTCTTTGGGAAGCTCCCAGCCTGGGGGGTGAGGCAGGCACATCTCTTGGGATCATCAGGGAGCAGGGTTGAAGCGCAGATGTAGAGTTAGGCCTCATGGGTTCCTAAGGCCATGTCCTTAACCGTTCTGCAGAGCTCAGGCACTTTATGGGAGCTTCTAGAATATGTTCCTCCCTTTTTCTTTGGGACTGTTAGTAATGAAGCTTGGAATTTCTTCTGTAAACTTCCCATCTGTCTTGAAGATCTAGACATCAGGGGAAATGGATTTCTTGTCACCAAGGGTTTTGAAGATAAAAAGATAACGGACATGTCCAAGAAAGATCTAAGATTCTTCTTCTTTTAAGTACGATTCCTTTGGTTTAGACTCTCCTGTAGAGATTTTCCCATTCTTCTCCAGCCATTGTTGTCAAGAAAAATGTAAAATGCTGATGGCATTTGGACTTTGATCCCGCATCTCTTCAGCCTGCCTTCTACAGCCTTGTGGCTTGACGAGCACACCTGTCCCCATCCGACAGACTGCGTGCAGATTTGTCGCTTACTGCCCCGTGTTCTGGGGGCGGGGGGCGGGTGGTGCTCCTATCCTCTCTAAGCCTCCGTTTCTCCATCAGTAAAATGCAGCTAAGGATACATGCTGGCAGGGTTACTTTGAGGATCGAATATTAAGAATCTAGTTCAGTGCCTGTAGCAGACAGGAGGTAATTTTGTGTCTTCTTTCCTCCCTTTGGATGATGTTGATGATGATTATTATTATTTGAATGACCCCTCACCACAGCTTGCTCTGTTGCGGGGAGTAAATCCCAGTTCTCGGCCCTTCTTTGGCCCAGGGGCAGAGGTGTGCCTGAGCCAAGGCCAACAGGACTGTTAGTCCTGCGTGGACAGCAGCAGTATGCGGGAGGGCTGTTCATTCAGTAGCAGCCTCCTGCTTACTCCTGTGGTTCCTGCTGAACTTGCCGGAGCTGTTCTGGTTCCAGTCCCTTCTCTGAGCCAGTTTCTCCCACTTCTCTGTTTACAGGAATTATTTTTTTGTTAGGTTAGAATCTGTTTCTTTTACTAATGTCCAAAGTACCCTAGCTCATAGGAAGCTTTATTTATACAGTTGACCCTTGAACAACATGGGCTTGAACTGTGTGGGTCCACTTATATTGGGGATTTTTTCAATAAATACAGTATAGTACTGTAAAGGTATTTTTCTCAACATTTTCTTTTCTTCAGATTACTTTAAGTATACAGTACATGTAACATACACAACACGTGTTAGTTGACTCTGTTCTTGATGAGGCTTCTGGTCAAGAGTAGGCTATTAAGTTTTGGGGGAGTCAAAAGTCACATGCGGATTTTTGATGGTGCAGAGGTTGTACCCCGAACCTCCACATTGTTCAAGGGTCAAGTGTGTGTGTGTGTGTGTGAGAGAGAGAGAGAATATGATCAGTAGATGATGCCATTTCCCCTTCTGTCGTCTGCTCCCAGGGCTCCTTTACCACCTGCCTTCTTTGTACCTAAGTTTTGACTTAGAGCCGCGCACCCCCGCTGTCAGTTGCCTGTGGGTCCCGTGCTTGAGTACTGCCAGTCCATCCTCTGCAAACAGATCTTCACTTCCTCCCATGTGTCAGGACTGAGCTAGCTGTTGATTGATTTTTCAAATTACAGGATACTTATCATTTACTGTATGAGTGTAGTTAGTCCCTGAATTTTTGCTCATGGGTGAAATAAATGGTATATTAGCAACATTTATTCTCCTTATAATGGCAGGTTACTATTAATGGAAAAGTAAGCTCAAGCTGGTAAAAAACACATTCATAATCACATGCTGTAGATAACTGTGAATGTGATCATCATTTCAATAAAATGTCGAAGTTCCTGAGGCAGCCAGGACCTTGGGAGCAGTAATACCACCAGCACTTGCTTCATAAGTTGGCACCAGAAGTATCCAGCACGCTTGATGTATCTGAGAGTCATTTTTATGCAAAAGAAAGATGAGCTTTTAAATAAAGTATTATATTCCATGTAAGGACTCGGGATAAAGAACTCTGGGTTGAGATCTACATTAAACTGATGCCCAAAATGAGAAGAGTGGTGTGACTTTGTTTTTATTTTATTTTTTATTTTTTAAAGATTTTATTTATTTTTATTTGAGAGAGAGAATGAGAGACAGCACGAGAGGGAAGAGGGTCAGAGGGAGAAGCAGACCCCCCCGCTGAGCAGGGAGCCCGATGTGGGACTCGATCCCAGGACTCCAGGATCATGACCTGAGCCGAAGGCAGTCGCTTAACCAACTGAGCCACCCAGGCGCCCTGTTTTTATTATTTTAGTCACAAGATGCTGAGTGATGGAGAGCAGGCTCTCACCTCCTTGGGAGGGGGAAAGATGTTTTCTCAGGAAGCAAAACAGTTGAAGGGCTTGTTAGGTATGAGTGAAAACTGGTGAGGAGTTGGGGTAGGTGTAATTCTCACTAAAGCATGAACGACTAACAAGACTAAACCTCCAAGGACTTCTTAAAATCTTTTTATTATGGAAAAGTCAAAACATGTGCAAAGCCAGAACAGCCTAATGAGCCTCTGTACTCCTTACCTCTCTTCACCAATTAGGTGTAACTGTTGACCATTCTTGCTTCATCTTGATCCCAGTCTACTCCCTAGTCTGTCACGGTATTTTGAAGCAAACCCAGTTTCATTCCTAAGTATTTCAGAATATATTTGTAAAAGCTAAGAGCTCTTAAAAAAAAAAAAAAAAAAACCCCAAACAAACCCACACAGTACCATTAAAAAGTCTTATAAAGGAGGCCTCTGCCGGTCCCGGTGAATCTCAGATGGAAATATCAGATAAAGGGACTTCTTCGAACAGGGCACCTTTCAGGGAGCCCCTTGCTTTTACAGATCCCCCTTCCCAGGGGAGAAGGAACCTTAACCTCTAGGTCATGCCAGGTGGCCTAGCTCAGGTCGTCTCTTCTTCTCTATTCTGCCCTTGGCTTGGCTCATACACTGATTCCAGTTGGTTTTTACCATAGCCCTGTCACCAACACAGCTGCCCTGGCCCTTGGGGGTTGAGGAATTTGGAGATGAGGAGGAGTGATGACAGCTCGCAAGTTCTCCCTGGCGCCATGGGTTTCCAGACCTCCCGTGTGCTGTTGTTGATGAGTGAACTCCTTCCCTCATGATGTTCTCAGGAGAGGCAGGCTGCCTCCCACAGGTGGCTCCATCAGTGTTTTTTTTATTATTATTTTTTAAAGATTTTATTTATTTATTTGAGAGAGAGAATGAGATAGAGCATGAGAGGGGGGAGGGTCAGAGGGAGAAGCCGACTCCCTGCTGAGCAGGGAGCCCGATGCGGGACTTGATCCTGGGACTCCAGGATCATGACCTGAGCCGAAGGCAGTCGCTTAACCAACTGAGCCACCCAGGCGCCCTCCATCAGTGTTTTTTTTAAAGGATATTCTTACTGTGGACACTTGAAGTATATATAAGAGTAGACAGAACAACATACAAGTTTCCACGAACCCATCACCCAACTTAAACCTCCATGAACTCACGGCTAGTCTTGCTTCACCCGTACATCTTTCTACTTTCCAGCTTCTCACAGTATGGGAAGCCAATCCTTTGGGATGTATCTCAAATAAAACATAAGGGTCCTTTATTTTTTAAAAGGAAAACACCCTATAATATCGCTATCATACCTACAAGCCAGCAATAATTCCTTAATATCATCAAGTATCTGCTGAGTGTTCAAATTTTCAGTCCAGACAGATGTTTGTGTAAGGTCCAAATGGGGTCCATCCACGCATTGTGATTGGCTCATAGACCCCTGTAGTCTCTCTCAATCTACAGGACCTGCATCTTCCCCAGACCCTTTTCTTCTTTACTTGTAATTTATTAGTTGCAGAAACTGGAGAATTTCTCCCATCAGTGTTTTTTGAGGGTTTATAATGTACCTTGATTTTTCAAATTATAGGATGTTTATCATTTACTGTGTGAGTGTAGTTATTCCCTGAATTTTTGCTCATGAGTGAAATAAATGGCGTACCAGCAACATTCATTCTCATTTTGATGGCAGGTTACTATTAATGGGAAGTAAGTTCCAGCATAAAGCTGGTACACTCTGTGATCTTGGGCTTTTGGTGACATTTATGTACAGAAAAGCAACCAGCAAACAATGGTGATGATAGCAGTTAGCATACACTGAGGGCTTGCTCTTGTTTCTAGGCCATGTGCTGATGGATCATCGCATGTTTGGTGCATCCTTACAGATGAGGAAACTGGAGGCTTAGAAGACCCCTCTCCAAGGTCACAGGGCTTGCGCGTGTAGAGCTAGCATGCAGCCCTGGCCAGCTGACTCCTGAGCCAGCGTGTTCGCCACGACGCCTCCTGTGGCCTGGTCAGAAACCGGAACCAGGCCTTCCTGGCTGGCAGGCTGTCACTTAGCTCTGAGTGACAAGCACGCCAGCCATGAGTTTGTCAGACCTGGGGGACTTATGGAAGGGAGAAGGAGGGATAATAGAAATAAATTCTAACTGACACACACGGTCCCCGATGTAAGCCTTCGCGACATGAACAAACCCGAGTGTCTCGTGCCCATCAGATGGCTCCAGTCTGCCCGTGTGTGTGTAGGTTGTCCACCTGGTGCACCAAAGGAGAAGTTCCGCTTTTCTCAGCGCCCCTGCTCACCCGCAGACCTTCCTTCCTCCCTCTGTCCCTCTGGCCTTTTGGTCACACATTGCTCTGGGAGGGGCATGTCCAGCCTCAGGTGACACTGGTGTTCCTCTTGTGGCATGCACCTGCTCCAGACTCGTTAGCCTCTGTCTTTGCCCGTCTTCTGATCTCTCTGGTAGATCTTTGGATCTCTTGTTTCCCATTTCAAGGTGGACTCGCCTCCCTCTGGTGATGGTGCTACGGGCCCTGCTGTTGGCTCAGTGTCTCCACCCTGCATGTTCCATTTGGCTTCCAATTCTCTTAAAGTCTCATTTCCGCCTGTGTCTCTGATCTGGGAGCCTGGAAGACTTGACAACGAACAGATGAACTTCCTTAAACACCAAGGAAAATGATCCACTAGTCCTTTCTGGGCAGTAGATAAAAATAGTTGTAATTAGGGTGGCTGCTTTTTAGCTTTTCAGACCCACGCTATTTTGGGCCTGTTTTATATTTGCTTTCCTCTTCTAAAGTGGGAAGTGGCTTCTTGAAGCTACTTCTGGGTCTCAGAAAGAATTGTCTTTATAGCAGTGGGTATGGGAGGTGTTGTCCTGTTGGGGTTAGGTTCAGTGTTGAGAATGTGCCAGGTGAAGGCACAGGAGTGTCCCAGCCTACCCGTAACATCTACATGTTGTAGATGTTAGTTGTCACTAGCAGATGGAGCTCTAGCAGCTGGGGGGACGGGATGGAGGCTGAGGGCTGAGACCGGGAGGAGGAAGGCATTGACTTTAATCCTCAAGGTTGGCATGGTGAAAAACAGCCCAGTCGGTCCAGACCACTTTTCTGCATAAAACTTGAACGGCTCACCTTTGCACTTAGATTCATGGGAACGTGACCCATTTTTTATATTTAATATAAGACACTGCATGTTCGAGCTCTTTGCCTCCCTCTTCAGACACAGGTCTCCCCTCCTTCCCGGTTTGTTTCTGTTCCCAGATGCACGTATTCTTTCCAGGCCTGCCCACGGACTGGTCTTTACATGGATCCCTGTTCTTTCTCCATCTTCCCTCCCCGTTTTCCCCGGCTGCTGCCTTTGATCCTTGAGCTGTCCCCCCACAAGCTTTCCCCGGTCACCCCGCCGCCCTGCAAGGCTAGTTTCGGTTCCTCGGGGGGGCCTTGTTGCAGCCCGTGTCCCCGCTCCCGGTCCCGTCAGTGCTGTGTTGCTGCGGCCTGTCCTGTCTGTGTCTTTGTTGCCCTCATTCCCCCTCGTTTGTTCACGGTTGTAGTCCTGGCGTGGGCCGTGATCCCTGCCACCTGGCTGGTGCTTAGTGCACAGAGGAGTCTTGGGCTGCAGGTGGTAGTGACTGTGCTGTGTGTTTATCAGGCCTGTCTCACTGCTCTCTTCTGGGACCAAGACGACGGGGTGTTTCCCCACATCCCTTGTGGTCAGGTCTGGACCCCTGTGGGTGCTGCTGGCTGCTGGGCTATCAGCGGAGTTGATGATGTCATCCAAGAAGAGGGGGTGTGATGTGAATTAATTCTCATTTCTCCTGCCGTGGTGGCCTTGGAAGCAGTATGTTCCGTGTGGGCTAGCTATAGGATGACACCAGCTTGGAGGTGCTGCCCGGTTGTCCTGCTGGGGCCACTACAGGCTGGGTGACAGCAGGAGCAGGCCGAGGTGTGTTCAGTCTCAGACTGTCAGGGTTTGCCTGTCACTGCATCAGAGCCCTGCCCACCCTGACTGTCCCCAGAAAGAGAAGTCCTTGCCCCAAGGGACTGTGTGGCTTTAGGTGTGGCTGAATTGGGGGCTGTGAGCTGTGATATCAGGCTCCTCTTGTACTCTCTGGCTCCTGCCTCTGTCGTTTCTGGGTTGCCTCATCTTCAGTGCCCCTGCAGCCCCCTGCCCCCTCGCCCCAGTCACACGAGGCTGTGATAACTCCTGGATAAATGTCCTTCTGCCAGGTACACATTCAGAGGACAAAGCAAGAGTCTGTTTGCATTCCCGACAAGAGCCTTGAGCTGACTCTGATAGAGCCGGCTTAGATCCCAGTGTCCCTTTTCAGCCAACCACAGGGTCTCCTTCATGGGCTAGGCTGAGGGGGGGCCCCATTCACACATGTAGAATGAAGGCGGGGGGGGGGGGCAAGTGAAAACTTGCTAGAGGCCATTGCTAGACAGGAAGTGGGTGCCAGAGAGGCGGATGCTGGCACCAACGTCAGTGCTCAGTCAGGTTTTGAATGAACGTATGAAAGAATGAATGACTGAGCGCCAGACGAGTTGACACATGGATGCATAAACCCTCGTTCTTGCCTGAGGGGCTCACAGCCTACTAGGGGTGTAAAACTGTAATTTCCAGCAGCAAGGGGTCAGTGAAACCAAAAGACGGAATACAGAGAAGAGGGGGTTAGCTTTGAGATCCGGTAGTGGAGGGTATGTGGTTTGGCGTATTCTAGAGAAGAGACTCCACAACTCTTTATTTCTAAGCTGGGTTTTAAAGGCAGAGCAAGAGTTTGCCAGAGAGCCAGAGGGCAGAAGGGCAGTCTGAAGAGTAGGTCCAGAGGTCTGACCAGGTTGTGAGGAGGACACTGAGGAACCAGGCAATGGGGGCAGAAGCCGAGCATCGTCAGAGTTTCTTTACTAGCACTATCCATTGGTCGTGCCTGTTAGAGTCTTCCTCTGTTCACTTGCAACAGTGAATGTCTGTTTTTCCAAAAGCAGTATGATTGGAAAATGTTCTCTTTCCTTGGCCTTCTCCGGTCTGCTTCCCCTGACACAGGTGTCCAGGGCCTGCCATGCCTCCCACCCGCTGGCCGCTCTTGGCCCTTTGATTGAAGTCCCTTGTAAAGCCCAGCCAGCCATTGCTGACCTGTTCGGGAAGATGGTAGTTTTATGGGTCAAGTCAGTGGTGTGCAGAGACTTCGGTTTCATAAAAACCCCTGCAATGTGGTCCTAAGGGATGACACCTGAAGACTCCTAGCTTGAACAGTTTGTAGTGGTTTGGCTCGGCGGGTGTAATTGGGAAACATTTGGTGAAAAATGTTGCCTGAGGGCACCCTGTCATTTTAGACATGGGACTCGGCTTCTAACGGCTTGATGTTCTTGTTTGTTTAAAGGAACTAAAACTTTCTATCACCTGCCTGTTCTCTTTGACTGAGAGGCTGACACAGCCAGGGGGCTCTGGTGATAGGTTTGCAAAAGCCAGAGGTTCCACCGTCACAGCTTTTATGTCAGAAGTGCTGCTAACGTTCATCTGAGCAACTTTCCCCTGTGGAACAAGTAGTGGTTTTCCCCAAAGTGGCTCACTCACCTAGAAGTGGAGGAGTAAATGAACGAAAGGTTAATACAAATGAATACAATTGATATCACTTAATAAACACCTATCACGTGTCAAAAGCTGGACTGGAGCATCACACGCATTCTCTCATTTAAACAGTAAGCAGCAGGTCAGGAAGCAGGCTCAGGACGGTTGAGCAGACTGTCCTGAGTCACACCACTTGGGAAGTGGCAGAACTGACATTTTAACTTGGCTCCAAGGCCAGCAGGGGTCGCGATCCCCCCACCCACCTCGCCGTCAGACGGTGCTTTTGTGGACAAAGGTATCCCTGGGGTTTGACGGCCCTTGTTGGAGGTTCAGCTTACCATTTGTTTCCTGACACATTTTATGACTGTCTTCTAGTGGAATACTTTCCTAAAACTTGAAATAGACCTGAAATTGGACTGGCGCGGCTTTGAGGTTTGCTGGCCCCTTCTTGCTCATTCCAGTGCAAATTAATCAAATGAATTATGTAGCTCAGCTAATAACTTGCTTTGATCCAACAGCTCTGTAGAAAGAACGAGTTGAACATTTTTGTTTAATCCACTTTGGGGGCATAGTTGAGTGGATTAAAAAAATTAAAAGCATAAAGAATCCTTTTTATGCATTAATTTTGAGCCTTTCTGTTCTTCTGGGCGGGTGTCTTTCTTCATAATTGTTAAGATCTTTGTCAGGCTGGCTAGCTTACATGTATTCAGTGTCTATACTGTGCTGGGTGTTTTTCTGAGCACTTTATCTCATTTGACCCCTACGGTCGCTCACCGTAGCGATATTACTCTTACCCACATTTTCTAGAGTAGGAAACTGAGGCGTGGTGAAACATGACTCTTGTTTAAGGTCACATGGATACTTGGTGGCAGAGTTGGGACCTAAATTCCAGACCCGAGGCTTGTAACCCATCCCTGCTGGAAAGAATCCTTCTTGAATCTTAACTACAGGTGATGGTGGTGGTGGTCTGTCCCCAGGTTGGCCAGAGTGTGAGGGTTCCAACATGGCATTAGGTGTGTGCCTTGGCCCTCTGACCTAGCCCCTGGGAGCCTTGACTGTCCTCATCTATGGCCTGGGAATCATCATGTCTGATGTGTAGTATTTACTCATCAAACGAGGAATGGTAGGCATTGCTTCCTGCTGTTCCCTCTTCTCCGTGGGTGGCGAAGCAGACTCGTCTCATTTACCTGGTGGGGGACCGACAGTGTCCCTCCTGAGTTGAACAGCCGTGAGCCCCACCAGTCAGGGAGTAGCTGTGAGTCTAGTCTTCTCTTGGGCTTGTCTCTCCTGATGGGCTGGGAATGACCCATGTGCTTACTCAGGGACAGTGAGCTGTTGCTGGTTTCTGAGGACACACCCCTCCCCCTGAGGCCAGGGACGTCCACAGTGCTCACCTCTCTGCAGTCTGTGCAGGATCTGGGTGGCTTTGGGCTCATGCTGCAGCCATTGCACAGCAGAAAGCATCATCTCTGCTCCCTGAGAGCGGGTCCTGGCTCCCCGCCCCGTCCTCTCGTAGATGAGACCCTGTCATGGCTGGTCTCCAGGCTAGCTCCCCCCGCCCCCTTCCCCGCCCAGCTTGCCCTCACGTAGCTGTGGGCCGCATGTTTTGCCCCTGGAACTGCTCTGTGCCTCTCTGGGTCTTTGATTCCAGGCCGGGTGCAGGGGGAGCCCCCAGGAGAAGACATCCCCACCTCCTCAGTTCTCCGCCTCTCCTGTCCAGGCATTGACATGAACAGAATGAAGAGCTGTGGGGTCCCTGGGCTCCTCCACAGGGCAGCAAGGCCTTCCTCCTGCTTTTCTTCCACACTGCCCCTGTTACAGCTTCCCCAGAGCTTGCGTTTGCCAGATCCCTCACCAGGCTTGTTCCGGGACAGGCTGCCCAAATCCCCGGCCGGTCCTTCTCTTCCTACCAACCTAAGCGCCTTCGCTCGCCAAGCTGCCCAGTGCTTGCTGAGTTCTGCTTTTCACCCAACAGCTCTGCCTCACAGCTTCTCTGGTGGCTGATTTTTCCCACCAGCACCCTGCTTTCTCCGCAGATCCTGCTGACGAAGGTCAATGTTACCTCTGGCACAGGTGCAGCGAGGAGCTGCATGCGCCCTGCCTCCTGTCTTCCTCCATGTGAGCTGCAGGCTCCGTTTCCAGGGCGGCCAACCCCGCTTCGCCCGGGCAGACTCTCAGCCCCTTTTGCACAGTGACAAGTCCTTTTTAAAAGACCTTTTTCCCCTTCACGGAGCCTTTAGGATGCCCCAGTTCACATACTTACCTGGGCCGTGTACGCAACTCCATGGCCTGCTCTGCGCAAACAAGGATACTTGAGCAAAGGAGACTGAAATTGGGTTTTGTTGATTTCTCCCCCCGCCCTGAACCTTCTCAGGTGGTTTAAAAAAAAATGCATTTTTTAACAGTCTAGCGAAGGGAGATCAGTCTTAGAGAAACTTAAACTTTTTTTCTACAAGGAACAACTTCTGTACACCAGCTCTTTGATTTCCAGGTGTCTGAGATGAATGCTTCTAAAGAGGAGCCTTTAAAATTCAGTTCTCCTCCTCTAAATGGAATGTGTTTGGTGGGAACGACCCAGTTCCTACTATGTAATATGTAGAAATTATTTTCCCTTTGCGAGGAAAACTGGATTTAAATGCTAGGACATTACTTTTTTGTTTTCTTGAAAGATCTTCTCTGCCTTTGGTAGGAAAAGCTTTTAAAATTAATGGAAAATTCCTCCATCCGTTTGCTGGAGCTCAGGAGGAGAGCAAGATTCTGGCTTCTCTGTAAATAACATAACAGCTGCCTTCCTGGCGTTTGAGGTTTGAATTGCTTCAACGGCATATATTTTAAAGCAAGGCGGTGGTCAATTTGGATGAAAAGTGATCAAACTGAGTGGATTAAATTGGCTGTCAGCTGTTAAAAAGCCATTTTGCCTCTAGAACTCTGTGCCAATAGCCTTCATGGATGTAGGGAAAGAAATGTAAGTTTTCCACAATTTTTTGACACATCACAGTTATAACTTGGTGTGTGTGTATAGCACTTGACAATTTCTAGACCATGGGTCTGTACAACTTTTTCTATAAAGGACCAAATATGAAGTATTTTAGGCATTGCAGGCCACATAGTCTGTCTTGCAGCTGCTCAGCCCTGCATTGCATACCGGGGAAGTCCTGCCCGGTATGTAAGCAAGAGGGTGTGGTTGTACCAGTGAGACTTGATTTACGAAGTCAGGTGGCAGTGTGCCTGTCCCGGATCTAGATGGTTCTGCTCCTTCATGATGGTGGTGCTGGTGGTGATGCGGAGCTCATGTGTTGGAATTGCCTACTGTCATGATCAGGCAGTAGGCGTATTTAATGCTCTTAAATGCTTGAAGGGAAGGGAGGGGACGATTATTGCCACTTGACAGGAATAAAGGGAGGCTCATCTATGTTCTAATAAAACTTTATGAGAACCACGAAAAAGTGCATTTCAGAGACCTACTCTTGTATAGCTTGTGCACGGACACTACAATTTTCCATTGGTGTTGATTGTGTTGTCTGCTCTGCTGTCATTCTGGAAACTTTCTGTCAGGTGTAGTACCTTTTGCCCAGCACAGTGGAGTATCTTGGAGACACATACTCATTTTGAAAGACCTCTCACCATTTTCTTAAAAAGCATTTCTAGTTGGAGAGGATCCATTTTGGGCTCTTGAGGAGAAAAGCCATCACAAATGAAGGGCAATTTGGTAAGTCACATTCTCTTGTCACTAGGAAGAGAAGTAACATGATCATGGGGAAGAAAAAAAAAAACAAGTACAGAAGAGTAAAACTTTAAAAAAGAAAATTCACTGCAGTTCATCCCAGAGATAGTCACTGTAGACACTTGGGGGTTTGTTGTGACAACATTTTATTTCCATGTATAGATACAGTTACCTGAATCCATGTATAGATCTATAAATAGAGGTATTCTCTGTCACATAATACACTTATTTTTGACTGGAATGTATTGAATTTTTCCAACTTGGGATCCTCCTCTCTGCAGAGTTGTAGAACTTTTATCATTGAAATCAAATCCCCTCTCTGGAGGCGTTACCAGTAGTCGGTGTATTAATAGTGCCATTTCTGAGTGCATAATGTGACCTCCTAACAGGCTGTCAGATTGCCTTCCAGCTCATCTGGCTTTGAAAGGGTGTTGGGATCTGTTGTCGGTCAGTAGCACGTGTGTCTTCCCTCTGGATTTGTGGGAATGAGCATAAGGGCAAACTTTCTGCTGTCCAGAAGTCTTCAAAAGCAAGAAGTGGCATTCACCAACACCTGCCCGAGGGTCATATGGTCTCTCCACGTGAGACCCTTCCGCCCTTGAATTAAGCTAGATCATGGGCAGGAGCACATGGGGTCTGAATTGCTTTACTGCCTAGAGAATCATCTTACAGTTCACCACGGAGCTGTTGGCCTGAGTTGAATGCTGCAGGCCAGCAGCTGATAGTCCGTCTAGCCCGTAGAGAGTCAGTCTACATAATGTTCTTTTTTGATTGGAATTAGTTTGGCTGTAACTAAAACCTAGATTTTAGCTCCACCCTAAAGAAGCACTTGCCCACATGCACCAGGAAAGATACATATAGCCATGTCCATTGTATTGCTTATAATGGCAAGACATTTAGTACAACTCAAATATCCATCAACAAGAGAATAGATTTAAAAAGAAGTGAAATGTAGCCTAGAAATCAATGTAGCGATGAAAGTGGGTGATTGTCAGCCGTGTACATCATGAGAGTGGGTTTCATGAATATTATGTGGCCTGAAGAAGGCAAGTTGCTGCAGAGCCTGTTTCTATAAAGATCAGAAAAGTGGAGAATGGAACAGGAGATAGATTAGGAATTCACACTTGGGGTACACTATACAGAAAACCAAAGGGAGGACACATTTAAAAATCAGGGCAGTGATAACGGGGGAGAGGGTTTCAAAAGTACCAGAAGGTTCGGTATCTTAAGTGATACAAGCAGGGAGTTGGTATACAGGTGTTTGCTTTATTACAGTTCTTATTTCCTAGAGCTATGTGTTCTTGTAAGCTTGGAATATTCCATAACTGAAAAACTGGATTCTCTGGAAGCTCTGGGCCCATATTCCCACACAGTGGCAGTTGGCTGGAGTGGAGTTAGACCTTCCTTTTTCAGATGCTACACAAACTTCCCAGCAGATAGTCCCTAACTACCTTCTGTCTCCCTACTATTCCCCTGGCTCAGCATCCCCTGTCTGTTTTCAGTGGCACTTGAATTTTGATCTGTGTCCTTGCTTGGGGTGTTTTGATAATACAGCCTTCTGAAAATCGTCATCGTTTTTTTCTGCAACACATAGGTAAGGATGTCGTGGGTCGCTCACATTGTGTGCAATTTCTGTGTGACAGAAATTGCTCTTAGGTATAAGGTACCAGGAATGATTTTCTTGACTAAGTAGTCAGTTCTTGTGGGTGCTATGAATGTTGTCACTGATGATGTTTCCTTCTTTGCCTTGGCTGCTAGGAAGCTCGGAGGCAAATGTGGGCTCATCCCTACCTAAAACGGAAGCGTTGAGGCCTGTTTTTGATTCTAACCTTATATTGGCTTCATCTGTTTTCCTGCCTACTATATCTCCTCACTTAATGTAAAATTAAGATTCCATAATATACCTGTTCATAAGCGGTCATATTCTTTTTTGGGGGGGGAAAAAAGGATATAAATTATAAATTCTCACTTAGAGTGATGGCAGAATATGGGTTTATGAGGACATTCTGGAAATCTGAGCTTTATCCAGAATGTTTTATTCACAAAGCTTCCTTGATGATCTATTTCAGCTGTGTGGGTTACTAATTTTCCAGATGAGAATATAATTAAAATACACTTAACACTAAAATGCAACTGAACATAATTTGATCTTCAATAATTTAGAAGGCAGTTAAGGAACTTGCCTTGCCTCAAGGCCATAATTACAAACATCAGTTATCATAGTGTGAGACTACCAAAAAAATCTGGTTATATCAGCTTTCTGATTATTTGAAATCTGTAGGAACTAGAGTTGAGAGTCTGTGTGCAGTGTATGTGTAGATCTTTTGAGCGCCCACCTAGGAATAGTTCCGGTGTGATTTCATGCCCATGAGTATTAGGAAAGGGGAGGCACGTGGGTCCCAGTGGAAAGGGTTCAGTTCTGCATACATACTAGGTAGTGCCTACCCGAGTGCTGGAAAAATCCTTGCCTTTCGCTACGATGCACTAGGTAAGAATGTCAATAGGTGTATTTGTCAGAAGTGGTGAATGCCTTGGTGGCGCAGATTGCTCTCTTACCTGAGCCTGAAAGGAGTGGTGAAAGGAGTCACTGTGCTGGGAAGTATCATGTCCGCTGGGAGGCAGAATGTGGGTGGATCGGGGTGTGGAAGGATCTAAGAAGACCGAAAACAACCCGGTTTGTTTCAGGGGCTTACCTCTTTATTCATCCTTACCCTAACGGTGATAAGCAGGTGGTGGAGGCAAAGGTGGCGGAAGGGTTCCTGATGGGGAGGGGGTGGTGTGGGGCGTGGGAGGCTGGTTTCAGCATTGATTGAACATTGCTGGGCCAGGCACTAGGCTGTGCGCTCTACACATACCGTCTCATTCAGTCCCCATAGCGAGCCTATGAGGGTAGGTATTTTTTGTATTCTCCATTTTGGAGGTGAAGGAGCGAAGTCCATTCCTCAGGAGACGGGAGTGACCGGGGGTGTGTATAGGGGCTCATTTCCTCATGTCCTTCGGATGTTCACTCGGGCGGCCACTACTTCGAGAGCCCCTCTCTCGGAACACCCTGCTGTTGCCTCGGCTTTATTGAGGTCATGGTGACGTATACCTTAGGTTTGTTTAAGAGGCATACAGTGTGATGATTTGATACACGTGTATATCGTGCAATGATCAGCACGATAAGGTTAGTTAACACCTCCATCCCCTCACGTAATTACTGTTGGTGTGTGACAGGATGTATGATCTCTTCTGTCCATTGCTTTGTGCCCAGGGCCTTAAAGAGTGCCCACGTGCGGAGGGGCTGATGCTTGCCGCACAGCTCTTGCTTTCCTCACCTCCTTGGGGGAAGCTGGGCCTGCTGTCCCAAAAACACTTCTTTGAGAGGACTCAGACGCATCTGGGTTTTTCTGAAAGTTTAATCTCAAAATGTTGGCGACCGATTTTAATTGTAAGTACCCAGGGAGCCTGACAGAATCCAGTTGCTTGCTGAATTCGATTTAGGGGCTGCGCGCTTGCCCCCCTCTGTCAGTCCGGGAGAAGCAGAGCTGGGATTGGACGAGGTTTGCCGGCCGCGCTGTGACAGCAGGATGGGAGTGGGGCCCGGGGGGGCTGGTGTGGTAACCCCACCCCCGGCGAGGGGGCTCTCGACAGCACCGTGTGGAGGGCCTTGGGACCTGGGCATTTTAGTTACCAGTGACTTGGTGGCTCTGGCAAGTCACTGCCCTTTTCCGGGTGTGTCTTACAGTCTTCAGAAAGAGGAACAGTGCAGAGCCCAGCCATGTCAGAGCCTGAGCTTAGCCAGAGGAGAAAACAGCTATATTGATCCTGTCTTTATTTATAATTTGGCTATTTTGTTCATTAGAGATTTTTTGCATTAATTTTGTTCTTCAGAATATTACGTGAAAACATTATTTATCATGATGATTGAGTTTTTTGGCACCTCCTTAAGATTTGCACCTGGCCCCTACTCACCCCAGTCCCACCCCAAAAAGCAAAAGCAGATTGCTTTTGACGTTGGGGCCCATCGGGGCTCTGAAACCTCTGACACAGTACAATTACGGTTTTCTAATTATGGCTCTCTGGGCTTTGAAGAGGAAGAGACAGCGTTTCCACCTAGAATTTTGTCAACTCACTTGTCCTTTGATGTGGCAAGGTGGGGTACCACCAAGCCTTATAACCTGTCCAGATTTATGGTAGGCCTTGAAATACATTTTGTGATTTGTTGAAAGAGCAAAATTGTTGGCTGGAGAATGAGATTATTTTTTTTTTTTTTTTTTTTTAAAGATTTTATTTACTCATCTGAGAGAGAGAGAATGAGAGAGAGCACATGAGAGGGGGGAGGGTCAGAGGGAGAAGCAGACTCCCTGCCGAGCAGGGAGCCCGATGTGGGACTCGATCCAGGGACTCCAGGATCATGACCTGAGCCGAAGGCAGTCGCCCAACCAACTGAGCCACCCAGGCGTCCCTGGAGAATGAGATTATTATGGAATGTTTGAAATCTTTGTCCTGTTCTGGCAAAGGCTGAGTGTGTGAATGTCTTTGAATGCATATTTCGCCGCCTTTACAACCATGTTCCCTCCAGCTGAAATTGAAGGCAACTTCTGTGTTTAATGATGATTGCTCTGAGTTAGCCCACTGCTAATGGCAGAGCTCCTGTTGCAGGGCCTGGCCTTCAGGGATAATGGCAGAATGTTCCTTTTCGCTTCCCTAGCACTTTGGAAATTCTTCAAAAAAGTTATTACAGGTCTGACAGCAAAGGGTAGACTTGTTGGGCGAGCTGTCCTGTTGAACTCACTGGGAGTGGGAGCCCCTAGTTGAGGCAGAAGGTTTGTCTTGGTGTTGGGGGTAGGTAGAATCACTGCTCTTCAAAGCTTTGTCTTAAGACAGCACTGGGGATTATGGGAGCACACCCCCCGGGCCACCTGTGTCCATGGGGAGAGAGGCAGCGGCGGTGGGGGGTAGAGCAGAGTGGTGTCCTAGAGAGAGCATGACGTTCAGAGGGACCCAGGCTGGATTCTTAGCCCTGGCCCTTTCAGGGGTGGGTGTTTAGGTGACCAGAATCAGGTCCCTCCCCTTCTCTGCGCGTGTTTCCTCATCCTTAAATAGTTGATGAATGGGCCCTTCTAAGAATGGATTGCAGAAGGGAGCTCTCTAAACTGTAACAGAAAGATACAAGTTCAAATTCTGGGTACTCTAAACTGCTTGGAGTCAGAATTTTCTCCTCCATCAAAGGGAGTAGTGATGCCAAGTGCATATTGTCATGAGGATGAGTGATTCTGTGTGTCAGGTGCCTGGCAGACAGCGTATGGGGTGGACAGGGTGTTCTGTTGTTGGGACTTAGGGAACTGCTCTTGGGTGCAACAAGGATGCATTTCCTGTCACTACGTGGGGTGGTGTCCTGATGTGAAGAGCAGTGCCAGGCGTGTGGAATTACCCTGCACACATGTTGCATGAATGTTGGATCAGGGAGCGGGTGCGTGAAGTCCCTGCCTCGTGAGGGGCCGGTCCGGGTCCGTTTTTATCCACTGTCTGTTTTATCCCATGTGTCTGGCAGAGTGGGGCAGCTTAGTAGGTGTAAACATTGGCCAGATGCCATGTAGGCCAGGAGCCATCAGTGGTGAAATCCTTGGAGGCTCCATGGGCTCCTGAGTGTGTTCGAGTGTGGAGTGGTTCTGGGAATCCCAGAGGCCTGCCTGCACGATAGTCCGTGCCTGGCTGCCTTCTGTCAGGCACTGAGGTGGCCGTGCTGGTCGTTAAGATGGTGAAATACGTCCTCCACCTGTTGGCAAAGTGCTGCCAGGAACTTCCCATGTCATCCTTCCCTTCCCCAGTGACCTTGACTCTCTGGACTCTTGGCCTGCCAGCCGCCTGTGCTCTGAGGGTGTTTTACGGTCAGCTGCGGAAGTGAGCCCTCGCTGGCTGTGCTGGCCCCTGGCAGGCACGTCTCCGCGGCTCATCTGTCCCACCAGCTGACAGTTTACCCCGTCTCCTTTCGTAGTGGCTTTTGGGACCTGCAGCCTCTGCTCTGTCCTATACCGATTGTTCCCCACAGGGCCTGGGATGGCCCCAGGTTTATTTTTTTATTTTTTTTTAAGATTTTATTTATTTGGCACAGAGAGAAAGGGCACAAGCAGGCAGAGCGGCAGACAGAGGGAGAGGGAGAAGCAGGCTCCCTGCTCAGCAGGGAGCCCAATGTTGGGCTCGATCCCAGGACCCTGGGATCATGACCTGAGCAGAAAGCAGACACTTAACGACTGAGCCACCCAGGCGCCCCTGGTCCCAGGCTTAATATAGTCTTAATATAGGCTTCAGGTTGTATATTATCCATGTGCTAGGTGATTGCTATGACCTAGCACTATTCCTGGGCCCTGTACTGTGCAGAGGATATTCTTCATCTCAGACACTCCTGGGTTAGGTACCGTCATCGGGTCTTCTTTGTATTTGTTGACTTACTGTACGAATACTTGGTGCTTATGGTGTGCAAGTCTCTGTTCTGGGTATCAGGGATAAAATGAGCAAAACAGAAAAAGATCCTTGACTTCATAGGTAGAAGGCAGATTGTTGCAATGCATGTGTAATATTCCCTATTGCTATTTACACATAAATGATGTTCTAGATGGGTACAAATTATAGACCATTCCATCAATTTCTCAGCGGGAGAGTCTTGATAACATGTAAGGATTTATTTACCTAATGAGCAGAAGCAATAAAGATGCCTACAAGGTATGGCAATCCTAAGTTTTATTATGTAAGCTGTCGATTATGTCAAGATACATTAGGAACCTATTAAACCTTTTGCATGTAGAGAAGAGAGGAGTCAATCAGGGAAATGCAGGTCACCGTTGGCTGGGGGTAATGGGACCAACATGAATGCTTATAGCAGACTATTTAAAAGGAAGCCTTACTGTGATGGAAAGGTTGTCTTTCTTTCGGCCCTTAGCATTGACAGAAACTGCTCTAAGATAAGATTATCCACCAAGTGTGTTTGGGAGTGATCTTGTTTTTGGAGGCCCTGCTGTGATTTCTGTGTATCCCAAGACGGGGATGGGAGGGTGGAGAAGACGAGCACTTCCCCCAGGAGTTGAGGGGCCATTGGAGTCGGGTTTGGCTCCCAGGCCCTTCGGTCTGGTGAACAAAGGGTATGTTAGCCCCTGAGCCTCCTCCAAGGCGCTCGAATGGGGGGGATGCGGAGACCCACACTGACTCAAGTCCAGCCATCCACACACCCCTACACACATTTCTAGCTGACAGTAACAGTGGCCTACAGGAGGGTTCACGGTGTGGCAGGCATGGCGTGGTCTCTGCTCAGATTTCTGCCTCTCAGGAGGTCCTTCTTGATCCTCCTCTCCAAAATAACCTGCCTTCTTTACCCCTGCCACACACTCCCCGTTTTTTTGTCCCCGCACCTGGCACATACATTTACCTGTGTCCCCTCTGTCTTCATCAGCTCGCCTGTCTCCTTGGTGTGCATGGGGACTGCTTTGTTCGCTGTGGTGTCCCAGAGCCTGCCTCAGTTCCCGGCACGTAGTAGGTACTTGGTAGACGTGGACTGAATGAACGCACGCTCACATGGACTCCCGTGGATGGGTTCCACTGTCTTCAGGGACATTGGGGCCTGGGAGCTGAGTCACAACTTAAATCCCTCTTACCAGTGTTTATGGTGCTGGAGGTGTTGTGTGGTTTGAAGAAAACTGGAAGATTGCCCTTCGAAAGGCAGGGGAGTTGAAGGCTCTGATCATGCCTGCCATTGGCCTGAAATTGATGTGCATCCCCTTGAACTACGTGGCTTAAGTCACAGCTCAGTGCCGGTTGATGCTTTGCCCCACAAGCCAGATGGTGGGTTCAGATCCTGCCTCTACCGTGCACCTGCTGTATCAGTCACCTGGGGGTAGGTCACTCCAGACTGGCCTCCTTGTCCTCAGTGTGGCAATGAGAGTCACACCTCTTCATAGGACTTCGAGAGGATTAGTTCACGGCATAACTGGAAAATGCTTATCACAACCTGAGATACACATTAAGTGCTCAAAATGTGAATAGTAAGAACAGGATGAAAACATTTACCTTTGCACTCTCTCGAATCCAGGTTCCCTCTCATGTCCAAGATCATAGTTGTGCTGCATTTGGAGAGACTCTGCTAAATGCTAATCCCAGTATTTGAGCCTGAAAAGATACACCAAAGGGATCATGCTCCACCTTCAAAGACAAGGTTGTCCTTCCACTCTGAGGTTTTTATCCATGAGAAAAGGAAATAGGTGTCCATGCAAAGACTTGTGCACAAATGCTCAGAGCACCTTCACGTGTGGTAGCCCAAAGCTACAAACACCCCAATAGCCATCACTAATAGGTAGATACACAAAATGTGGTGTGCCTATACAATAAAGGGGGAATGAACCAGTGGTATGCATAACACGGTGAGTCCCAGTTATGCTGAGTAAAAATTAAAAAATCAGACCAAAAAGAGAATATACTGTATGATTCCATTTGTGGAAAACTCTAGAAAAGGCAAACTAACCTGCAGAGCGAGAAAGCAGATCAGTGGTTCAGTTAGGGGGTGGTGAAGGGGTGGATGGGAGGGATTGCCAAAGGGACCTTTTGGGGGTGACGGATACATTCACCACTTGGATTGTGGCGGTGATTTTGCACGTGTCAACCTAAGTCGGTACTCCCCAGTTACACACTTGAATTACGTGTTGATTGTCAGTTGTATGTCAGTAAACCTGCTTTAGGGGAAGAAATGGTGAGGCTGGAATGGCCTCAGCTGTCCCTGCATGTTGGGGAGCAGCGGCCCCACTGCAGGAGCGCCTTCCTCAAGAGCCCTGGTTCGGGGAGACATCTTGGGGAGCCAGCAGCTCATCCCCCAGAGGAAAGCCCATTATTAAACAACCCCAGTGCAAGGAGGGAAGGAGGAGGGAGATAATGGGATGAGGCATCCCTGGGAGGACCGTAACCTAGTGATAAATTGCAGTGGAAAGAAAGTAAACAAGGCTTCCTTGAGAAAGTTGTGAGGGCTGGTCATTAATAATCACCACTTTGGGACGAAGCTCTGTGGTTAGGAAATCAGGCTGCTCATCTGAAACGCTGTTGGGGACGTGGAGGAGTCGTTTTCAAGACTCCTGGGCGAGGCGACTTCCTTCCATGCTCTTCAGTGTTGGTCCTCCCTGAGGTTGCTGGACACATGCCACGGTGTTGGCCACCGGGTTCCGTTACAAGGGGAACAGGAACTGAAGGCTCAGGGGGTATCATCTCCTGATTGCCTTCTGTGACCCACAGTATACACTGGGACCGTGCCCGACGTACCTCTTGTGGTGCCCTGTCCTTTCCCCTTGCCCATTATCTCAGGTCTTAATCTGTGGTGGTTTGTGTGAGCATTTGCTTTTCTGTCCGTTGTCCTGCTGGACTGCAAGCCCCACCTCACTGAGTCCCCTGTTACTGTTGGTTCAGAGAATGAGTCTGTGAGTCACAGGTGCTCAGTAAATTGTAGCCGTGTGAATTGAATCCCACAACAGTGGCTTCCTATAACACAGAGTGGTTATGATCTTAGTTTATAGCAGCTGAGGCTCAGAGGCCATTAGTCTGTCTAAGCTTATCCTGTTCTTTCACCCCTCACTACTGTATTAGTTCTAGAAATAGGTGGTGGACGGGCGGACCAGAAATGTGACCTGTCCATGTCACTTGCGCCTGATAGGGAAGAAGGAAGTGATGGTTGGATTGCTAGAGTCAGACAGTCTGGGTTGGAATTTTCACTCCTTGAATCTGGAGCTGTGTGACCTTCGCTGAGCTACTTAGTTTGTCCGAGTCTCCCTTTGCTCACCTGTGAAATGAAGATCATAAGAGCGGCCCTCTCAGCGAGCACTAAATGAGTTACTGGACATGAAGAGGTTTATGACAGTGCATGGTGCCCAGGAAGCGCTGTTTAAGTCTTTGTTTTAAAAAAACTAAAATCAGGTCTTCGGCATCTTCCCTGTGAGCTTTTGAAACCAAGGCTCTTTGACGCTAATTGAAACTGCGGTTGAGTAGAAAGAAAAAGCCACAAGAGGACTAGAAGCCAGTCATGTCTGTGGCCCTTAATGGATCTTGGTGGGTAAAAAGTGACACATAGGCCATCACTCTGTCTCATACCAGAAGGCCTGGAACACCAAAGTCCCTTGTCTTAGGAACAGTTCTTGAGTGGTTTCTAAATTATGAACGTGGTGTTAGCAGGCCTGTGACCTACCAAAGTGCTGTGGGGCTGGCACCTGGCAGGTGATTAAGTTCCCTAACGCCCTGGGTATATCTCCATTCTGACTTTGTGGGCTTGAATTTATAATCTTGGGTTTCATACTCCAGAATCTTGGGAGCCTTACTAGGGTGATTGGGGAGGGGCACAGCTCCCGGTGATCGTGAAGCAAAGCGACAGTACCCAGGTGCTGTGGATGGGGCTTTAGGTGGCGTCCTCTGATCAAGAATCCTGGGGGAAAAGGAGGCTCACCGTGATACGTTAAATATGATGGGGCTTTGTTCTGGACCAGAAATCCACAAACTTCTATGAAAGCCTGGGTGGTGGATTTTTGTGCTTTGCGTGTCTGATGCTCTGTGTGACAGTCACTCGGCTCTGCTGCTCTAGCACAGAAGCAGCCAGAGACCGTATTTAAACGCTCATGTGTGGCTGTGTTCTGTGTGGACTCAACTCTCTGAATTGTGTGAACTGGGAGGGAGGGTGGTCCGGGGGCTCTAAGGAGGTGTGGCCAGGGGTAGAGTATCCCAGGCAGAGAGGCAGCAACAAAGACCAGAGGCAGAAACAAGCTTGGTAAGTTGAAGGGGCTGGGAATAGCCTCAGCGATGGAAGGGTTTGGGCAAGCTTCCATAAGGATGGGACTGACCTGCATCTAGACCGGCATCACATGGAAAAGGCAGCCCCTTTTCCCAGAATCTAGGTGGTATTCTCTGTCACCTCAGGGGCCATCCCTGCCTACCTTGGGGTACTTTGTCTATACCCCAAGGCTCCTCACTGCCGAGTCCCCGTTCCCCACCTCAAGGTCCCACTCCCCGTGGGCTTAGAGTGGGCGCATCTCCTTCTCTGCCTTCCACGCCTGCCTTCTCCCCGTTGCTCTGCATGCTTTTCCCTCTTGGCTCTTGCCTCCAGCCCTCATGGGATAGAACAGTGAGGGCAGGCCTGGTGCCCAGTAAACTGGGAAGACGGCAGAAAGTGAGGTCTTCGAGGCCATGTGGGGACTCACTGGAGTGTTTGTGGAGCAGAGGCAGGTTTTAAAAGGCTCATTCTGGCTGCTGGATTGAAAACGGACTCCGGAGTGGTGGTAAGGGCAAAGCCCATGTCCCTGGGAGTTAGAAAGGACACATTTCGTTATTTGTTTTTTTTATTAAAGAAATCTGACTTGTCCTCTTCTTGTCCAGCTTGCTTCCTACCTGCCCAGTTGGAGGAAATCTAATCAGTCAAATATTTTTGTCCCCCACCCCCCCCGAAGTTTGTCTTTCCAGCTTGGCATTCTGCAGGATCCCAGGGCTGCTCTAGAGAGGGCACGGGTAGGCAGTCTTCGGGTCTGCAGCACATGGAGACAGCTGCTCCCAGTGCTCCATGCACAGGCCATTTGCAGGCAGGGGCATCTGCTGGGGACTGCTACTTTCTCCAGGCCACAGGGCCGTAGGGGCATGACCACAGGCTCCTAGTACGTGGGGCTCACTCTACTTTCCCATCTCAGGGTCCCGCTCCCTGAGCTCATGGGGCCCCTTCGCTACCATCCCCTCATCCTTTCTCTTGGTATCTGTCTTGGTTCTATTCCAAAACCCTCACAAATAACCTATCTTTTCTTGTCCTGTCCCTTCTGTGACGGGGCTTAGTGACTCATCCAGAGGTGGGGAGTTTGGGCAGCTGGGCTGCAGAGCCTAGGACCTCTCAGAACCTCGTGGCCTTTCTGGGGTTCTGTCTGCAGTAACAGTGGCCCCTCATCCCCTAAAGATGGGAGCACGCTGCTTGTAAAGCCACAGAGAACAAATCACGGGGTTTAAATGCCCACACTCTGCTATATGACCTGCCGACTTCCTTGCCTTGTGAGCAACTCCATGTACATTTAATACCTGACGTGCTCTGTGAAGGCAGGGGACTAAGTGTGTATTGTGCCCCATTGTATGTATGGCGACTTGCATACAGTAGACGGTAAGTGTAGAGTGAATATGAAATGAATCAAACAAGCCTTATTAACTGGGCAATCCTGGACATGTTCCTTAACCTGTCAAAGCCTTACTTAGCTGCTTTATGTGCAAGATGGTGATGGTCACAACACATCCCTCTCCGTGCTGGGACCCAAGGGGGTAAATTAGGCACAAGTTCTCTGCAAGGAGAATGGAGTTTACGTTCTAGTGGGGGAGATGGACAGCTCCTCCCAGGTTGAAATGAGATACTGTGTATGAGGCACTTGGCCCAGGACCTGCTCGTATTTGTCAGCACCTGGTATTTGTAGTTGCTCTGGGGGGAACCACACTTGGTTTAGGTGGTAACACCAGCCGGGTCAGCAGACGACCACACTCTGTATGCACTTCTGACCTCCTGTGAGGCTCTATGCTGGCTGTCTGCACCCTTGGCTCTCAGCAGTCCTGCAAAGGAGGCGCTGTCAGCCCATTTCACAGATGAGTCACTGGGGCTCTGAGAGGGTGAGCCAATTCCCCAGAGAGTGCCCTCTGAGTGTGGCAGGAAGCCAGTAGCCACATGGCAGAGCCCGGACAGGAATTCACATCTCGCTTGGAGCATGCCCACACTTGGAAAGCGTTGTGTTCTTGCTGGAATCGGCAGCCAGGTAGGCCCTAGTTGGACAGTGAGCAGCAGAGTTGGCTCAGACTGCTTCTTCCGCCCTGAGGTCCTTGGATGTTGTTCCTCTTGGTTTTCCCTGGGTGACAGAGACCCCGCGGGCATCGTGTTTTGCCCAGTGATGGGTGCATCATCTGCTCAGGGTGGATGGGACCCAGCAGGTGGAGAGCATCTGCTTTCCTTCTGCCTCACGTGGGAGATGACGTGTGACTTGGATTGAGACTCCGCGTGGAGAGGGGAAGAGCTCCTTCCAGTGCAGAGAGGATTGAACTGGGAAGGCAGAGCTGTGGTGGAGCTCTGTTCCTGTTACTTGTTAGTGAGAGAAGACATGGGATCCACTGGTGAGAATCTAACTTCTCAGGATGTGCACTTTCTCCCAGGGCATTTCAGAAGGCACAGGGTTTAAAAGTTGAGGGACCCCATCCCACTGCTTCAGAGGGACCCTCATAAGAGTAACAGCAATGTTTTAGCTGTCTCATTGGTTGAGTGCCATTGTTCTGAGAATCAGGGCGACAGTTGGTCTGTGATGCTGCTTCTACCCACCCCGGAATCAAGAAAGGTGGTGATTGGGTACCCATTTTATAGATGAAACCGATGCTGCAGGACAAGAGGAAATAATATTGGCAGTGGCCATACGAAGGCTCTGCTCTGCTCTTCCCATGGGGGAGCTCAGATACCCACAAGAAAGCTGAGAGATCAGTGTCCTCGCTTGTTTTGTGAGTGGTGGAGGCATGAAGTCAGGAAGAACCTGCTTTCTCTTGGAAGTTTCCTGGACAGCAAGGACTGCTAGGGCTCAGCCCTAATTAGCTTCTTGGTGGCGGGTTTCTTTAACCTCCCACATAGGAGAACTCAAAGCGTAGTGTCTGAAGGTGCACCTTCCTGCCAGTGCCAGGCCCCTCTCTCTGCACCGGCCTCCCCTGCTCTCCAGGAGCCAATACCTGTAGTCAGTACCTGCCCCCAAAACGGGGGGTGTGACCCTGGGTCACCACAGTGGCTCCAGGCTGACTCATTGGTGGGAAAACCCTTGTATTCAGTGCAATATTTGACCCATGCATAAAGCAGGTGGGTAGAGCATACTTTCTGGTGGAACAGACACAGTGGATGAGTATCTGTCCCTGAATTCCCAGCATAGGGCCTGAGGTAGAACCCCTAAGGCCAGTCATGCTGGTGGTGGCTGTGAGGGAGACTTCCCTCTTTGGCTTGACCTAATCCTACATTCCACCCCAGAGCTGGGTGAGGTCACTAGCCTGGAATTACACGGTGTCCTGTTGGGAATCAGAGGCCATCCCAAGAAGGGCAAGGAATGGATGCCACCAAGTGACCACTACAGGTTCACTGGGGTTCTGGCCCATGGGAAAATGCAGGAAGTCTTGTCCTGGGGTGGACAGGCTTCCTTGATCGCAAATCCCACTTGAGAACAAGAATCCTCAGTATATGTGTCCATTTGCAATCTACCTAGTTAGATTATGTATAACATATAAGGCAAAAACCAGAAACTTAAAGATGATGAGTAAGAATAACTCTAAATTGGAGCTCTGCTACTTTTCGGTGCCCCAGAGAACTGTCGGGAGCACCCTGCTCTACGGGACCCCGTCGTGTGCAGTGACGAGGGCTGAGTTGTTCTCACGCCCCCATGTGTCATGCCGTTCCCTTGAGTCATTCCTATGCTCCTGTCAGGACTTTTGCTGTGTCTGCCCACCAGCGCTGATGGAATATTTTCCTTAAATTGGCTCCCGTTTTTTACCTGAAGTCAATTTATTTATAAAGAAAAGCAGTGTGGTTTGTCACTGGGAGAAAATACCAGCAGAAGCACCATGATGAAGACAAAACAACAGTTAGTTTGCAGCCAGAAGCTGTCGGCTGCCCCAAGGTGTAAAGGGAGACGAGCACCGAACCAAGATTGTGTTCCTGAATCCTCGGAGAGACTGGGCACGTATGAGGAAGAGAAGAACTTTGTCTCTGGGACTCAGCATGGGCCTCTGGTGTCCAGGCAGCACGGCGCATGCTCCTCCGTGCCGGGATCTGTGCTGGGGGTGGGGGTGGGGGCACCTGTGGGTGGGTTAGGAGCTCTGGAGAGGGATGGACATGAGTGTGAGTGCAGTATCATTTCACCACTGTGCCTCAATTTCTCCCTCTGTAACATGAGTCTCCCTCACAGCGTTGTTGGATTAAATGGAATCCTAGTTTGAAATCTCTTTCATGTAGTATGCAGTTGATAAATGCAAGCTTTTATTATTATTGGTTTGAATTACTTGAGCTGTCCCATGCTTTTTAAGAGCAACTTTTAGTTTAAAAATATTAAAATAGAGATGGATTTTAAGTGCTTTTTGAGCAAACTAACCCCATCGAAGAATCCAGCGAACTTCCTCAGTTTCCCCATAGGGCCTGAGATCACACTGGTCTCCAACGACCCCAACTTAAGCCATCACAGGTGTCTTTTTTTTTTCCCGTGTGAGTATAACTTTCTCAGGGGAAACCAGTGTTTCATGGGTCTTTGGGGGTGCCCTTGGTTGACTTGAGAATTACATCCTTGGAGCCTCAGGAAACAAAGCAGCCCCTCACCAGTTGTTCGCGGGGTGCTGGGAGAGCAGGACCAGTAATGCCGAGGTCCAGGCTAGCAGCATTCAGGAAGGGTGGAGGACAGGGGGAGACAGGAAGGGTGGAGGACAGGGGGAGACCAAGAAGGTGGTCCTCCCTCAGCTCCAGCTGATTCTTGCTTTGTGGGGATGCTATTGGCATTTCGGCACCTGGCTTGTGTTCTCTTTCTTGAAGCTTGCAGTCTCTGGCCTGGGCCCATCTGTCCATCTGGGTTCCATCCCACCTCATTGCCCCCACATCGTTGACCTTGAAGCTCAAATCTTGGCTCCTTGCCCATCTCCTAGCCCCTCTGATGGTAACCACTGCCATGAACATAACTCAGAGCTGGCCAACATTCCTCCTGACTTAGCAATCCATCTGTCTGGGAAATGACCTCCCCCCGGCCCCAAGCAACTTAGACGCCTTTTTCTAAAGCCCCGGTAACTCCGTCAGGTGATGAAAGATACCGAAGGGAATTAGAACACCAGAAATAGCAGCTGCAGAGTCTCAGCCAGGACACAAGCTCAGAGCGCTGTCACCCAGAAGGCTCTCCCCCCACCCCCCGCCCTCTATATGAGCCCCTGTAACGGTAGGCAGGTGACAGCGCTGTTGCAGAATGACTGCCTTGCAAAAGGGACGGAAAACATGCAAGGACTCCAAAGTTTCAACTGCGTTTCCCTTGCCCGATTTTGCCCCGCATGGGCAGTTTGTTCCGTTTCTACACCCCTGCAGGCCCCTCTCTGATGAGAAGAGGGGAGTGAAAAGCTGAAATGCCTACATTTTGAGTGTAGCCATTCCTGTCGGCCCCTCTGAAAGGTGCCAGAAGGAGCCGCACCATTGGAAGGCTGCGGGGCGTATATTTGCACAGTTTCGTAGCAGATTTCAATCTGACAAGGAGCCTGTGCCTACCAGGAGGGATTGGGAAGCCAGCGCAAGGTGATTCGGAAAAGGTTTGCTTTGCAAAAATTAGTTAAATGCATTCTGGCAGCTCTTCTTTGAAGGGTAATTGTGATACTGACTGTTAGGGAAAACCTAATTAATAATAACAGGGAAAAAAAACTACACTTAAGTAATATTAAGGTTGTGACAAGTACTTTATAAAACCAAGAATTCAACATTAAGGTTTAGACTTGATCTTCCAACCTGTGGCCCATTGTTCCCAGGTGGTGAAGCAGATAAAATGCTTTAATTAAATATTTGGGAGGCACTTTGCTGGTTCTTCTTATTTATTATCTTGTGCGAGGTTGACATCTTGGCAATTTCTGAGAACAAAAGAATCCACAGAGAAATTGGTTTGCTCTTTATTTCATCAGTAGGATTATATTTAAGTAGAATTTTTTGTCTTTTTTTTTTCCCCCCTCTTTCTCGGTGTGAGGGGCAGTCAGGGTTGGGGAGAGTCCTGGAAGGGTTGAATTGGGTGGGCAGGGCATGGGGTCATTTGTCTAGAACGAGGTCAGTGGACTTCATGAAAAGGGCCAGATGATGAGTAAGTTCAGCTCTATGGACAAAAGGGCTCTGTTGCATGCCCCTCAATGCATGGACGCGGTCATAGACCACACAGAAACAAACGGGCACGCGCAAACACAGGCAGCAGGGCTGGATTTGGTTTGCCAATCTCCGCCAGAGAGTCTGAACTATGGGGGCCTGGGTTACGATTGAGGTTACTTCCGAGTCTGCGACCCTGGAGAAGTACTTTTGGTTTCTTGGAGGAAAATGGGGTTATACTAGTACCTAAGGTCGTGGCGGTGCAGTGAAGGAGTGAAGGAGGCATGGAGGCCCGAAGCAGTGCGGGGGGGGCCGTGTGTGGGTGATGGTGCCTGCTGGCAGGGGCCCGGGGGGCAGCCCCATTTAGGTGGAGCCCAGTGTGTTTGTCACCGGGAGCCATTGTCAGGGACATGGGGGAAATGCTGGATTGGGGGTGGCAGTGGCTGCTGAGGGTTGGGTAAAGCCTGGCAGCTCCCTGCTGGGCTGACCGAGTTCTGGGCACTGCGTTGGTGAACTGGAGGGCTGATCCTGTAGGCCCATCCCCAGCAGGTCGGCCCAGCAGCTCCCTGGTGCAGGTCAGCTCCTGTGGTGGTTGCAATTTCCCTTGGTTGGTGTTGATGATAACAGAACAGCCCCTTCCTCTATAGCTGTCTTTAAAGACGATGGCTCTTTCCATGTTTCTGAGCAGCCATCAGCCTTCACAGCAGGATGGGAGCTCCTCCAGCTGAGGAGATGGGATGATGGATTCGTCTGCTCAGGTCGCCATGACAAAGTACCACAGACTGGGTAGCTTAAACAATAGGCATTCATTTTCTACCAACTCTCGAGGCTAGGAAGTCCAAGATCAAGGCACCAGCCAAGCCAGTTTCCTGTGAGGCCTCTTGCCTTGGCTTTAGATGGCCACCTTCTCCTCATGGTCATCCCTGTGCATGTCCGTGTCCTCATCTCGCATAAGGACACTGGTCATAGTGGATTAGGGCCCAGCCCAGTGATCTCTTTTTACCTTAATCACCTCTTTAAAGGTAATGTCTGCAAACGCACTCACATTCTGCAGTTATGGGGCTTAGGATTTCAACATAAGTTTTGAGCTGAGGGTACACACATTTCAGCCCACAACAGGTGGAATCTCTAAGTGCATAAAAACAGTAGGGGAGAGAAAGTGCACAGAAATCTGAGAATGCAGGCCTATTCATGTGTGCAGGGAGGACGGGGAGGAAAGGTCCTCAGCTGGGCCACCTGCTGGGCTCACTCCAGTGAGGTGACCATTTGGGATTCGGTCTGAGCAACACTCACTGAATGCCAGGTAGATCGAGCCTTTCATGCCACCAGCCTGGGTCATGGCATTATCCTCCCGATTTCCCCAGCACCTCTCTGTGGAGTGCAGCACCACACAGGGACCTCATTCAGACCCTGTCATGTAGTGGCATGAGCAGTGAGCGTCCTGGGGTCGGAGCAGCTGGACCGTGGCTTGCTCAATGCCCTGGGGCAGGCCACCCCTTGGCTGAGCCTCCCGTTCCCTATCTACCTTACAGTACTGGGGAGACGGAGAGAAAATCTCCATGGGAAGTGTGTACCTCCGTGCCTCCCACAGAGAACACCTCCATAAACGTTAGCTTTTTTGTTGTAACTACTGCTTTTATAGTTTCACTACTTTTGCTGTTTTCTCTCAACCAAAGACATTTCTGGCTTGCTGGTATAACCTTGGTCTTTCAGATAAGTGTTTATTAAAGCAGCTAATCCTAGAACAGACTCAGTGATGGTTCCAAGTATCTTAGCAAATGTAAAGAAAGTTCTTCGAGAAGTGAAACAGCAAGCTTTTGCCCCTCATATCCCCAGGGACCGTATCTTGTGTGCTGGCAGCAGCTCTCAGAAAACAAGCACGGGCTGTGAGCCTGGCCCCAAAGCACTTCGCTCTTGGCCAGGGGGCGGGGGGAGGGGGAGACTGCAGACAGCAAGGCTTTGTGCAGCGTGACTGATGCCCTGGTGCCTGAGATTTGTGGCTCTCTGTCCCCAGAGGACCCAGCTCTCTGACTCATCCGTCAGTCACCCTCCTTAGTCTTGCCACGCCCAAACTTCTCTTGAGAAGGATTGTCGATCCCTTCCCTTGGGCATCCTCTGAATCAGAATCCCTTTCTAAAACAGCTCAGCCGACTGTGCTTGTATCTTACTCTTTACGGTTGCTTCTCACTCGTCAGGCTTCTTTTCGTTAGGATTGCCAGAGACCCATCTGAATGTGATTCGGGCATCGTTTTAGCCCGCTTGATTGGCCCACAAAACAGGTTCTTCGAAGGGTGGTGGCTGGATATGGGCGCCAAGGTGATGGATGTGGATGCCACCTCCCTGCTTCTCCAGCTGGCTCCCCTACCCTGGCTTCGTTCTCAGCAGACTTCCATCCTGGAAGCTCAGCAACTGCAGCTGAAGGCCTGGGGTGGCGTCTCAGTAGCCGCTTGGTGGCAGGTGACTGGTGAGAGCCTGGCGTATACCCACCAGAGGTGGACAAATAATGGTTTCCCGAAGCAAAGTCGTTGAGATGTTTGAGTGGACGGGAAGGAGATGCCGGCCTGCCACAGCACCTGGCAGCCTCTCTAACCCCTAAGAGCAGGGAACTCTGGCTCCCTGGGGTTTGTTGTCCCAGCCCCTTCCAGAGTGCCTGGCGAATCAATCAAAGGCATTGAACAGAATTGTCACATGAAGATAATTGGGATCCTCAATGGGACCTCGCTCTCCCAATGGTTCTTGTGGTTATTTTAGGGTACGAGTGACCCGAGAGTCATCTGTACTGTGTACAGGCCTGCGCAGTAAGTGGGGACATGTATTATGTTGGTGTCGGCCCTCGCTGAAGACAGAGCCCATTTCCTGGCCGGGTGTGGGCCTTCTTGAGTTCACGGTTCACTGGTACCGAGTCCTGCTTTATGTCCCTCGAGAGGCAGAATAGACATGTTTGTACACATGTGAAGTGGCCCGTCTCTGTTTGGCCAACATTGAATGACTTAGCTGGTGCTTTTCTTTTGTCCTTCTTACCCTTTGACAAAGGACTCTCTTCCCAAAGGGATGGAGATGTTTGCAGTCCTGTGTGTGTCTGTGGGTACCGTGGGGCTGCCGTTTGGGAATGGATTGTGTGCCGCGTGTCGTCCGGAGTCGGCTTTGTGGGCTGTCGTGTAGGCCGTGCCTACATGTGTGTGACATGTAGTTTGCCGATCCCGTTCTACGTGGTTGTATGTGGCGTTTCTCGATTTTGGGGTCCTTCATGGTTGGAGAGCGCGTGATAGTCAGAAGAACGTAGATTTTGTTTGAAAGAAATGCAGGTGAAGTTGTGACTGTGTCACTCAGTGTCCCAGATCCCAGTCCGTGTCTGTAGAATGGGGACAGTATTGCCGAGTTCACGTGGTGTGACCTGGGACAGAGGTGTTGCTCTGGAAACAGGGACCTCCTCGTGGCCTTGAGCAGGTGACTGGACTCCCCGAGCCTCACTTGCCGCACCTCTGGAGGGGCTTGGTGGCGACAGACGATAGTGACTCCCGTTCCTGCAGACCATCTCTGAGCCGGGCTTTCTGCGAGAAGCGGACTGTTGAGGCCTTCCGACAGCTCTGTCAGCTAAGCGGGCGCTGCCATCACCATCTTACAGAGCGAGAAACTGAGTCCTGGGAGTTTAAAGATTTTTTTTAAATTTGAGAGAGAGAGAATGAGAGAGAGGGGGAGAGAACATGAGAGGGGGGAGGGTCGGAGGGAGAAGCGGACTCCCTGCCGAGCAGGGAGCCTGATGCAGGACTCGATCCCAGGACTCCAGGATCACGACCTGAGCCGAAGGCAGTCGCTTAACCAACTGAGCCACTCAGGTGCCCAGTCCTGGGGAGTTTAAATGGTGGCCTAAGGTGACCTGCCAGCAGGTAGTTGAGCCGGGCAGCTGCAGCCCAGAGCCTTGGTTCTGAATCAGGCCCAAGTTCCGGCTCTCAGCGCCTGCACCTGTGGCATGTTCCAGAGCGGTCAACACCCTGGCTCTCAGTAAGTCACATAAATACTTAGAGCCATGGATTCTAGTTGCTCACTTAGCCCAGTGATACATTTTGGGGGCAGATTCATGTTCAAAAGGAAAAGCTTGTTCTCCCTGCGTTTGCTTCATAAGACTCCTGGGGCCACATCCTGAATACAGAGCATGGTTGTCCACTCCATGCCTGCCACCTCTTCTCACTTAAATGCCACCAGAGAATCCCTCTCCACAAGCTGAGAGCAAGTCAGTTTCTTACCTTTTTTAGCCCTGTGGAGCCAACTACAGCTCCTCCTTGGTCCACAGCTGCATCTGTACTTGGCAGAGGGCTGTGGCATCACCCCACAGGCTCCCACCACGGATCCTGGGCTCATGTGAGCTGGGTAGGGGTAGGGCTCACATGCCCTTCTCCAGGAAGAGAGAGCATCTTGGCCTCAGCCGCTCGGGGCCAGCTTCCCAGGCAGCTGGACTTGGCTGTGCTTGATTCTCAGGACCTCCTACATGGAGATGGAGGTAACAGGACCGAAGAAAGACTAGCACCTTCTCTCCGTGCTCCAGGTCGGTCTCCTTGGGCACAAATTGCTATGGCCTTGCTGTGCCAAAAATGGACTGGAGGCTGCCTAAAACTTGATTCATCCATTCATCCTCTGTCTTATTCTGAAAAGCATTTGAAGCAGCATCTCATACATACAGGTGCCGGAAGCCTGGACTGTCACATCAGATGTGCTGTGTCCTTGTGGGCATGTTCCTTAGCTTCCTCCAGCCTCGGTTTCCCCATCTTTGAAATGGGAACAACAGAAGACCTGTTGCAGGATGTAAATAATTTATAGCATCAACATTAGTTATTTTTGCTGTTACTGCTGCTGTCAACATTATTACTGTTCACCTCAGGAAAAAACATGATGGTCAAGGAAGATGAACTTTTATTCTGGCTCAGAACGAGGGATGAGTGTGTGCATGCATGTGTCCCGACCTCATTGCCAAACGGTTGCATCTGGTTTTTCCTTGATGAAGCACCATCACTTTCCTTGGATTCTGAGCGACATTTACCTTTTGCTTGTAGCCAAGGTAGCTCGTTAGTAGTCATGCCTGTTAGGAATGTCTGGTTAAAGCAGCTGTATTGGCGATACTTTAAAAAATGTGTGTTACTCTCTGTGTATCCCTTATGCCTGTTGGAGTGATGCCCTCAGATCGTCTCCCGTCCCGATCATGTTTAAGGCCATGGTCTAAAAGCTTGAGAAAGACCTGGCGCTTGGTGGGGTGGCTGTGGGCTCCCCCAGGATCCTTCAGCAGATGCTTCTGGTTCACGAAGACCCCATCTTGAGGCCTGCTTTCCAGGTTCATCTGCATCGGCAGCCCTTGGATGGACACCCTGCCTCTGCGTTACTCGCCCAGCCTGACCAGTGTCACTTCCCCGTTGTCGAGCTTTTTCCTGCAGACTCTTGCTCAGCCCTCACAGTCCTGTCTGCTTTCCTGGGATTTTTCCATTGGCTTCCGTCGTCCTCCTTCCTCCTCACCATATCTGCTCTGGTCCTTCAAGCTTCAGTTCTACCCAGCAGAGCTCCTGTCCCGGGCTAACTCCGGAGACCCTCCCGACAGCTCCTCTCCTGTTGTTGGTGTGTGCTTACGCACAAGTGCTGCTGGTGTTCACACGGGAGGGAATGGAAGGAAGGAGGCGGGAAGGAGGGACGTGAGTCTGTGACACCTGTGAAGGACTGGGCGCCGGGCTGTATAGTCACCTAAGGTTACAATAATTCGGAGTGCGGTGGCAGTGTTTTTCCTGTTGGAGAGAGAAGAAACCTGAAGCTCAGAGAGAGGATGTTATTTGGCCAGTGACGTGAGACGACGAAGCGTTGAATTCAGGCTTTGTTCATTCATTCGTTCATTCCCAGCTTTTCGTCAAGCGCCTGTGGTGGGTCTGGTCTTGTTCCAGGTGCTGGGCTTGTGGCTGTAAACAAGAGCTTCTGTGCTCTGGGGGGCTCACAGTCCAGATCCAAACCCAGTTCTGTCTGACTCCGTGTCTGTATGTTTTTGTCACCATATCATCTCGGGAGGATTTCTTCCCAAGCAGGTAATAAGATCCTACTTGGACCACTATCTGCATCCCGCACAGAGCCTGCATTTCGGGGACTGCAGAGGAGCGGGGAGCCCCCATAAGGTTGCATGACTGATTGAGGAAAGAGCATGGTTAGCCAAATCCAGTCTGGTTGTCCCCAGAGACCCGCCTGAGCGTCGGGACAGCAGCTGCTGACCTGCATGTGTCCAGCCTTTCTGTGTCCTATGCTTTTCTTTGTCACTTCACTGCACTTGATGCAGCTTCCTGGGAATGCTGGTTTCCTTCTGGAGCTGGTGGGCCCATTTGTTCAACATTTGGGACATTCATTTTTTGGATTGCCTTTTAGGAAAGATAAAAACAAAGGATCTTCCCTTTCAGCAAAAAGGAAATAAGGACAAAATCACACTTCAAAGGCAGTGTCCCTTCCGAAACCACCCCTTGCAGATTTTCAAGTTGTGGCTGAAGGCCATTGTGCCGAGATGATAAATGCTGATTTACAGCCCTAATGTGGAGATACTCTGGATGGGATGTTTTAAAATGAAGCACAGTGCAGATGAACCCTTTTCCCTTGGGGCATCTGTAGTTGGATGTGCTTGTTGACGGGCCTTTTGATGGAGAGACGTTGGAGACTGAGGTCTGGGGCTTTTCTTCTAGCAGGCTCCATCATCTTCTGTAGGGAGTCTCACTTCAGGGACAAGCAGGACTAGGCTGGAGTTGAACGTCACCGTGTGCTGGGCACTGCGTCAAACACTGTGTGTGGATGATCTCTTTCACCTTGATGGGTGAAGCAGATGGCTAAAGAAGCTGTTACTCTGGTGACATAGGGTTCTTCTCCTTCAAGATGAACTCATTTGCGGGACTTCCTTCAATCAGAGATTCAAATCTGGCAAAGTCGTCTGCATCTGGCCCCCAGATCTGTTTCATTTGACTGACACATTTTTTAAATTGATTTTATGGACAGTGTTAAACAACCAAGACATTTCCCATAATAAAATCTTTGATTTCCAGTTTGTCTTGGGAAAAAAAAAAAAAGAAAGATCCATCAGCACTGGGTCTGTGCTTACCCGGGCCTGGGTAGCGGTCGCCCCTTTTCTAGATGTGTCCCTGCCTAGCCTGTCTCTCTCACGGTTTACCTGCCCGGGCCCTATGGGCATTTGTGTTGGCCCCTCTGCTTTAAATGATTAACTATTCACTGTAAAGCAGTAGTTTTTCAGATTTGATTTCGTATACAGACTTCGAGGTGTGTCATTCATTCAGCTTTCATTCAGCAACTATGTGCCAGAAAATGGAATCTGCCAAGATGCACATAAGGGGAGATGGACTATTGCTTCCTGATTTTTCCTGTCAGGAATGACTTAAATTGCAATGGGGAGAGGCCAGCGGGACCCACAACAGCACTTCCCACAGTGATGTCCTGTGAAAGCGTGTACGCATTTCTGTTTGGCTGTTGTCTTACATGGGCTGGGTCATAGGTCATAGATCTCTGAGAGCCTTGGACTCCAGGCAGGGCTGGGGCACAGCGGGAAGCTGCTTCCAGACGTGGAGAAGAATCTGCAATTTTACTTGAAACTGTCATTGTGTGGAGTAAAAGAATTCACTTCATCAATCAAAGAAGGCTAATGCTCCCTGCATTTGTCCTGTGTGCCGGGAAGCATGCTAGGCTCCGTATCCAGGTTGTGTCCATTCCTTTTTACAAAGGTTTTACAAGGGAGGATGTCAGGGCCCAGCACGGATCGGTCGTGCTCAAGCTCATACAGCTTGGAGCTGGCAGGAACAAGGTTTTAACCCCGCAGTGGGAACTGCCGCCTCCACCCTCTCCTGCCTCCCAAGGATCAGGGAATATCCGAGAACACACACCGTAGTTCTGGGTCTGTATGCATTAACAGTGGTCAGGTCAGGACACTTTGTCTTGGTTGAACCATTATATTCAAAGAAGAACCAGTTGGCATTCAGGAAGGTAGGAAAACATAATATTCACATTTCCAATCAAGTTCAGGGAGACCATCACCAGAGACCCAGAGGCACTGATTGTTCCTAGCGTAGGTAGCAGAAGGTCGAGATTACTTAATGTTGCCGTCTTGCAGCTTTTAGGGAGAAAGTTTTGGTTTGGAACTCACTATAACACAGGTAGGGCCGAGATATTCAAAGCAGAGTCTCTGCTCAGCATGCCACGGTGGCATGGGAACCATAAATAAATTGGACTGCAGAGCTGTTCTTGGCAGAACTTAAAAAAAAAAAACAAAAACCACACACAAAAAAACAAAAAACACAACTTGTAGTGGGTGACATAAAGCTCTGTTCGCACTGCCCTGTATCTGTCGTGACACTGTTTAGACGGGCCTGGGCACGTTGGCACGCCCCACTGGTTGCTGCTTGTGCTGATGCTATCACCTTCGAGTTCTGTTCTCTAAGTGGAAAATGATAGGGATACTGTGATTTCCGTCTGTCCAGGGCTTGCACTAAAACTGGTGACCTTTGTACTACTTTGGGTCTTCTGAAGGGGTGGTGAGTGACAAACCGTTGCTTCTCCCATTTTAGAGATGGAAGACCAAGGTACAAGGAAGCCCTGTGTCCTGCAGCCATCCCCTGAGGCTGGCGCTGGAGGAAGCCACGGGAGGCAAAGGGGCTGAACATTAATTGAATACCAGCATTGGCCAGGCTCTTGAGAATTTTTTCTCAGTTTTACCACCTTCTTCTTTTTCTCTTATTTTTTTTAGAGAGACCATGCAAGCATTGGGGGAGGGGCGGGGTGGGGAGAGCATCCTAAGCAAAGGCCACCCCTTTGGAGCATCTCTCGACCCTGAGATCATGACCTGAGCCGAAATCAGTAGTCGGACGCTTAACTGACTTGAGCCTCCCAGGCCCCTCCCTGCCATGTTGCCTTTTTAACCACCCTAGGCAGCAGGGAGCAGTAGACTGTTTTACAGACAGGAACACAGAGTACGTGACACTGAACGTAAGTTATGGTACCTGTTCAGGGTCAGCTTGTAGGTGATGGAGCTGGCATGCAGATCTAGATTTGTCTTCTCTGTAGGAGTCCTGTTCGTGGCACGGTGCCACATTGTCCCCAGAGCTATTAAATGGAGATCTTTTAAGGTACCCACTGAGGGTCCTCCTTTCCTAGGCACCAGTTTGACTCTTGGCTTTCATCACTGTCCTGGAAAAGGCAGCTGCAGATGACGCACAGCCCAGCAGCTCAGAAGTGGTCCTGGAGGACCATATCCCCCTCCTGTCCATTGAGCTCCCACAGTGTGCATCTCCGTCTCTGTTAGGCTCCCCCTCAGCAGCTCTGGTCGTACCACCCACGATGAGGCAGAACCAACCTCTCTTTCCAGAAGCCTCTACAGGCATCTCCTCCCTTCTTGTATACTCTGATGTGGCTGTCCCCGAACCAGTCACTTGGGATGGGAGTGGCATCAGTCATGCCAAATGCCTGTGGTGAGAAATGGGAGAGGGACCCTTTCATTTGATAATTTGTAAGAGCTCGTTGTCATCTGTGTTATAGAAATATTTCCCTTAGATCTGTCATTTGCCTGTCACATGGCTGGCTGCATCATTTGCAGGGCCCAGTGCAGAATCAAAATGCTGCTCTTTGTTGAAAAAATAGGATTAAAGCGTCTTCCTCCCTTCCAGTCTCTTTCTTGTCCTGTCAGGGTGTTTTTAAAACTTTTTACTTGCTCTTTAGTGTCATGTTTCCTTGGGCATGGGGACAGTTGCCAGGCAAGTGCACACCCTCACAGGCACCAGGAGCCTTTGCCACGACGTGACCTGTGCGGGCATGTGCCCACCAGGCCCTGGTCCGGAGTGGAGTGCGGCAGCACTTCCTAGGTGGGGGTAGGAAAGCGGGCAGCAGAGAACCTGTGTGTCCTCTGCTCATGCACACACCCCATTGCCCATCACACCTCACTTAGAAAGCACTGATTCCAAGGTAAAATTATGAAGGGTTTCAAGACGGTGAGCACGGAGCATTCAGCCCCAGTAGCAGGGCCACATCTTTGGAGCACAGGTCTGTGTGACCACACTGGTCACATACCCATGAAGCTGGCCCTAGACTGTTGACTTTGGGTATGGTCATTTCCATGTAAAGTTAAACACAGTCACCTTTCATTTTAGTTGCTGGATTTTGCAAAGGCAACTCCAAGGTTCTATTGGAAGGAGGAGTCTGTGCCAGGCAGTAAGTAGCAGAGTCCACTGCAAGGAGATTGCTTTGGAAGGTTGGAGAGAGAGAGAGAGTGTGTGTGTGTGTGTGTGGTGTCGTCAAGGAATGGGTGAGACATAGGGATGTTGGCTCTTGCCGCCATACTAGCTCAGACGTGCCTATTTCAGTTGAACACCGTCCCCCCGAAGGCTTGGTCCTTGGCACAGTGAGTATTTTCTTTGACTACAGCCTGTTCTTTTTACTTGAGACTCTCCATCCTTTCAGTGGAGGGAAGCTCCCACCTCCCTTTGCAACTGAGAAAGTAGACAGCTAGCCCGGCCCAGCACGTTCCTGGGCTCCTATAACACCTTCCCTTCAGGCAGGGGCCCCGATGGAAAGTGAAGAACAGTGTGTCCCATGCCCCCTCCCTCTCCTGATCGGCCTGCCCCGGCATCCAGGTGCGGGCATCTCCAGCCACATCCCCACCCCAGCCCATCCCCCGTCTCTCCTTGTGATGACTTCCTTTTCCTATACTGAAGACAGTGAGTTTATGTGTTAATGCTCCTGGCAGAGCAGCAAGTTGTTTTTAAAGATCTGTTTTATTGTTAATTTCTGCCTAAATTTACAAAGCAACATATGCATAGTACTAGTCTGTCAGTACTGAAATCACACGCCAGTTCCTTCTCCGGAATAAACTGCTCAGAGACAGGGGACATCTGCGAGTTGTCCCAGCTCTTCAGACTCATTTGGCCAAAGCAGTAGTTCGACATTCAGAGTAGTGTGGAGGGCAGCGCCCCACTTTGGGAATCAGACGGCTTTGAATCTGAGCAGCCTGGTGGCTTTGGCCAGTTCCTTCAGCAATGTAGGGTCTCCATTTTCTCATCCATAAAACGAGGGGGAGTAATGCCTACCCGATGGTGACAGGTTTAGGTGAGACGGCTCATGCAAGACTGGCACGTTTCCACCAGCATCAGCTGGTCCCATTGGCTCATAACATACAAGTGTTCTCTTCAGTGTGTGGAGCCCCCCTGAGGAGCCTCCCAGGGGACAGTTTCCCAGTGTGGCTGATGTCATGGAATGCTAAAACTGGAGGGAGTGGGATCTGGAGCCCCCCTGCTCTGACCTAACTCACAAGGAAATTCTGCTGATGCTGTGTTTTTCATTTCACGAACACCAAGCTCCTGCCAGGCACTGGTGTGTGCACCCGTGTGCCCACGAGCACGCAAGACGGACTTGGCCCTGCCTTTATGGAGCTTATGTTCTAGCAAAGGGAACAGACTAAAAATAAGCTGAAGAAGTTAGTCTAGGCACATTAGTTGTGGTTTCTGTGTTTTAGGGAAAAAAAAAAAAAAAGACTCCTAAATGTAGTGGTTGAAAACATTGTGTGGATTTGTGGTAAAAGTTGCAATCCCACGTGTGGATGTGTCAGTCTGTCGCTGCCACATCACAGGCCGGTTCCCCCCTGGGCCTCAGGTCCCCGCTGGCTGGGGCTGTGGGCAGCCCCTGGTTCCCTGTCACGTGGCAGCGGGCCCCCTCCGAGGCGCGTTGGTCTCTCGTGACTCATCTTAACCATGGTGTCTCAGTGCTTTTGCCACTTGGATCACATGTAGTTGCGGGGTCGAGCCCACCCATGAGGGGAAGGGATTGCACACAGGCATGAGGTGAGCAAAAGCGGGGGCTGGGCAGAGCCTGTGTGGACAGGGCGGTCCAGGAACACCACCCTGAGAAGGTAACATTGGAGCTGAGTTCTGAGTGATGAGAAGGAAGAGCAAGGAAGGTCAGTGGAGATTCTGAAATGGGGCAGGGCTCATCGGGAGGAACTAGGAGAGCATTGTATCAGGGTGGAGTGAGGGTCAAAACAAAAGTGTGAAATGAGGCTGGAAGGGTTGGCAGGGACTGGTCTTTGCTTGTTGAGATCTTGTGGTCCTGGGGAGCTCACCACCGTACAGAGCAGCCTGTCCTATTGAAGGTTAAATGTCAACCCCAGGACTTCTGCTGGGACCGGTCGTCTTGCACTGGCCGCAGGTCCTCGGTCCTGGTTCTCTGTACTTGAGCCATGAAACTTCCTGGACACAGAGGGGGCCCCCGTGTGGGGTGCAGTGGACTGGGCATCACAACATTTCTACTGACGTCCACGTCACAGTGTTCCGGAGCTCGGGGAGCCTTCGGGGCTGGAGAGAAGGGCCCAGGCTCAAGCAGAGGTGGTAGGAGCCGTTTTGTTGGAGGCGCGGGGCCCACTAAGGGTTAAAGGCAGACTGATGATGGCCAGTGGATGGGTGTGTAGAGGCTTCTGGAGGAAAGTGCCCTGAAGGCATCTGGACAGTAGAATAGGGCCCCCCTCTGCATTCCTGCTGGCGATTCAGTGAGCTGAGCTGACATTTGGTGAGCAGGACAGGACCCAGGAGTCCTAGCACCATCAGCGGGGCCAGTGTGAGCCAGGTCAGCCAGAGAGGAGAAGCATGGCCATGGCCTGAGGCTCATGGTTCCCATCACCCATAAGACTCTCCTCTGCCCCTGAGTGAGGGGTCTGTCTTGGTCTGTTCAGGCGGCTGAAACGGTGGCACCGTGTGGGCAGTGGCCACCGGGAGCTGGAAAGTCCCAGATCCGAGGGCCAGCAGATCCATGCCTCGGTGAGGGCCCACCTCCTGCTTAGCAGACGGCCGTCTTCCTGTATCCTCACATGGTGGAGAGAGAGAGTAAGCGTTCTGGTCTCCTCTTAGAAGGGGACTGCTGTGGTCCGAATGTTTGTGTCCCCACCAAATCCGCATGTTGGAAACCTCGTGCCCAAGGTGATGGTGTTAGGAAGTGGGGCTTCCGGGGGGGGGGTGGGGTCACAAGGACAGAGTCCTCAGGAGTGGGAAGCCCCAGCCCCCTCCCCCGTGCGCACACACAACTGCCACCTGCAGTAGGGCCGTCACCAGAGCCCAACCACGCTGTCACCCTGATCTGGGATTTCCGGCCTCCAGAACAGTTGAGAAGTACCTTTATTTTTTATGATTGACCCACATTTTGTTATAGCAGCCTGAAGAGACAAAGACAGGCACGAATCGCGTTCATGGGGGCTCCACCCTGGTGACCCAATCACCTCCCTAAGGCCCAGTCTCCTAATCCCGTCACATTATGGGTAGACTTGAACATGTGAATCTGGGCCAGGGGACACATTCACTCCATGCGCCAACTTACATCTCGGCCAGAGGTTGCAGGTGCAGATCATTCACTGTGGAAATAAGTCCTGGGGTTCTGATGTTTGCTTTTCTAACATGTAAGCATTGAACATAACATCTAAAAAATGCTTAGAGGTGATTTATATTCCTCTCTCCCCACGTGCTCCATACATTTATTGAGCACTTACTGTGTGCTAGAGCCACTGTTAGGATCACTGGGGGTGTGGCAGTGGACACAAGACCAAAATCACTGCCCTCCTCTTGCTTGCTTCTTGTGGGGTTGGAGTGAGTATGAAGAAAAGTAGTCAGCTGATAGGAAAGATGATACTGAAATCAGAACAAGGTTGGGGAGCATTGGGGTAGGGAGAAATAGTTTGTACAGTGTGAACGTGCAAGTTCACAGTGACACAAGCCAGGAATGAAGACCCACAGGTGGGAGAGAGAATGAGCCAGGTGTGGTTAGTTATCTGGGGGACAAAAGTCCTATGCAAAGGGCACAGCAAGTGCAAAGGCCTGTATGTTTAAAGAACAAAAATGAGGCCGGTGTAAGGCTGGTGATGGTGTTAAGGGCAGAGACATAAGCGCCTGGTCAGGTTGGGCCTCCTAGGCCTTTGTAGGGACATGGCTTTGACTCTGAGTGACATGGGAGCCGCTGGTGGATTTTGAGCAGGGACAGGCAGGGCCGGTGCGCTGGCCATTCTGTTGAAAGCAGGCGCATGATGGGCACCTCCTGGGGACTCTTGCAGGAGTCCGGGTGAGATAGCATGGTGTCTTGGACCAGCACGCTGGTGGGAAGCTGTGAGAGGGTGGCCGGCATCTAGATTTGCCGGGGAAAGAGGGCCATCAGATTTTGCTATGGGTTGCATGCGGGCTATGAGAGAAGGAAGAGTCTGGGAGAATTCCAGAGTTTCTGGCCCGTGCAAATGGAAGGCATTGAATTGTCATCTGGTGTGATGGGGGCAGCTGCAAGGGGAGGAAAATCAAGTTTGGTTTTCAGGCCATTTACTTTGAAGTAAATGAGTGAGCAGTGGAATATGCACGTTTGAGGTTCCCAGAAGGAGATAGAAATTTATTGGTCCTCCATGTACACATGGTGTTTAAAACCACAGGACTGGCTGAGGGCCAGTTTAAGAGGTTTTAATGACCCCTGTCTGAGAAGAAAGCTTGCAAGCATCTCCCTGCCCATTCGCCAGATGTTGAGTGGAGGGGTTGATAGCCCGTCTCAGTGTGGCAGTGAGGGACGGCCTGGCTCCCGGAGGACCCCTGGGACCTGGCCTTCCCTAGCCGTCAGCTACTGAGTTCAGCACCTTCCCTTGCCATCCCGGGGCTGGCCTGATCCCCCTCCGGTCCTAGGAATGAAAGCACCATGAGCATGCAGGGTTTGCCCCGGAGCCCATACAGAGTGGAAGTTTCGGGGGCTGAGTAACTGCTGATTCATGCTTCCACGCCCACCCTCAGCTGCAGCTGCGTCAGCTGGGACGTGCAGCATCCTGGAGCCAAAGTCCTGTTCTTTCCGCAGCGCTTCACCAGGAGGCACTTGCCCCTGGAGAGCCTCCATCTGTCCCGTGATGGATTTGTCTTCTTGGCCTAGGCAGAGCTCCACCCACATGTCTCAGAGGTGTTTGCAGGGGCTGAGTCATGGTGAGGGTCGGAGGCTGACCAGCTGTTCGGGCCAGACATTGCCTTTTTTCACGTGCTCACGAGGCCTCGGTTTCCTTTGCAAGGGAGAGTGTTGGTGTGTGGCCCGTGTCCTTAACCAGGGCGGAGGTGCGCGTGAGGCCTGGGGTAACAGGGAAGGAGGTGTGCCCTCTTCAGCAGCTTGCTCATAAATCCTCAGGCTGTTTCGTCATTTCTAGAACGGGCCAGCAAAGGAGCCATCCTGCCTTGGCTGCCTTCCCGCTGTGACATGTTCCTAATAACGACACTCACTCTCTGTTTTTGTCGTTAGGTATCATGTGCTGTTCACTGGGCCCCACGTTCTCTTAATGTCTCTGGAAAATCAGTATCATTGACATCCCATTGGACAGGTGGAAAAACCAAGACTCAGATGAAGCCATGTAATTTGTGTGGGGTCTCACAGTGTGAGGTCTGCCTGAACCCCCAGCCCACATTGTACCTGGATAAGGGGACATCATCCAAAACCTCTTGATTTACCCAGTGGCAAGGGCCTGGGAGATGGGAGTGTATCTAATTCTTTGTACCCCAGACCCTTCACCTTACACATGGGAGGCCCACATGTGTGGCCCAAGACCATACAGCATTTCCCAGGAGAGAATTCGTGATGCTGTCCTGCAGCTTAGTGAGTCCCCTTAAATAAAAGGATGTTGTGGATGGAGGGATGGCTCTTGTTTCCAACCTGATCCTCATGAGCCAGTCCTAGGACTCTAGGCAGAAAGGAGGAACATGCCATCATCACTGTGTGAAGATGAACGGTAGCGAATTGCTTGCGATTGGGGGTGTTCAAGCAGAGACTAGACATGACTTGGTGGCTCTGGTAGTCAGGACGTTAAGCTAAAAGACAGAAGACCCAGTGCAAACTGGGTTTTAACAAAAAATGAAGTCTTGTGGTTCATGGAAACATCGGGTGCCCACCCAGGGGTTCATCTGACTTGGGCCAGACAGCTTCCAGGGGTCAAATGATCAAATGTGGGTGTGCTCTTCTTCTCTTGCTTGTCTTTGTTTTCTTCTTTATGGTCTTTGTTCTTAGGCAGGTGCACGCTCTCTCTCTGTCTGTCTGATGGTTTCTAGCAGGTTCATCTTACATCCTATGAGCTTAGCAATTCTGGTGATGAGAGGGGTTTTTTTTTTTTTTCATTAACTCCACCAAGAGTCTTGGAATCGAGCCTCCCACCATCCCTGAACCAGTCACTGTGGCCAACGGGGTGGTAGGTACCGATGGGTGAGGTCAGGGCACATGCTGACTGGGACCAGGGGTGTATGGTCAGCCCCCCAAAGCTGCTTGACCTCAGAGCGGAAGAGGGGTCATTTCCCAAGAAAACGCAGGGTTCCATTAGCTGAAGAAGAGGGGAGTGGATTGTGGGCAGAGAAAACCGGGGACTGTTCAACATGAGGGCCTCTGGCAAGAGGTCTTTGAGCGTCAAACGGGGAATATTGCAGATGATTGCTTTTGAAAAAACTATTTTTAATCTAAGACGTAATGATCAGCTTGATTTCTTAGCCAGAAAGCATTCACTGCTGCTGCCCCTTTTCTGTCTTTGCTTTTGTCTTTGTCACGTCCATCTCCTCCTCCTTTCCTGGGATCACTAACAAGAACGGAGTCCGGCTGCAGTGAGACCTGCTCACTGCCTCCGATGTGCAGTCAGGACCCTGCAGGATCTCACTGGAAGCTGGGCCTCTTGTTTGTAGTCCCATTCCCTGTGACAGGGCACAAACACACCGTCCTGTGGTCAGTAAGCACTTGTAACCTTGGGCACTAGGAGGCAAGCTCACGGGAGGCAGAGATTTTGGGCGGTCTGTTCACTGCTATGTCCCCAGTGTCTACATGGTGCTTGGCACATAGTAGGTGCTCAGTAAATACTGGGTGGGTCGGTGGGTGGGTTTGGGAGGCAGTGGGAAGAGCATCATTTGAAACTGGACAGATCTGGGTTTGAATTTGAAGTTCTGGAGGGAGTGATCTTTTATCTACCTGGTGCCCAGGGATGACTCGGGGACATGATGACTCGGGGACCTGGCAGCTGCTATCATCACAGGTCCCCGGTGGCCAAGAGACGAGAGGCCCAAAGCTCCTGCACAGTTGGGAGGGCCCAGAAGGGGTTATCTCTCCGCAGCCTCTCTCCCTCCTCTAGGAAAGAACGTGTCTCAGAGTCTGACCATGTGGGCCCATGAGGGCCAAGGATCCTCCTCCAATAAAGAGTGTTCCTGAATCTCCCATTCTGTAGCTGTTGGTGTGGAATATTTTTCTTGCCCTCCGTTAAAGGAACCTGTATCCTTTGCCCATCTCTGTCTGCATCTTTCCTTTATTTATACCAGCATCTCTGTGTGAGAGCTCTCCTATAGTCTCTGGAAGCCTCTGTTTCCTTACCTGTAAAATGGGAATATGTCTCGAAGAGAGGTGAGTATTGCAGTGAAGGAATGTTGGTGAAGGGCCTTGGACAGTGGAGCACAGAATGTGTGCAGCCTGCGGTTACGGTTCTCACTGGAGCCCAGGGAGGACCTGCATTGCATTCAGGGCCCTCACCACATGCGAGAAATAGATGGAAAACACTTGCTGGTGGGCCGTGTAGCAGACACAATACAGACCATGGGGCTGGTAGATCTACTTTCACATTGTGGCTTCACCCCTTGGTATTTGTGTGGCCTTGAACACACGATTTAACTTGCCCAAGTCTAGTTTCCACTTTGATGAATGGAGAACGGGATCCCACCTTCCCATGGGTGTTGTAAGACGGCCTCTCCCAAACTTCTTTGGGCTCTGTGCCATTCTGCAGACTTCCAGGCCCATTGTGAGAGTCTGGGAGATACAAGGTTGTTACACTGAAGGATTGTGTTTGTCAGGATAGGCTTGGTTCTACTGCAGTAACAAGCACTCCCCAATCCCAGTGATGTAACACAATAAAAGTTGATTTCCCATGCTATGTGTCCAGCATGAGCTGCTCGAGTCCTAGAAGACAGAGGAAAGTCACATTTGATGAGCCCCTCTATAGGGGTCGATCGTGGGGAACCACTGTGATACTGTTGCATTTATCCTCACTAATATGTCATGGGGCTTCAGTGACCCGGAGGAAAAGTTGTTTCCATGGCCCTCTGTGGAAGGAAGAGAGGTGAGTGATGTTTGTGGAATGCCTGCTGAGGGCCGGGCCGTATTCTTGGTACTGACGCATCCATTGCATCTTAGTTACATGGCACAGTGCCCCTTGCAGGGAAGAGGGTACTGTCTCAACAGTGGGACTTGAAAATGTTCAGAACTGGGGAGAAATGGTAGCCACTGCTCTTCATGGGATGTAACCGGCCAAGGGCGACCCCAGGATCAGACCCAGTCTGTCTGCCTCTAAATTGCATGCTTTTTGTTGGTTTGTTTTCTAAACCATTTTATCCTGTCTTTGTATCCTAATGACCCTGGGGCTTCAAGAAACGTTACAGGTGTACACTTTTTCGTGTGTTACCGGGAGCTACAAGAATCATCATCATAGTTGGGGCACTGTCCGTTGAGCCCTAGTTGTGTATGGACTCTGTTACTAGCGACCCTGTGATGTAAGTGCTTCTGTGGTTGCCATTTTATTGATGCAGAAGCTGGGCCCAGAGAGGCTGAATGACTTGTCCAAGGTCAGCTAGCAAGTGACTGGCTGATGGGGTTCCCCATCCTGGCCGTCCAGCTCTAAGTTCATCCTCCAGACCACTACCCTACAGTGCCTGCTTAAACTTGAACATGACCTTCCTTCTGTACGGGTGTCTGTGTCCCCTGCTCACTGCTTGGCTCCCCCCCCCCGGGAGAAGCCACATGATCATTACCCCAAGGGGGCCACCTCTCAGCTTGAGGCACGTGCTGTGTGATACGAGAAGGGGACTCTCCAAGGAGAAAAACATTTTTTTGATCATAAAATTTAATGTTTTCATTTACTGTCTTTCTTTTGAAACTTGGGCATAATATAGTGAGCTGTGTTTGAAATATTCAGGGGGTCTCTGTATTCCTTCTGATGGAACATGATTAAGAATGCATGCTGGCGGGGCACCTGGGTGGCTCAGTCGTTAAGCGTCTGCCTTCGGCTCAGGTCATGGTCCCAGGGTCCTGGGATCGAGCCCCGCATCGGGCTCCCTGCTCAGCGGGAATCCTGCTTCTCCCTCTTCCATTCCCCCCTGCTTGTGTTCCCTCTCTCGCTGTCTCTCTCTCTGTGTCAAAATAAATAAATAAAATCTTTAAAAAAAAAAATGCATGCTGGCCTCCCCTCATTTCTAGAAGACATTGGAATATGACAGAGAGCCATATAATTTCAGAATTTACATCTTGATATGAAATTCTGTGCTTTCCAGCATTCTGCACAATAAATGTAAAAGCAACACTCCAGGGTGAAATAATTTTTGAAGAAACCTCTGGAATGGGGAGCGGGTGTTGGATACGTGATATTATATAATTTCCTGGGTCTGGCAACCAGTTCTGCGGAACGAGAAGCAGCTGTCCCATGGTGAGCACCTCCCGTGTGCCACCCTGGGTGCTCTGAGGTCTGTTCCTGTCCCGTTTGGTTCTCCCTGTAGCCCTGCCTTCTCTGTGACAGATCCCCACTCAGTAGCTGAGGAGACAGAGTGCAGGGGCTTGGAGGTGGGGCCTGGGTGTTAACTTGTTCTCCTGCCTTCGGCTGCCTAGCCTCCTCCTGCCCTGCAAGCTTCAACTTGGTAGAACTTCTGGACCTCTCCCCTGGGCCCAGGCTGAGTCAGGGTCTCCCCTCCATGTTCCTGCAGCACCACTGGCCGCACTGTGTGGGGACCGTCAGAGTCTGAATCCCGTGGAGACAGGGAGTTCCCTGAGGGTCACCGCTGCTGCCCAGCCCCCAGGACAGTGCCTGGCACACCAGCGAAGGGCCAAAAAGGCAGATGAAGTAGTCGTTCCGAAGTGTGCAGGGAGGCACATTTGGCCTCAGGAGGAGCTTTATAAAATAATGACTCCAGAGCTGCAAGAGATCGTATATACCCCGTGGTAGTTAGGAGCATGGGCTCTGGGTTCGGATCCCAAGTTCTCTGTTGGTAAATCCTGACTAGGACTTCCCCTCTGTAAGCCTCCGTGTCCTCCCCTCTTCCTTGGGGATGGTAGCTAGAATGCAGAAACTGCCAGGGCCGGGGTTTTATCCCTTTTGTGGGCCGCTGTATCCGCAGTGCTGAATTACAGGGCTTGGTGGGTGGTAGATGCTCCATCGAAACTTGTCGAATGGATGAGTGTGAGCATTTTTAGCTCTTGCAGAGGAGTTTTCAAAGAAGGGAATCTGCTGTGGCCAGGCCTCAACAGGTTGCCTGCGAGTGAGCTGATGTGTGGGTAATGCTGAGAACTAGGTCTGACACAGAGTGCGTGCTCAGGGTTGGTTCCTGGTGATGAGGGCTCCCCTCTTCTTCCTCCTCCTTCAGTGCTGGCCCTGCAGGCTGGAGAAGCCTTTCTCTGCTGGGAGGTGGTTGAGGTGCAGCTGCCTTCCAACTCTGGGATCCTCAGGAATCAGTAGTCGTCCCCCATGAGCCAGCCTGAAACAGCAATGCTTTTGAAAGGAGAGGCCAGCAAAGCTTTCTAAAGTAATTCTTGACCCCTTTTCACAAGCTCAGCTGAACACCATATTTTATACTTGTGATGGCTTATAATTACAACCATTGTATGATGCCAGGTAAACTGCATTATCTCTGGTGTTAACAGAAAGGAGACTTGGTCCTCTTCCACCATTGACCCTCCCATAATCGATCCAGCAAAGAAAAACCCGGAAGTGTCTGGTTTTGTTGCCAGCTTTGGCAGTGATTCCAAGTAAGATGTGTGGAGATGGGCGAGATCCTGTGCTCCATTCCAGGACTGTGAACTGTGTGGGAGACAGCACTGTCTGCTGGGTGCACGAAGGCTGGCCATGGCATTGCCGTGCCACCTCCTGTAGGAGCTTTGTGTAACAAAAAGAATGTGGGTCTGGGTGTTAGCTATCGCAGTAACCTCTCTGTGATCATGGGCAAGGGTTCTAGACTCTTTGGATCTCATTTTCCTCCCCTGTGAAATGGGAGCAACAGTAGCACCTGGAAGGATGTCTAAGGCCACTGTGTACAGTTGTGCAGGTTGTTCACTGCACAAAGGCATGTACTCGGAGTCCAATAGGAGCTTTATCCAGCCCCTGCCGCACCCACTGAGCCTAGGCCCCACGAGGCTGTAGCTACCCAGAATGCACACCTTTTTGTTGTTTGTGCAAAAGATCCTTTATCTGTGGCCCTCCAGATGCTTGATCTGTATTGGTGTTCAGAAAACAGCAGCTGTTCCAACTACTGCTGATGCATCCTTCATGGAGACGATGCGTGAATGGCTCAAAGGAGTTGGGGAGGGAGGTAAACTGAGATTTGAGTTAAGCTTTGAAGGGCAGATGGAGGTTTTAGGAGGTGTGCGAGGGAAGGAGTTGGAGGAGGAGCTCATAGTCTGGTCAGTGTCAGTCTTTCCCTTGAAATGTTGCCTCCCCTCCTCTTCCCACCTCGCCCCTCCTTCTACGTCACCTCTCTTTCCATTGCTTGAATCCTGTGTCAAGGAAATGAATGGGATGCCACTGAAAGCTGTTTTTAAATTTGGGGTTCTGGAGAAATTTCAGTGTAGACAAAAACGGTGTCACGATATGTCTCTGTGCCCGTTACAGGCCCCACCCAGCTCCTTCTCCAAGACCAGTCCCACTGCGTGCTAGCCCTCCTCTGCCCCCTCCTCCATATTATCTTGAGGTCAGTTGCAGATGGCATGTCACCGTATTTGTCAACGTCATTGACAGGTGTTAGGCAGGACTGGGTGTGATCTGGTTTGGGTTTCAGGGGGGCTGTTTGAGCATCAGCTTGGGAGTGGGGTGGAGAACAAGATGGACAACAGGGGCTGTCATGTTTGTTCAGGTGGGAGATGGGGGCCCTTCTGACCCAAGGTTTGGGTGACCCGTTGGAGGAGAGGGAGTGGATCTGAGAGAGGTTAACGCTGTAGATGGTACAGGCCTGTGGCACCGGATGCTTTCGTGGGCGCCTGGTTAATAACAAATAATGGCTGTAACAGTATGGAGTGCTTGGTGCATGCCACACTCTAAGCTAAGCACTTCTTACCTCTTAACTCATTTAATCTCACAGGAGCCCCGTGAGATTTACACTGTTAGCAGCCCTCACATTATGGAGGAGAAACTGAGGCCCAGAGAGGTAAAAGCGATTTGGCCAAAGGCTCTGCTAGGAACGGGGCATCGTCTCCTGAGCCCAGGCACGCACCTTGGACACAGCGCCAGGCGGCCTCTCTGCTGGGGCTCCAGCAGGAGGGTGGCAGGTGACGGGACCTGTTGGGGAGCTTCACAGCTGCCTCTTGCCTGTGTGTTGCTCTTGTGTGAGCACATCATTCAGCAGAGGGCTGGAACTCATGGTTCTGTTTTGTGTTCTCTCTTTTTTTTTTTTTTCCTCTCCCGTCATTGCTCATTTGTCTCAGCCGCTGGGAAGGTGTTGGCTGATGCTTGATTATCACGCTTTCTGTATATTCTGCCTTTGTTCTTTAAGGGCCATTAGCTGAGGCAGGAAAGAAAAGGTGTTATCTGGGCTGTTCACAGCTGCTCCGTGTGACCTTTCTCCACGACTCGCCCTGTGTATTCTCCAAAAGGTCACGCGTCAGGAGAAACGAGGACCAGCACTGGGAACTGGGACCCAGCAGCTCTGTGTCGGGGCTGGCACAGTTACCAAAACATCTGTCTCTCAGAGGCATCCCATTATTAATTGAGCTGTTGTTCTTTCTGGGTGTTTCTTTCCCCCCATTAAATCGTAATCCCAGCCGAATGTTTTCAAGTATGACTTTGCTCAAGCTCGGCGGTTCTGAACACACAGGGGCTAGCTACGGAGGAGATTAAGGGAGGCTCTTTCAAATTGAACTTATCAGCAGGGTTTCCTAACAAGCCTCTACTTATCTCAGAGCCCACACAGTCTATCTCGGTGGCACTTGAGGATGGGTCTGTCTCAGGCTTCGGCTGAGTGTGTCACTTGACAGCTTTATAATGTGATGTCGAGGAGGACCAGTCCCGAGATTGCAGAGCTGCTACCTCATCGGGGGGTGGGGTGGGGGGAAGTGGGGGGAAACCTGAGAAGCTCCTGGGCTCAGCAATACCCCCCTCCCAGCTCCGTCCTCCGCCCAGCAGGATCACAGCAAAAGGTGGCCTGGAAAGAAGGAGGAAACTGGGGAGACTCAGAAGACAGGTGACACAGGGTTGTGAGCTTTGGGGTTACTGACCCCCCCCCCAATAGACTGTAACTTTGGACAATCACTTGCCCTTTTTGAAACTTGGTTTCGCCTTCTGTAAAATGGGCATAGAGCTGTACTTCCCAGGCTTGTACTTTGTGCAAGCGTGGAGAGCCCTTGGAACGCTGCCGGACTCTAGGAAGTGCTCGTCATGGTTACTGAAGGATCGTTCACTGGGCTGGGCCGGGAACTACTAAACTCTTTCCCTTTGCTCCTCATGACACACCTGGACAATAAGGGACAGTGTCCTCATTTGACAGAGAAGATAGTGTGAATCAGAGATATGAAATTACATACTCATGGTCACAGAGCGGGGAGTAGACAGAGCCTGGATTGGGCCTCCACATCCCTTGTTTTTCTATATCCCATCCTGATTTGAACGATCCTGAAATAATACCTGAGAGTCCCTTGGGATGTCTTCATGTTGAAATTGTCACTTAGAAACTGGTTTCCAAAATGTCTTCACATGAAGCAAAAACCACTTTGCGGAAGGCTCTTCCTGGTGCCCGCGCATTCCTAGAACGTTCTCTGGGGCTCTCCTTTGGACCCGGAATTCCAGGGTAGGGCCTGCCTTAGCAGAGGTTCTTGCTTTCTCTGGGTGCTCTTTCCTGTGCCACCAGGGTATCCTCAGGGTGGGTGTCTGTAAAACGGTCTGAGGCTGGGCCTCTGGGGGCTCAGAGGGCAGTGGGATCAGCCAGAGCCCAGATGGCGGTCTTCCTCTGCCTGCTGATGGCAGCCATGCCCTGTAGGGTTGATGGTGCCTTTTCCCTGGTGTGTATGTGTGTGTGGGCGCGTGCATGTGCAACCATGCCCTTTCCTAGGGGCTGTGTGCACCGTGTGTGTGACCGTTCCTTTCCTGGAGTGCGTGTACGTTAACGTGTGCACCTGTGTGTGTGGCTGACAGTGCGTCGTCCGGCGGGGAGGTGTGAGTGTGCCGATGTTCCTTGCCTGGGGCAGTGCTCTGAGTCCTTGAGCCCAGGTTCGTCAGCCCTGGCAGGCCCTGTGCTGTGCTGTTGAGACAGTGGCTCAGCATCCTGGTGATGCTGGGTGGAGAGGCCAGGCACAAGAGTCCAAAACATGGACTCGGAACTTTGGCTCTTGCTTCCGGTGCTGCTGGCTTCCTGTGTGGCCATGGGCAAGGTGCTTACCCTTTCTGGGACTCCATCCCCTCAGCTCTGAGATGAGGAAAGGTAAGAGTGTTCACGTCCTAGGGAGGCACAGCATCCGATGAAGTGCTTCCTGGAGGGAGGGGGGAGCAGCGGTAGAGCAGAGTAAGTGCTCCTGACTCGCCCTCTCCACGAGCACTGCTCATCCTTGCGAGTCTCCTGCCCCCACTGGAGGAACAGGCTGGCTTTAGCAGCAGGACACCTTACACAGGGCTCTCAGCCTCTCTGAGCCCAGGCTTCCTCTCACCCCAAACGGTCCCAGGATTTCCCTTGCTCCATGATTGATCCATCACCTGAGGGCTTGAGTGGTGGAAAGAATACCGGCTTTGGAGCTCTGATAACTGGGTTCAGACCTCAGCTGTCATTCGTGAGCTCTGGGACCTGAGACTGCCTCAGCCCCCGAGCCTCACCTTCCTCCCCTGGGAAATGGGCACGTTCAGGCAACTGTAGGAGAGACTGAACATACTGGGTCAAAGAGGGTGGTGGCAGCTATAACTTTTCCAGGACTTCTGAGACCTGTGTGTCCTGGCCTGGGTGTGGATACTCAGTATTTTAGTTACTGTTCCCGATTGTCTTAGTTTTCAAGCCCAGATTGACACTGTGCAAGAACACAGTCTGGAAGAGGGACAGGTATTGATGGCATCGTTTCTATCTTGTTTTGAAAAAACTCAACAAGTTTTCTCTAAAAATGGTCCTGTTTGGGCTTTCTCTTTTCATCACCATTCATCATTGTTTCTGATAATTAGCGTAAGACATTGTTTCAAATACAGCCTATATGTTGTAGATAGGTGCCTTTCAGACTACCTGCGGTGAAGAGCACCATTTCCATTTCATTGCAGACTGACATGTGTACAAAAAAAAAAAAGTCTAGAAAAACCATGGAATTCCTGATTTCATAGCAATATGAAATTGTGTTAAATATTTGTAGACCTTTACTGTCAACTCCTGTTCTTCCTTTGTCCCAGACGGGTAGCTCAGAGCCCACCTTCTGCATCTCGGCCCCTGTTCCCGGGCCCCTCCGGGCAGCCCGGCTGCAGACTAACCGCACCGTTAACCAGCACCCCACCATGTGAGGTGATGTCTGCTGTCTGTTGTCAGCCGGCGGCTTGAGGTAGTTTTTCTCTGGCTTGTGGCTTTGTTCACCTCGGTGAGAAGGTGGAAGTAGATGGCTGACAAGTGGAGAAGCTTCTGTGACATCGCGGTTGTGCAAATTCGGGCTGAAACACTAGGTTTTCTGCAACTAGGGACTAGCCCACCTGCAATTCATACCTCAGCCTGTGAAATGCTTCCCCTTGGTCTTTGCTGGTGACTCCCAAATCTGAGGGATCATCATGGCCAGTGGGATCTTTTTAAAAAGTACTTCTTCGGACTGCCTGCCCCTCACTGAGTCAGTTCCTGAGAGTGAGGGCCAGAAATCTGTATTTTTCAAAAGGCCTCCAAGTGGCTAATGACCAGCTTGTTTTGGGAGCCACTGGTCCACACTGCGCTACTTCCCTTCACTCTGTGGGGACACTCCTCTCCTTAACCCCTGAAGGGCTCAGCTTGTCTCCTCTAGCACAAGATGGCGTGCAGAGAGCAGAGACCGTGGCCGTCCCGCCCTGCCACTTCCTGACCCCCACAGCTTAGTCTCACAGCCTGGCCTCTCGGAGCCTTGAGGCTCATCCTTAGGGAGACACGCCCAGCATGCAGGAGGGATGCAAGCGAGGGTCCTGTGAGCAGATGCACGTAATACCTGGAACAGGCCTGGAGCATAGTTGGTGCTCAAACGTGGATTAAGACAGATGGGCATTGGCAGGGTCTTCGTCTTTACCTGGGTGCAATGTCCTCATCACGGAAAGAGGGTCTAGATCCCTCCCTGCAGCTTGTGTATGTGGGACCAAAGAACAGCTTGTGCATTTTATAAAACTTACGATGCTGAGACTTCAGAGTGAATGTTCTCAGATAGTTTGGGGTATGTGACCAGAAGAGCCTCAGTTGCCGTTGAAATTTGGGGGTTGTCTTGGTTTAGTTAATCAGGGAAGTGTCTAATTAGGTAGCTGAGGGAGGGAGAAGCATGGTTTGCTTGAATGTGATTAGATAGAACATTCTGATATCAAAGGAAATGCCAGAGGCTTTTTTTTTAAATTTATAATTCTTTCGTGATTTGGCAGGTAATTATGATAATTCCTGGGATTTTCACAGACTTAAAAGCTTTTTCACAGCCACATTATTTTTGGAAATCGTCTTCTCTGATGCTCCAGCTGGAATGGATTGCTCAGTCTCCTGAACTTCCAAAGCTTTCGTCTTCCAAAGCCCAACTCAAATGTCACCTTCCTGATGACGCTTCCCCCATCCCTTATGCCAGGGATGCCACGTCGGTGTCATCCATAGGCCAAGTCTGATCGGTTGGGTGTGGCTGCCTGAGTGTTTCCTTCAGGAAGGAGTGCAGCCAGCGACTAGTCGTGTCTGCTGGGGGGCCAGAGGTGGGAGAGCCGATAAATTTTACTGATCTCGTGTGGCTGAGCATTTAGGTAGGTTCCAGCCCTTTGGAGCTAAACTGGTGTTTGGGGCCAGGTGCAAGTAGAGGGGCTGGGTACCTCCCCAACAGAGATTTGCCAAGTCACAGGTGAGTGATTTTAAAAGTTTGATAGATGTTGCCAAACAGCCTCTGACTTAGAGTCAAGAAGTCTACTGTCTTCTCTCCACTGTAAAGGCCAAAACCCAAAACGTGACTGAGAAGTGCCTGCACTTTATTAATTCATGAGTTGTGCACTTTGAGAGGCTGCCTCTCCAAATGGCCCTGGGCATTGTGCGTGGGGGTGAGGGAGAGGCTGCCCAGCTTGTGCCAAGGCTGAGGGGAGAAGTGAGGGACTCCTGAATGTTCTCTCTGGGGGAGGCCTTCCCTTATGCCCCATCCTCTTTCCCAGTCCTCCTCTCCCGGTGAGCTCTAAGTTTGTCTGATCTCTAGGGTGTGAACCCCATGACCTTCCTGGGCTCCCCCGCCCCCCAGAACCAGGCCTGGCACATGGTTAGCAATTCTGTTGGTGACATTTCCTTACTGGGGAACAATGAGTCTCTCTCCACAGCTGAGTTCCTTGGTATAGCACATGTGGCCCCTTTCCATCTGGCTTCTGCAGATAGCCCTGTCCTCCATTTCCCTTTGATGTGATCACCCACCCTGTACAACCAGCTCTCCTCCACTGAGCACTTGCCACGCACAGACACAGTGCAGAGCTGGTTAAGTGCGGCAGCTCATTCCGGCCGCACAGTGGCCCCATGCAGTAGGTAGGGTTTTGAATTGCTGTTTTGTAGGTGAATGGCTCTAGGATCCTCAAGATTAAGAGCCTGGCGCCAGAGCACACTGTAAGGAATCAAGTGCAGGCCTGTTTTGCCCCAGAATCTGAGCCCTTAACTGCCTGTCTCAGCTGCTCCTCCCCGCCGCCCCAGCAACCTCTGGGCCTGTGCGCCTGCGGTTTCTTCTGCTGGATATGCCTTTCTTCTTCCTATCTCAGGGTGACCTTCTAGAGCTCAGCCTGTTTATGGGACATAGAAGACCTGTGGGTCTGAGTGACTTGAGATGCTGGGGAGGGGGGCAGGTGATGGCGTTAGAGAGGCTGATCACGAGTGTGTTTGGGTTTTATTTATCCTTAGAGCAGTGGGAAGCAAGGTTTTAAACGGCAGGTGATATCGGATGTTGCTTTGGGAAGATCACTCGGTCTTGCTTGGCTGAGAATGGACTGAAGGGTAGCCAGTGTCTGTCTGTCTGTCCCATTCCCTGCGACTCTCTGTGGCTGCTGAAAACAAGGACTGGTCAGGCAAGACCTGTTGAGTGCCCTCAGAGCCTAATAGAAGCTCCAGCCAGTGGTTCTGCTGCCTGCTTTTGTTTCTATAATCTCCACTTCCTGTTCTGAGGCTCTCGGAGTCTTGAATCCATTTCTAGTTACACTAGACTTGGAAAGAGTTATTCAAGGAACAGTAAGCTCAGCATGGTTTATGTAAGATCAAAGCTGTTGGTCTCAATGGCTGTATGTAGGGTTTTCTAATCTAGAAACTCAGAGTTTCAGAGCTTAGCTTAGTAACAATGAATAATGCAGTTCTAATGGTTACTCAAAATTATTTCATCAGTTTATCTCCTCAGTTCCCCCGATTCCAGGCCCGCCCCCCCCAATTCCCTAGGGAAATTAAAGCTTTGACTTGGTCACGTCACTCTTCTGGCTGCAAAAGAGAACCAGGGTTTTGACAGCTCCTGATAAATACCATTGCAAGCTGGGATGTTCTGCTGTTTTATGCATTTACGGAAAATCGTTTTAACACTCTGGCTCCCACTGCAAAACAAAGCAAAACAAAAACAAAGCAAAACCTTGCTTTGCTTTGGAAATGCTGGTGGCATTTATTTAAAGGTCTATTTTGTGGGGGTACAGTAGCAGGTATTTAGCAGTAATATTGGCAGTTGTGTGTTTCCTGCTTACTGTGTGGTAAACGATTCTCCGCCCCGGGGAAGCTCATGGAGGATTTGGGTGATTGCTGTGTGGAGGATCTGCAGAAGCGTTATAAGCGGTATTGTATTTGTTTGTGAAAGGCCAAAAGAAGATCGTCCTAAGCTTTTACCATACAAAAGGAATAACGCAAGTGGGAAATATTAATTTTAGGTCTGTACAAAAAGAAGCTGGTTAAAGGCTCAGTGACTTATTCTCCTGTTGTTAATTGCATAGTCCTTGGAATGTCTTCTGTGCTGTTCTCACTTTGCATTTCACTCTGATTTGAAAGAGGTGAGCACCTGGGGCACAGGGGGCTGCCACGGACACGGACAAAGCAAGTTGAAGGAATCAGGATGTGATTGGGGGTCCGGTGCATTTTATGTTGCTTGTACCACGGCTGCCTTTAGTTTTCAGGTGAATAATTCTATTTCTTTTAATTCTTTTATATATTTTAATTCTTTTAAAGAGCCCAAGTGGTTCTACCAACCGATAAATGGAAGAGTGTTCATTGTTAGCAAACTAAAAAGTAAGGAAAAATAGAAATGATGGGAAGAAAATCTGTCCCTTGACTAATGTTAATATCTTGTGTATTTCCTTTTATGCCTTTTACCTTTTATATAACAACATATTAAAAAAAAGGAGGCCCCCCTCCCTTACTCCTGAGGCCCCAAGACTTAGGTTGAAGATCCTTTCTTTTCCTACAGAATGTCTCCCTATATCCCTTCTTGATTCTGAGTATGTTCTACCACGGTGCAAGTGGTAGAATCGTGGCGTTTGGCCCCGTGGTCAAGAGCCAGGGCCCCAGAGTCAGCCCTTCGGTGGCGGTATGACCTTGAACTAGCTGCTGCTACTCTGTGACACCGTTGCCCTCTGTAAGGTGGGAATGCTAACACCTGCCTCACGAAGCCAGCGTCACGAAGATGCGAGGAGCACTCGGAAGGGCTGTCCCTGGCAAAGATGAAGCGGTGACTGAGGGCTCGTTGTGCCGCTGCAGTAGGATCTGTCACCGTCGCCGTCGCCCCAAGGCTCTGGCTCTGTGTTCCCGGTTTTCAGAACCAAGGCCCCGAGGAACAGAAGTGGTCAGTTACTCCACCTGTGCCATTAGCCGGGTGATTCTTTTTTTTTTTTTTAAAGATTTTATTTATTTATTTGAGAGAGAGAGAATGAGAGAGAACACATGAGAGGGGATAGGGTCAGAGGGCAAAGCAGACTCCCTGCCGAGCAGGGAGCCCGATGCGGGACTCGATCCAGGGACTCCAGGATCATGACCTGAGCCGAAGGCAGTTGCTTAACCAACTGAGCCACCCAGGCGCCCTAGCCGGGTGATTCTTGGCAGGCACAACTCAGATGAGGAAGAAAGCCTTGGCTAGAAAAGTGTCCGTGAAGGATAGAAACCAAAGGCCCAAAATGACCTGATAGGGCCCTGTCCTGACCATAAACTGCGGACGGTTGATTCTGTAGTGTTCACGTCAACCCAGTCACAGATATGTTCGACTTAGAGGCGGCTTTGCGCAGTTCATAGGTAAGCACTGTTGTGTCTCCGGCCCGACAACCTCCTGGTGCCTTGCTGACGAGTGGCAGGCCTGGAGAAGGTGGGACGCGTGCTGGGGGGTGGCGCGCGGGTCTGCCCTCTGAGCCTGACTGTTTGGTGCTTGTGTGTTCCAGGTGGCGGAGATGCACGGCGAGCTGATTGAGTTCAACGAGCGCCTGCACAGGGCCCTGGTGGCCAAGGAGGCCCTCGTGTCCCAGATGAGGCAGGAGCTCATTGACCTGCGGGGACCGGTGAGTGCTCCCCCCTTGGGAAGGTCCCAGCCTCACTCTTCTGCCTGCTTTGTCTGTCTTCCCAGCCTCTGCTGCCCACAACCACGCTGTTGAGTTTGTTCATCGTTGGCAGTGCCAAGGGTATAGAAAAGTACGGAGACCAAAAGAGTGAGCTATCATGTACCCACTGTCCAGATTTCATGTGCATTAACCTTCCCTACACTTTGCTTCAGGTGGGAAGGGGTAGAATAAACACGGTGATACCAATTCTATTTGAAGCCTCCCCCTGGCAACATTTCATGCCCCCGCACCCCATAGTCAGTATCCTGAAATCAGTGTATAGCCTTCTCCTTCCTGTTTTTATGCTTCACTACATAAATTTCCATGAGCAACAGTCTTGGTTTTGTGTAACCTTTACTTAGATGATGCTACCTGTATATATCTCCTTGGCCCTTGTTTTTGTTTGTTTTTAAGTCAGTATTGTGGTTTGAGGAGTATCTCACACAGTTCTAGTAGAGGATTTTCAAACTGTGGCTCTCTTGATACTTTGGCCCCCTTAGGGTAGTCCCCCCATATCTGCGGTTCCACTTTGCCATGGTCTGGAAGCAGATGACCGTCCTTCTGGCGAGTTGTTAGGAGGTCATTGGTAGTCGAATGCCACATGACAACGCCTCCGTCACTCACCTCCTCCATCTCCTCATGTGGGCGTTGTGTCCTTTCACATTGTCACAAGAAGGAAGGGGGAATAAAGGACAATAAGATATTTTGAGAGAGAGGATGCATTCACATCTTTCATTACAGTATATTGTTAAAATTATTCTATTTGCTGTTGTTGCTAATCTCTTAGGTGCCGAATTTATAAATTAAACTTTGTCATAGGCATCACATAAAGGAAAAAGCAGAGTATATGTAGGGTTCAGGACTGTCCCGAGCTTCCGGCATCCACTGAGTCTTGGAATGTGTCCCCCACAGTTAAGGGGGAAGATTGTAATTACTTGTTGTGGGGGCTGTCCTGTGCTTTGTGTAGGATGTTTAGCAGCACCCCTGATTTCTACCCACTAGAGGCCAGTAGCACCCCACCCAGTCATGACATCCAAGAATGCCTCCAGACATTGCCAGACATTCCCTGGCCAAACCACCATGGTTGGGCGGGGGGCCTGGTCTGGTTCATTCACTTCCTTGACTCTTGAGTTCTCTCTTGAGCGAAGTACCATGATAATTTTAATCCAGTCGCATTTTACTGGACAGTTAGGTTGTTTGCATTATTTTGCTATTGCTGCAAACCACGATGCTGAGAGCATTTTGTCCTCTTGTACATGTTCACAATAGCTTCTTCATTTCAAAGGTTTTGTCTAACATTGTGTCCAGTGTTAGATGTCCATAGATTAAAGAATCTTAGGCAAATTCATCAATAGAACTGTCCTCAGTGGTGGTCAGTCTTGTTTGAAGTTACCCGCACCTGCTTCTCCTGATGTATTATTTTGATTCAGATACTAGGTGTTACTTCATTTATAGACCACTCTGTATAGATCCTAAAATCTTAAAAAAAAATAAAATAGGAAACCATAAATATGATATCATCATCATCATCTCTCCACTACCCTTTGTTCTTTTATACCATCAAATGTGTTCAGATTTCTCACTGTTCCATAATTTTTTAGAGTTTTTAAAAAATTAGGATCCACGTGAGGTCCATGTGTCATCATTGGTTATGTCTCTTGTGTTTCTTTTTTCATTTTAACACAGTTGTTTTGACTTGAGTAAAATAGAAGCTGAAATGTACCATCTTATGTGGTGGGGTGGCCTTAGGTGGAACCCTCACCTCCCTCCGTCTCCTGAAGCTTGTCCTTTTCCCCAGCCGGATCTCTGCCCCGTGGAACCCTGGCGCCCCATTCCTCCCTCCTCCAGCCCCTGCCCACCACCGTTTTGCTCCCTTTGTCCGTGAATCGAAGCACTCGCTGATGTTTCTGTCCATCCGTCGCGTCCTCCTTCTCTTTCTTTTCCTTACCATGTGTTTGTGGAAGACCCTGGGTTGTGTCACCACCTGAACCTGGCTTATGGCACCTCTGCAGCGTTCTTCTCAGGCCCCTCTTTTGCTTGTATTTTCTTGAATTGGCACTTGGGTCTGGGGGTTGGGATGGAGGGTTAATTTTCCTGCGAACATCGCTGTCGCTGGGGCGGTGTTTTCCATCCGGAAGCACACAAGGTCCGCCTGTCTCTCTTTCCGATCCTGGCAGTCCTGTATTAGCACTTCCTGCATCCACTACACAAGCGTTTCCTTGAGATCTGCGCCCGAGGGCGAACTTGCCAAATTGTGTGGTTTGGTATTTTAAACGTTACTGAGTTTTACTTTTTTTTTTTAATACCTGTTTATGATCTCTCAGTCAGTGTGCAGGAGTTCCTGCCAACACTTCTGGGCACCAGGCGGGTTTTAACTTGTGTTTTTATGATTGCAAGCGAAGCGGACCATCTTGCCATTTGCCAGCTTGTTATTTCGGTTTCCACTTCTGTGATGACTTGCAGCCTGTGCCAGTTTCCTGTTGGATTCCATGTGTTTTCTTGCTGATTTCTAGTGGTTCTTTACCTGTCTTTTCAGTTATGCATGTTGTCAATATTCCAGCCTATGGCTTACTTACAAGCTTTTTAATAAAAGTGGAAAATTTTAAGCCTGTGGCAAAGGAACAGTCATTTAATGAAACCCCATCACTCACCTTTGCAGTAATCTCCTCAGGGTCGTTCTTGACTCATTCTTACTCAGTTCAGTCCCTTCCCAACTCAGATTATTTGGACGCATATCCAAGTCATGATATTATTTCAGGCACAAATATTTCAGTATTGATCACTAAAAGATATTTATAGTACCATCATCATCCCTAAAAAATTAATGATAATTCCTTAGTATCCTCAAATGTCCAATCAGTATTGAATGTTCTCCAGTTATCTCGAAAAAATTTTTTTATTTGCTCTAATCAGGGTCTTAGTGCAGTGCAAACAGTGCAGTTGGGTGATAGGTCTTTTTAGCATCTCAATTTGTATATTACCCTCCATATCTATTCCCCCCCCCCTTTTTGTTACTATTGAAAAACCTGGCCTTTTGAACGGTCTCCTGTTTAGGATTTTGTTGATAGCAACCCCATGGTAATCCTTACCATGTTCCTCTGTTCCTTGCCTTTCCTTTGAATTGGTCATCAGCTGTAGAGTGTAGATGAGTTTCAGGTTTGATTTTTTTTTTTTTTGGATACCTTGCCCTCACAGGTGGTGGTGTGTACTTCCTTTATATGATGTCAGCATGTGAATGTTACCTCCTGTGCTTAAAGATCTATAGTGCAGTCCCCAATTGAGTTGGTTTCCCTCACTCCTTACGTGTTCAAGATGTGTACAAGATCTTTGTGGATTTCATTCATTACTGGGATACAGGTTTTCCTATGAGGGAAACACAGTAGGTACCTGTTGTGCACTAAGAACCCTCTGTGGGAGGTGATTTCATCTTTGTTTTATAGCTTGACTGAGGCTCAGAGAGGTCCTGAATCTTTCAATGAGTATGTCATGGAGTTGGATTCAAACTCCGCTTTAATCCACAAAGTCTGTTTTCTTTCTCAAGCTCCACCAACTCTGGGGATTTGGGGAGAGCAGGTATGGGTGGGTTCCCTTGTGTTACCCATTGACCTTCCAGGCAAGGTCCCAAGGGTCCCTCTTTGTGTCCTTCCCGGCTGTGTCCCACGTTAAAGACTTAGGCAATATGGCTCGTATCCCTGCGTCCTGGCATACTCCAAGGCCACCTTACTGGAGGGGGACTTGATAGCAGGTGAGGACCAAGGAGCGGTCCCGTCCCTTAGGAGAGGTTCAGTGTGGATCCTGGAGAAGTGCCTGTGTGTCTTCTATGCTGAAGACAAGATCAGTGACTCCTTTCAGTGCAGGTGCATCTTCAGGGAGCACCTTCAGTGCATTATTCTCCTTGTGGATGATGGAAACGATGAACCAGCTGCTGTAAGTCAACAACTTCGATTTTAATAGGTAGCATGTATTGATGTCTGCCCCAAATTTAAACACTTTTAAAGTTTTAGTACTCCATTTAATCCTCCGAGACCCTAGCAGTAATTACTATTATGATATCATTTTGCATAAGAGAAAACAGGCTCGGGTATGGACTAACTCAGCCAAGGTCCTACAGTGAGAAGTGACAGATCTGTGTGCCTTGAAAGACTGGAGTTTTCTTTAAACAATTGGAACTTGTAAAATTTGGGACTCTTGACAAATCTCGTTAGACCCACGCTAGAAAGGCAAGTAGTCTAAAAGAGCATGCAGTGAAAAGTGAGTGAATCTCCCTCCTATAGCGGGCCCCTAGCCTTCCTCCCTGGAGTCAGTAATGACCCCCCAGTGTTGGGTTTGTCTTTCCAGAAATGGATGCCCGAGTAAATTGCATGCATACTCCCACATGTTTTAGTAACTGGTTGCCTATTCTATTCACTGTTCACAACATGACTTTTCCCCCACTTAACAATGTAGTTAAGAGATCTTTTTATTGTATTTTACATACAGATATACCTCATTCTTTTTAAGAGCTACATTGTGTTCCTTTGAACTGGCAATACCGTAATTTATTTAACCAGACCCCTACTGATGGATATTGAGTTTCTCATTTTTATTTTTAGGACAACGGGTAGCATAACACTCTTGTGAAACCCTACATTTGGATTAGAAGATTGTCTGGCAGTCCGTGGGACTCAGCTTGGCTGGGTGAAGCCCCAGAGATCGTGCCTTAAAAGATTTCCAGGGCACTGGGGAGGACCATCACCACCTTTCATTCTCCTCCACCTGTTGGAGGAAACCCTTCTGGGGGGCCAGCATCCATCACCAGCTCACGATTTATCAAGTTCTTGACAATGTGTTAGGCACCCACTGGGTCTTCACGTTCATTCTCTCAGTTAATTTTGAAGAGAAGCCTGTGAATCAAGCGAGGGTGTTATCCTCTTTTATAAATATGGCAACTGGGGGATGCCTGGGTGGCTCAGTTGGTTAAGCATCTGCCTTCAGCTCAGGTCATGATCTCAGGGTCCTAGGATCGAGCCCCCGCATTGGGCTCCCTGCTCAGCGGGGAGTCTACCTCTCCCTCTGTCCCTCCACCCACTTGTGGTTGCTCTCTCTCTCTGGCAAATAAAGTCTTTAAAAAAATATGGCAACTGAGACACAGAATGGTTGAGGCACTCCCCCCCCCACCCCGCCCCAATGCCTCATTATGGTGTACCGCACTGATCGTTATCTGTCTTCTCTGCTCCATGAGAGCAAATTGTCTGTCTCCTGCTCTCTTTGAGGCTCAGTGATTCATGTGGTGGGCACGGAGTTAAGGTGGGTGGGCTCACTGAGTAGAAAATTGGGCGAATGAGTGAAAGTCACAGGTAGGAGGGTGGAGTCCAGATTTTCCCTGGGCCCCTTTGACGTGCACACCCACCTGCTCTCTGCCAGGCCATGCTCCTTTTGCTTCAAGTCTGAATGCCCTTTAGGGCAGTGATGTCCGTTCACACAGAGGCGTCCCGGACTGTCAGGGGGTCCTTTCCTGGGGGCAGGTTGTGATGGCCAGAGGGAGGAGTGAGGAAAGTGGTCATTAAGGGCCTGAAGGCTGTGGGAAGGCTGGCCCTTTTGGTAGTGACCCCCAGAGGACGCCTTGACCTTGTCATCATTGCCTCAGGGCTGCTCTGGTTGGTTCCGGAGAGTCAGACAGCGGGGGCCAAAGAAAGGAGGAAGTCGGAAGCTCAGTTTCAGTTCTGGAGGCTTCTCTTAGTGAGAGGCATCTGTTAGGGAATCTCAGCCTCTCCTCCCCTCATTTCCACCCGGTCTGGCTCTCTGCTGCCCCTGGATTAGACTTCCTTCCACACCACCGGAGTGTTGGAGGGCCTCAAGGGCAGCACGGAGTTTGCTTTATTTAGAAACCCCAATTTGCTCTTCTCTCGAGTGGGGAGTAATGTGGCACCTCTGGGTGACTCAGTGAGAGACTGCCAGTAAAACCACTCAGTGGTGGGAACGTGGCAGGGGCCTGAGCATTTTCATCTCCGATCCCCAGTGCCTAGCACCACGGTGCACATAGTAGGCACTCAGTGAATGTTGCTGCTCGAGAATTTCATTTGCATGGAGTCCGTGAGGACTGTATGGACCAAATCATTTTTTTAAAAGATAGGAGCCGGGAACATGGTTTGCTCTCAGTGCTTTTTGTGATATTACAGACTTTTAAGCCAACTCACTTATTTTAAGAATGAGTTTGGGATTAGGGGTTGAAGTTTTTTCATTTTCTTTTTTTGAATGTAAGTATTTTTAGGACTCTGCTCATTATTCTTTTTCCCCCTCTGGTGTAAGATGTGAATGAATGCCCGAGTTGTTTTTTTCTTTTTTTTTTTCCTTTAGCAGGATTTGATTACAGCCCTGAGAGTTCTCTGGGAGCACAGCTCCTGTTTTGAATAATAAATGGAGACAGAGAAATAGAACCTTGTAAGATTGTAAGGCGTGGAGGTCAATTAAAGTCCTCAGCAGGGGGAGCTGAAGGCTAAGCGACTCATTACCTGTGAGTTTGTCCCCGCTTGGGAAGCAAACTTGGTCTCACTTTACATAATTGAAGCTGGATTCCTCTTTTTTTCGGCTCCCATGGTGGGTCTCTGTTTCTTTTGTCCCAAGCACCTTTTAATTGGATCCCCTCCCCTGAGGCGGAAGAGATGGCCCACTGTGGTCTGACTGGAGGCCTGTGAAATCACTGCCTTGACTCAGAGCATTAGCCCCAGTAGCTTGTCTGCCCCCTGCTTCCCCCACCCACCCCATCACTGCACTCTTACCTGTACCCTCCCTTGTCTGTTTGGGGAGGGGACTCCCCCTTTGTTAGCCATTGACCTTGTGATTGGTGTTGGTGTGCATTTGAATCCTCTCCCCCTGAGAGATCCGGGTTTCCGCTGAGCTAACTGGGGGTGTGTGTGGGGGTGTGTGGGGGGTGTGTGTGTGTGTGCACGGTAGCTTCGTGGTAGAACCCAATGCAGATCCAGTCCTTTCTCATTTTTTAAATACCATGCCGCTTACTCTTTTATTTTATTTTACTTTTTTTCTTTTGTTCATTTCAAGCAAAACGTGTCTGTTGTGCTCTAGGCCACCACACTGGGTGGTTCTAAAGACTCCCATTCCTTTGTGGTGAAGCTCTCACACATTCCCACTGCCTTCCTGCAAAATGAATCTCTCCCTTTCTTGTCTCCCCATCTCACTTTGTACATCAAAGTGGTTTCTTTTTTTAAGCCTCCTAATCAGTTCATCCTGATATCAAAAGGGCTCTTTTGGAAACTTGGAATCGAGAGGAGGCAGTTTCCCAAAAGCAGAACAATGATTCAGAGGGTGTGCCGAGTTGGTGCCTGTAGAAAAGAAGACCGTGGTGATGGAATTATCTTGAAAAATGTTAGCCTAGAGCGCGTTCGATGGGTTTCTTGGCTGTAGCGCTTCTCACGATGGTGCCTCCTAGCTCTCCAAAGGAGGTAGATAGAACACGTACTTTATGCATTATCTCCTAAAATTATTTCCCCAGGGAGCATCTTTTCTAAGATGTTTTTGGAGGAATGCATTTGGGAGAGTTAGGGCCACTTTAACCATGCACTAGCTGGCAAGGGGAGCAGGGAAGCCTGGTTTGTCTCATGGGCCTGCCCTGGCACGCCGTCCGCAGGGGCTGGAGGGGAGGCGGTGACGCTGTGTGGCTGTGGGGTGCGGCGGGCTGGCTCCGACCGGCCTTCCTCGTACCCCCAGCCGGCCGGGGCCTCGGCCATGTGAGCAGCACCATAGCTCAGGCACTCACGGCCTCCTACACCATGGCCCTCCGAGAGCAGGTGGTCCTCGTTCTCGCTCGCTCTCCTGGTCTTTCAGTTTGTTCTTCAGTCTCTCTCTCTCTCTTTCTTCTGTCCCTTTGAGCTTCTCTCTCTTCGTTCCTGGGCCTGTATCTACCGCTCTGTCTACTTTTCTCTCTCCCTCTCTGCTCCTCTCTTTGTCCCTCCGCCTCTGACTGTCTTTTTCTGCTGTTCTCTTTCTCTGCCACTTCCTGTGTATGCCTTGGTCTCTGTCTGCCTACCTGTCTCATGCCCATGCCTGAATCTTTGTCTGCAGCTGGCTCGCTCTGTCTCTGCCTTCCCCACTCCTTCCCACGTGCTCTCCTTCTGTGAGCATTCCCGTTGCTGTGTGGTGTGGAGATGAAGCCGCCTTGACAAACTCACATCCCTTCCACTTCCTCTTCCTCGTCCCACTGGCATGCTTTGCACGGCACCCCCGTGAAGTGACTTACCCTAGGATCAAGTTCCCTGAAAGCCTGTGTGGACTCTCCCCTCTCGGCCGCTCCCCTCCCGAGCCCTTGGCGGGCCCCTAATCGGGCTTTCCATGGTGCTTGGGGCTCCAGCATTTAGCACGCTGTCTTACCACTTTGTGTTGAACTTTGTTTCCTCTGCAGACTGCTAGCTTCCCTGAGACAGGGGCCCCATGTTCCCCTCCCTCTTCTTGGGGCGGTGCGTGGTGTCACTCATGGAGCATTTGATGTGTAAATCTGACCGCGCACCTGTGGTATCCATGGTAACACTCTGTTAACCAGGATACTTGATTATCCATTAAGGTGCCTTCCTGGATCCTGCTGGATAACAGACCTGCTGTTAATCCTTGCTCCAAGCTGCTTGGTGTTTCCACGGGACACCTTCCTCTACTGTGGAAATGACTGAACTGGTGGGAGAGGAAGACAAGTAATTTAAAATGCAGGGGTGAGATGGATGGAAAAAAACTCAGCCCAAGTTTTTTAATATGGCTCACTTTGAAATGAAATGCTTCCTGGGACTTTCTTGGTATCGTTAAAGCCTTCAGAGGAGTGATCTCATTTGGGGGCTGATGCTATTTAAGTAGAGAAGCTTAATAAGAAATATATTTTTCAGCTGGGTGGCACTTGCAGAATATCTAATGATCAAGTACCAAATTGTCTGCGGCCCCACGGCAACTCTAAACATCGTGTTCCAAATTATAAGAGGCTTTTAAATTCAGTACTTGGACCATCAGTGTTTTAATCGTCTACCGTCTTGAAGGAGATTATTTTTAAAAGTGCCATTTAAGAGAGGCTACTAAAAATATGTCTCACATAGACGCTTAGCTTAGAAATGTTAGTTTTTGACACGAAATCATCCAGAAAGATGCTTGCAGAACCTGCTTCAGACCTCTCTGGGCTCCAGAATAAAAGCCCCTCTTTGGGCCCAGCACCTTTTCCTGTCCATAGGCAAATACTCCGAGTGATCTCACGCTCCTTGCTGTTAAAGCAGAGTGCTCTCCAAATCGCAAGTCTGTCTCCCCACATGTGCCTGGGTTAAACTCTGGTCCCTGGTCTGTGGTTGGTTTGCTCATCACCATGGGTAGTTGGGTTTCATGGGAAAGCCCTGAGGGGCTACCGCTGACGGTTCGGGTGGGCAGCGCCTGGCTACCCAGGGTTTATGGGTGCCGAACTTTGAAAATACGTTTTCATGAAGATGAGAGTTTTGTGTCTGTTGGCAAGTGCAGCATGTGCAAGCTTTGTCCCCAAGCGGGTCTCATATCGATGCGAATAGGAAACACTGGTGAGGTACAGAATAGTCAGGATTTATACACCTCGTGCTCTGTGATGATTTCAGCTGTGCATCCAGAGAGGGATTTGCTGCCCTGGCTTAGGCTGCCTGTCAGTCACGTGTTCTGTGTGGCTGTCTTTATACAGAGTGTGGGCACATTGCAGGGGTGTGGTGGACATGGAAGATACGGGCTGTGCCCTTGCAGAGGTCAAAGACTAGAATCTGGTTTGACGTGACTTGCGTCTCTCTGGTTTGACTGCTTTATGATTTGGTTGGAGATCGAGGTCTAGACAGGGTAACTTTGACTCCTGTCCTGCCCCTGATTCTGAAAAAAGAAAAGCCAAGATCACGAGCCAGCCTTTGACCCCCACCCCCCGCCCCCGCATTTTACCTATTGTCGCTTCCGCAGCACAGCTTTGTGAATGGCTCCTTTGAGTCGGCTGCTCACAGCCCCACTGGCTCCACCAGCTGAATAGGCAGGCAGTGGTACCCAGGATGCTCTGGTGCTCACAGGCCCTTTGCCCCTCTTTTATTTACTACCAAGTCCTTCCTGAAATGAGCCTGTTCTTCCATGTTTGTTTTCACCTGCCCCCAATGCTCATATTTGGATGAACCAAAGTCCTGTGCTCAAGACCCACACACACTGTTGGTGCCAGCGACTCCCATTCTTATTTATGTAATAAGGTAGCTGTGATCTCACTCTGCCTTCTGTGGAAGCTGCTCCCACACTACACTCCTGCTTCTCCCAAAAAGGGTAGCAACCTCAAGACCTTGGTGTGGCTTTGTTCCCGACCATTGTGTGTTTTATTGGCTCATAGGTTTCTCAGTATGATGTCGTTAGCATGGAAAAGGGGTTCCTGTGATCGAGGCGTCTGGTGGGATTCCGGTAGAGGTTGGTCTGGGCTAGGACCTCTGTCCCATGTGGTCAGACTGCAGCACTGTCTGGACTGCTTTTTGTCAACCTCAAAACGTAGACAGCCCCAACCTGTTCCGTTCTGTCACTCCCATGTCTTAGAAGTCTTTCCGACCAAGACCTATCCATTGATTCCTAACTTAATCTGTTTCTGCTAAATTGACACACACAGTATTTCTAAGGATACATAACCACGTGATAATACTTGTACAAACCCTGTAACTAAATAAATTATATGTATGTATTCCTTAATTTAATAAATTTTTCTCTGTGCTTCTAATTAGTTCTACTTTCCCTACCAACTGCATGTGACTTTCTCCATTTTTTTTTTAGGTTTCTTCCCAATTTTTATAATCTTTTTTTAAAAAAATAAAGGACCGGGGCGCCTGGGTGGCTCAGTTGTTAAGCGTCTGCCTTCGGCTCAGGTCATGATCCCAGGGTCCTGGGATCGAGCCCCGTGTCGGGCTCCCCGCGGGGAGCCCGCTTCTCCCTCTGCTACTCCCCCTGCTTGTGTTCCCTCTCTCGCTGTGTCTCTCTCTGTCAAATAAATAAATAAAATCTTTAAAAAATAAATAAATAAATAAAAAATAAAAAAATAAAGGACCATCTCTACTTCTCCTCTCCTGGCCCTTTATAAACTTAGGTCTGCTGTGTTGGGCAGTGAGCAGTTTTAACTCAGAGGCATCTTGATATCAAAATGACCTTACAGTTTGCTCTGGAATCTTTCCCCATATTTTTTTTTTAAGATTTTATTTATTTATTTGACAGATAGAGACATAGTGAGAGAGGGAACACAAGCAGGGGGAGTGGGAGAGGGAGAAGCAGGCTTCCCGAGGAGCAGGGAGCCCAATGCAGGGCTCGATGCCAGGACCCTGGGATCATGACCTGAGCCAAAGGCAGACGCTTAATGACTGAGCCACCCAGGCGCCCCTCTTTCCCCATATTATTAAAGTAGATTTATGTTCTTCCAGAAAAACGAATACTGTTTTTGTTCTATGTTTCATGGAAGTTGAGTCCCTGGCCAGCTGGTTTGTGGAATCCAGAGTAGATTTTGCCTAGATATATTGTGCTCTCTCTCTTCTGGGAGACCCAACAGATTATGTGGTTGTATTGGAACAGTTACATCTTGGTAAAGGGATCCCTGATGAATTTGAAAAATGCGGAACTGTGGGCTCCCTTGATCTGTTCTTTTGGAAATGACCTCTTCTTGAAGGACAGGCGCCATCTTGGACTTGCCCACCGGGTTCCTGAGCCCCTTGGCCCATGGGGACTGCAGAGTGGCTGCTTACTTTCAAGGAAAATGATTTTATTGACCAGGATTCAAATGGTTTTCTACCAGATATTCAAAAACTGAGGAACTTGTGCACACCAAAATGGGTGGTTGTGGTTTGAGGTGTGCCTGCTGTTGGCAGCTGGGCATGGGAGATCTGACTTGGCCAAGGTTTCTGATGAAGTTGGAAAAACCCAGGTCCCCTTAGATTTTTTTTTTCTCCCTGGGAAAGTGGTTTTCTTAACCTCTTTGCTGTCCTTGAGTATCCCTGCCTTTGGCAGCATGAGTGTGTGCACCTCTACTGAGAATCATCTCCCTCCCGTTACAGCAAGGCCCACAGCCATCTGTTGCTCCCAGAACCTTGATACAGAGCTGATGTTTCTTTTAGCTTTGTTGTGAAAAGAATCTGGCAGATGCTGAAGCAGCACCTGACTCTCACCTTCTTCCTCGCCTCTTACTGTTGGCTCTTGGGTCACGGAGTTCTGCCCCCTGCATTTGCTCTTGCTTTTCAGACTATGTGCTGTGCCTTGCTTCTCTGCCTTTTGTCTTTCAGAAGACATGCTTCACATTTTTTCCTAAGTTACGTAAACAAGAATATATTTTTGCAAGAAATTAAATAATATAGATATAAGCCATAGTTGAAGAGAGTACAAAGTGTCCCTCTCCCAGAGATCTCTCCTATGAGGAGGTTTGGTATCTGTCCTTCCAGATACGCTTACGCATTTACAGAAAGACAGAGGTATATACATATACTTCCCTATTTTTACCAGCTGGCTGAGGCTTGGCTTTCTCCATTCATGAGCATGAGTTGGCATCTCCTTCCTTCCCTCTCTTCCAAGTCTTTTCCAGCCCTCGAAGTCCAGCTTGTTCTCCAGCCCTTTGTGGCCCTGTCAGGACTGAGTTCTTTTTATTTGTGACTGCCTCTGAATTCCTGTAATCCTTCTTTCCCCACTGGGCCGCCCCCTTTGTCTGCTTTTCTCATGCCATCCTTTGTTAAAGAATTTGTTCTGTTGAACTCTACCCAGTTAAGTTTTTCTGCCGCTGGACCCAAGTTTGCTGTGCAGTGGAGGGGACCCAGAGGTATGTTCACACATAATTGTGATGGAGTACGGTTATGTGTGACAGATGGTTGGCTCTCAAGACGAGTTTGTTGAATGAATGAGCGAACAAAAGACGGAGTTCTGTAGAATGGTTGTAATGGTAGCACAGTGGTGGGTTCAGTGACTGATGGGATTGGCAGGGAGGGCTTCAGAGAGGAACTGTTGGAGTTGGGTTTTGAAGGATGAGTCAAGGTTGGTCAGGAGGACGGGCCTGCTAGGCCGAGGGAACGGTGGTGTAAGTCAGCATGGTTCCTTTATGGATATTATTCACTGGTTTGGTGGGAGTGTCTTTCTGCTTCGGCATCAGATGATGCAGTCCTTAAAAAAAAATGGGAGTGGCGTTTATACTCCAACCTACAAGAGCAAGTTACATTTATTGAGCACTTACTGTATACCAAATTCTTCCCCAAGTATTTCATGTGCAGCGCAAGCCCATGGAGTAGGTACTCTCGTGTCCATTTTAGGGATGAGGGGCTAAGGCACCAGTACAATAGGTACGTCCCCAGGCCCTTGTGAGCAGGAAGTGACGGGGTGGGTAAGAGCTTCCTTTTCCAGTCCTCACGTGCTCGTCTGGAAACAGGACTGGGGGTGCCCACCAGAGAGAGTTGTATGAGGTTTGAATTAAATGAGATACTGCTTCTAAATTACCCAGAGTAGGGGGTCAGATACCACCTTATCATAACCCTGATAAAATAGCACCCCCATGCTTTCTTTTTCTTCCCAGCACTGACCACTAGTTGGCATAGAGGTGTTGATTTGCCGTCTCCCTCCTTCATCCTTTTGTACTTGACTGTGTCCCCAGTGCCAGGTGAAACACTTGCTGCACGAAGGACTGTTCGTTCCCACTTCTCACCGGAGCGTCCTGAGTATGGGTGCCCGGAAAATACTAGGTGGATGTGACCGATGCTAAACATTCTGTGCCGGCTCCAGACGCCACCGAGGGACCACGGATTTGTGTGTTGCAAGACAATCAGCATTGCTGTTTGCTTTTTTTTATTTGCTATCATGTGTAAGGAGCTATCATATGTCTCCCGCCCCTGATTTTCCTGGAGTCTTGATTTAAATGGTTTCCAATCTGAGTATGAAATTATCCGTCAGTCACAGAGAGAACTCGTGCTTTCCTTGGTGGCTGTCAGAACAAGCCAGAGCTTAATTGGAGGAACAGTTGTTGGAAGAGCAAGGGCTGGTTGGGGGAGATGTGCCCCCTCCGTCCTGGGCCCGCATGTAGAACACCGCCTCTCTCCTGGATGGTGGTCTCTGTCTGGCCCAACCCCCCGATCCGGTGTGGATAACACCTCGTTGATGGATTCACCGGATGCGTATTCATGTTCTCTGGGTGTCAGGGGCTGACCTGGGCACTGGTGACATTGGACCCCGGACTAACCTTGGGAGTGGCACCCCATCACTTTGGCCCTACCTCTTCAGTAGAGCAGGTCACCGGGGCCACTAACACTGGGGAAAGGGGACCACACTAGGGCAGGAAGGCCAGGAGATGGGGACCACCAGGATGTATTTGAGAAGGCTGCTTAGCACAGGAAAGTGGCCGAACACACGCACTCCTTCACATCCCGTCCCCTTGAGGGGCACCCATGGGGGAGAGCTCCCGCAGGTCCTAACGCCAGGAGAAGGGCTTCTAAATGATCACGCTGCTTCTAAATAATCATGGGTTATTTTGTGGGCAAAGAGGACCTTGTAACTGGGTTTATTTTACTTTGCGGTCACGAGGCATCTGAGTAAAAATTACTGCTTCTGTTGACTTGATGGTATAGAAATGTATCATACGGAACTTCTGTGGTGGGGCTTTATGTGTAGGGCCTCCCTGGTCTGGGCCTTAAATCCTATTTCTGTCTTCAGCTCTTCCCTCCATCCTTGTTGCTTGCTTTATTCTACCCCGCTGGAAATACTCTCCCGAGCCTGTAACTTCACGTGTCTTGGGGTTGGGGGAGCTAGGTATCTGAGATTTTGTACTGCTTCAGGGTGGACTGTAGGTTTTTGAGATGCAGAGGTGACCAGCACCTCTGTTCTCCGGGTGCCTGCAGTTTCCAGCCAGGAGCCATGTGGGCAAGGCTGGCATGGAGAGCCCCAAGCTAGCTGGCTTGTAGGGCAGTCACAGCTCCTCAGAGCCTGAGGTATAATGGCCAACGTTTCCTGTGTTCTCCACGCCTCTCTGCTTTCGTAACAGCATGGTTTTGGACAAGGTGTGTCATCTCTGTCAGCCTCAGTTTTCCCATCCGTAAAATGGGGTGTAGAATTCTAGAGTATGCTGGGTTATGTTGTAGTGACAAACAGCTCCAAAATGTCAGTACAGAAAACACAAAATATTATGTCTCATTCACCTTACCTGTCCCTCGCGGGTAGGCTGGGCATCTGCCCCATCTCCTCACCATCTTCACACCCAGACCCAGACGGTGGGGGACGAACAAGAGAGCCTGGCCACACACACTCGCTCTGTCTTAAGGCCTCCACCCAGATAGGACACGCATCACTTCGCTCTCATTTCCTTGGGAAAGTAAGTCCCACAGACGCATCTCACTGCAGGTGGGAGGGGGAGTGCAGCCTTGCTAGGCGTCTGGAAAGAGCAGAGTTATTTGTGGGTGGCCTTGGTGACCTCCAGAGGTGGCACCTTACTTCTCAGGGTGGTTGTGAGGATTCTGTCAAAGGGTGTTGGGGAAACATCCCACGTTGGGAGATGTGATCATAAAGTGGATTTTCAATGGCTCTGTGCCTGGTGTCTGTTCATTAGCCAAACTTCATTATTTACTGCCTATTGATAAGAGACAGATTGAAAATCAGGCCGATTTCTCCCTGGCAGGACTGTTTCTTGTGTCCGATCTCTGTGGTGACAGTTTGGGGCTCTAATTGAGGGTTTTGCTGATTGGCTTCCTCAGTCATCAACACCAGCGAGTGGGCGCTGCCCAGTGGTAATGAGGCCATTGTGTAGCTGGTCCTGGGAGGCACTGGTGTGTGTTGGGGGCGGGGGTGGGGGCAGTTAACGTTTATGAGTGAGATTTCCGGAAGGTGCTGTTCTGGAGTTCTTGCTAGTGTCCACTGCTGAACATCGCGTTGCAAGTTGTCCAGGAGGCAGGTTCTGGAATGTGCTGTTTGGGTATTGGAGGACAGAGAGCTCAGCTTCAGGAATTCTTTCTCAGTTGCTGCTCTTCTGTGCCATAATCCTGGAGTCCTGCAGCCTGGAGCATCTAAGGCTTATCAAGTGCCTAAACTCTTCAGTGGGATTTATTTACTCCCCGCCCCCAATCCTCCCACCCATCTGGCATTTCCAAGAGCTGACAGCACAGTGGGGCAGGTTAGGTGAGTGAATTTAGGAAATGATTTGCCCCTATAGTCACCATGTTCCTCGTGGAAGAACATGTCTTCAGCCAGCCCCTACCCCCAGTCTTCTGAAACGACCGTCCCTACCAGGGAATGACACGGTCACCCTCCCTTACTTAGTCCTTCAGGAGATACTTCGGAGCACTGCCTCTGTGTTGGGTGCTGGGATACAACACAGCAGTATTCAGTTTCTTTCCCTTACTCCGTAGTAAGCCTAGCAGGGAAGTAGTATCTGTCTGCTTTATCACAGAGAAACGCGAGGCTGGAGAGGCCAGGGCTTGGGTGGGATAGCAGGGTCGCAGTGCAAGCTTGGACCTCTCTAACCCCAAAGCCACGCTCTTTGGAGACGGCGTCCTATCCTGCTGTGGACTCGGGACCCCACGCTACCTGGTTCCACTCCCAGCTCTGCCCCTTACAACCCTGTGCCCTTACACAAGTCAGGCCACCTCTTGGAATCTGCTTCCCCATCTGTACGTAAAATGCGTCCCACAGAGCCTGGCATGGAGCGAGAGGTCTATACGTATAACAGGTGACCACAAATCTGGTGACTTAAAACAACACAACGCACGTTTTTCTCTGACCGTCCTGGAGGCCAGAAGCCTGCAAGCAAGGTGTCGGCAGCGATGGGGCCTTGCTCCCTCTGGAGGCTCTGGGGGAGGATCCTTCCTCCATGCGTCTGGGGCAGCTGGCTCTCCTGTCCCCGCCGTTCATTGCTTCTGCTCCTCACTGAGCCCCTCAGCCCACGGCCACCAGATTGCCGTCCGGTCAAGCATCTGTGGTGCTGGTGCTAATGTTGGGGTTCTTGGTAAAATGCCACTCAGGGGGCTCCTGCGGGGCGCAGTTGGTTAAGTTTCTGACTCTCGGTTTTGGCTTGGGTCATGATCTCAGGGACATGAGATGGAGCCCCACGTCAGGCTCTGTGCTCAGCCGGGAGTCTGCTTGGGATTTTCTCTTCCCTTCTACCCCTCTCCCTGCTCTCTCTCTCTCAGATAAAGAAATCTTAAAAAACCCCTGCCGTTCAGGAAGTGGGGTCTGCTTTAAAACCTATGGAAGCCTTGAAACTATAAGGAATGGAAAATGCACCAGTACATTTGTAGCCTAGGATAAATCATTCCCAAACATGGGGCAGATGTCAGCTCATTGTAAATAACAGAGATGAAGAATGAGAACGAAAATAAAAAGCCTTCGTTCCAGAAATGAGGACAGGTCAAAGAAAGGGGAGCAGTGCCTGAGTCTGCATTTTGACGCATAGAGAAGGAGTGCGGTCCTCAGTGCCCTGGCCCCAACAGGGGAAGCCGGGCCATGTCTGTTCTCTGCTTCTCACGGCAGGGCTGAGGGGCTCGAGAAGATGCAGGGACCTGGGAGAGAGCCTGCTGGAGCATCCCGACCTCCCCACAGGGGCCAGCGTGTTGTGTTTGCAGTGGCTGGTGAGCAGAGGTCGAGATGTCCCTGAGAGAGGAGGAGACAGGGTGGATTCTCACAAGTGGAAATGGGTCCTGATCAAACATGAGCTGAAGGGGCGACTGTAAAGTTGGGGAGCTGCCTGCACCTGCCTTCCTGTTGTCTCAGTGCAGGGAGGGGGCAGGCAGCGGGAGGCGGGAGGGGGACGCGCAGCGGTCCCTGAGCACTTACTAAGCAGGGTGGGCAGTATGCTGGGCAGCTTGCAGACAGGGTGAGGTTGCGAGCACTGGCCCCATTTTGTGGATGAGGAAAACCGAGGCGTAAGGATTCACTGTTACTAAGTGCTGAGACCCAGGTCTGCCTGACCTTAAGACAGCAGACCCTGTGTCTTTCCCCGAGGACCTCCGCGGCCAAGACGATCAGTATAGAGCTTCTTGAACCTCCGTGGCCAAGACTAATCACCATAGAGCTTCTTGAGAAGCAAACCCCCTCCCCGTCTACCCCAGGTGCCTAAAGCAGCATCCGGGATGTGGCTTTTTTACTGGTAAGCAGTAGAAATTAAACCCCTGGGGAGAATCCTGGGAGGAAACATTCCAGAGCCACTTCACTTTGAGAATGAATGAGCCTGCTCATCTGCAAACGTAATTGTTGCATTTGTAATGGTAAAAAAAAACCCAGTCCCTGCGTGGTGTTGGCTGATGGCCCAGGCCTACCTGTACTCTAATGACCGGAGTGTCTTCATTGCTCATTCCAAGAAGTGGCCTTCCAGAGGAGCTCGGTTTTACGGGCTCCCTCCTTCAGAGAGGAGCCTGGAATCTTGTTGTGGGACCCACGTTTCTTGGTGGAGAGGCAGCAGGTGTAGTAGAAAGAACACGGCTTGGGATCCAGCCAGGCCTGGCACATCACTTAGCCTCTCGCAGAATATGGGACACATGCTCCTACTAAAGGGTTGCTGTGCATTTCATGGATACACACAAATAAAAGCCTGGCTCTTCAAATGCCATTTCTTATCACCCCTTCTCCATCACGATCTGGGGCCTCCTTTTATTCTTCAGCCTCTGAACATCACCCCACGAGGCCGTGGAACTCAAACATTTCTTCCTCCCCACCAAGAGGAAGTGAATGTTGCCCTGAAATCACCAATAATTTTTCTGTAGCTACTCCACCATCAGTTGGAGCAGGAGTTCACCGAGTTCCTCCGTAAATGCACAGGTAGTACGTGTTTTAGGAAGGTGGGCCATACTGCCGCTGTCTTGCATCCTCAGCTTTGTTGATGGAATATGAAAGCAGCCACAGGTGATAAATGATGTACAAGCATCCCTGTGTTCTGGTGACAGTTCATTCACAAAAGCAAGCTGGATTTGGCCCGTGGGCCATGGTTGGCCGACCGCTGATCCTATAGTAGGGGGAGGTGCTGGGTTCAGGGCTGGAAGTGCCAGTGTGGAGGGGTTCCCCAGCGACACCCCTACCGTTGCATGCTCGCGGGGGGTGTCCTGTTGGCAAGGAGACAGTACTGGAGGTGACAGACAGGGCAGGTACCTTCTGTTTGCTTTGCAGCCTGATGTCTCCAGCAGGTCAACCCACATGCACCCCCATCTACTCCTGCTGGCAGTAACGAACTGCTTAGACCTGTCATTTAAACATCCACAGTGCCTTTTACTGCCATTAAATGCTGCTTGGTGGCCCCTGGCTAGGTTCTAAGTGGCCGTTTCGGTTGTGTTGGCAGGCACTTTGGGAAATCCTACACGTGCATGCCACTTAGACCGCAGTCCTAGCGAGAGTGGCTCTGGATGTTTGCCCAAACCCCATATTTGCTTTGGCATCTTCTGGTTGCTCTGTGCCTCCTTTTCTCTGGTTGTTGAATGGGAGTCAAGGGTGAGATGAGAATGAATGAGGCCATTTGTTCAGTGTTTGCTAAACTTTTTTCTTTTTTTAACAAATCCAGCATGTGTAACCCTTTGTTTAAGAGGCGCTCTTCCTTGGAAACTCAAAATGGGGATCGGATCACAGTAGATTCTGTTCCTGCTGGAGAGTGTGTGTCGGGCAGGGGGAGAGGGGCCTATGGCCACAAAACTCCAGGGACAGCTACTAAAATCCTGGGAACCTTCCAGGAGCGGGTAAGAACCCCGTGTAAGGTATGAGGCTGCCAGGAGGGGCAGCCCTCACGGGGCTGTTCCTTCCTCCTCAGGCCTCACGGTCCTCATCTGTAGCAAGAGTAAGCTTGGATTAGTTGGTGCTCCCAGCTCGTGATGACGGGCCTACATCTTTCCCTCGAGATTGGCTGAGGATTCTTGAGAACTGCTTTACATCTTAGTAAGTTAAGCCTAGAGAAACGGGAGACAGTCGCTGATTTGTACTTTCTTACAGGTGAGCCTTACCTCTGTCGGTGGAAAGGCGGTGAGCAGAGAGGTTGGCAAATCTCCTCGTGCTTTCCGTCGAGATGGGGTGTGTGTGTCTCCTGGCTCTTCCCCGCCTTGCCTGCCTCCCAGGCACTACTCTCCAGCCAGAGAGACTAAGCAAAATGCCAGCTAGCCCAGGCTCTCCCTTGCTTACTTCCCCTTGGGGGCTTCTCGCTGTTTGAGCACGGACCAGAGTCCTGCTGTTTTCCCTAGGTACTTCAGCCTCCTCTCCAGCCAGCCTCCCTCCACGCCACTTTGCCCTGTCCCTCTCTCAGACGCCTTAGCTCTCCTTTTTCTTTTCTGTGGACTTGCACACCATAACGGTGTTGGTAGGTTATTTGAAGACGGGTCTCCCCAGCTGGATTATATGCTACGTGAGCCCCAGGCTTCATCTCTCCTGTTCGCTGCCGCCTCCCTGGAGCTAATGGCCCTTAAGAGGAACTTAGTTCGGGTTTGTGGACTCAGTGTCTGGATGGCTGGCAGGTGTTTGCATCTGTGGAATGGAGCAGTTGGCCCTTCACTCGTGGGGGAAGGCTGCCGGGCCCCAGCCTTCTGTCCTTGCAGCACCCTTGAACTCCACCCAGGATTGATGGGAGTGATTGCCGCGTAGCAGGCTCCTGATCTCCACCAGACGCTGGCGGAGTGGTCCTGAGGGGTCCTGAGTGGTCCCTCACAGCTGTCCTGCGGGGCAGCTTCTGTTGCCCCATTGTACTGGAGGAAGGCGGGCTCAGAAGGGTAGTGGCTTGTTCGAGGCGACATTATGAAGTCAGAACTCAGTCCCAGCTCACCAAAGTCCCAGCCCAGCCCTTCTTAAAAAATTATTTATTGATGAAGAAATCACAACATGTTTTCGTTTGTCAAGAGCTGATAAATAGGGGCGCCTGGGTGGCTCAGTCGTTAAGCGTCTGCCTTCGGCTCAGGTCATGATCCCAGGGTCCTGGGATCGAGCCCCGCATCGGGCTCCCTGCTCGGCGGGAAGCTTGCGTCTCCCTCTCCCACTCCCCCTGCTTGTGTTCCCTCTCTCGCTGTGTCTCTCTCTGTCAGATAAATAAAATCTTTAAAAAAAAAAAAAAGAGCTGGTAAATACCACTAATATCTCAGAATCCAGAAACGCAAAGCAGTTCTATTAACCATCTGACACACTTCTATAATACTTTCCCTTCTACATTTTTAAGCTGTATACTGTGATAGCCTCTTTTTTTTTTTTTTTTTAAAGATTTTATTTATTTGACAGAGACACAGCGAGAGAGGGAACACAAGCAGGGGGAGTGGGAGAGGGAGAAGCAGGCCTCCTGCTGAGCAGGGAGCCCGACGCGGGGCTCGATCCCAGGACCCCGGGATCATGACCTGAGCCGAAGGCAGACGCTTAACGACTGAGCCACCCAGGTGCCCCGATAGCCTCTTTATAAGACAGTGACATAATGTCATTTCCTGTGCAGAGACTAGAAAGGTAATTTGGTCATTCATTTGATCATTTGGTTGATCAAAACTTATTTTTTCCAACATTCTACTTGAAAATTTTAAAACAGCTGTGTTAAAGAATTTTACCAGGAACACCTGTGTACCCACCACATAGATTCTGCCATTAACAGCTTACTGTACTTGCTTTATCTTGCATCCTTCCATCCATTGCTTTTTTCTCCTTCCCTTTTATATCCCCTCAATTCATCTTTTTTCAAAATGCATTTCAAAGCAAATTGCAGGTATTAGCCCGTCTTCATTGCATGCTCACTGAGTTCTGACGAGTGCCTGCACTGTGTAGCATAAGACCCAGAACTTTGCCATCACCCCAGAATGTTCCTTGATACCCTTTCCCAGTCAGTCCCCACCACCTACCTCAGAGTTAGTCACTATCCTGCTTTCCCCCTCAACATAGACATAGTAAGTTTTCCCCTTAGTTTAAAATTTCAAGGTTGATACATTTATTTTGAAAGGGTGACTACTCTTGAATGTAGCAGAACTTGATAAGGTATAAAGTTGTACAGTAAAAAAAAAAAAAACAACTCTTATCTTCCTCACGCCCTTGCTTTTCAGAGCCATTCCCATAAAGGCGTCCACGGGTTGGCTGTTTCTTGTGTGTCTTTCTGGAAATGGTTAATGCAGATGCGTGTCTATCTTCCAGCTTCTTGGTGAAACTAGTACTTTACCTGACCTGTTGTTTTGGGTCTTGCTCTTGTCACCTGACATCATATGCTGGAGGTCGTTTCTTGTTAGCAGAGGACGTCCATGCTGTTCTAGTCCTTGTGCGGTCGGGCTCTGATGGTACCATTTTATGGAGCCATTTCATTGCTGGTTTCCCGGCTCTTACTGCCGTCAGTGGTATTGGGTGTAGGTCCCAGTAGAGCTGGGTGCACGTCTGTTGTCCGTGCATCTACATTACTTGCAGAGAAACGTGATGGTCATTCTTAGTCGATTGAATACTTTCCTCGTGCCCCTTCCCTGAAATTCCTTTGCTCCATGTATCCATTTCTCTATCTGTTCATCTCTCCATCCAATGGGAACATTCACTGAGCAACTAGTGTTTGCCTGATACCATCGTGGGCTCTGGAAATACTGTCCTTGAGACCTTCATAGTCTTTTCGGAGAAACTGACCCATCAAAACCTAATTCACAGAAGTGTCCTAGTCTGCACTGGTTCAAGTTTCCAGGGCTTCCCAGAAGACAGCCTAAAAAACTCCTGAAAGCTCTTCGTTGCCAATGCTTTACTCGCCTCGGAGAGTCTTTGACCTCAGCTGATTTTTTTAAACCGCAGGAATGCCTCTCATTGTTCGTAGAACAAAACAACAAATGAACAGATAAACCCAGAAGCCTGAAAGTTGCCCAGACCTGAGCTGGCTGCCTCCAGCGGGCCCAGAAAGCCCAGGCTGACCTCGTGCTCAGGGCGCAGGCCAGGGCCTTGGCCAGCCCTGCTGGAAGACAGCTGTGCCATTGCACGTTTTGTTCCTTATTTTAAAAAATTAGAAAGTAGGGTTGTAGGGAGGGCCGGGAAATAGTGGTTGTTTTTGGCAGTGCAAAGTGAGGGTTAATTGCTTAAGGGAAGGCTATTTGAAAAGTTCGATGAGGGAGAAAGTGACTCTGGAAAACATAAATCATGGGTGTCATTTCGTGATTGGGACAAAGATTGGCTGCTCCATAATATCTGCCTTTTGCCTTTTCTTCTGAGCGGTAAATCTGAAAGCCGTGTAATTAGGAGAGAGAGAATACAATTCTCTTCCTTTGATTTTTCTTATCTCCAGACCAAGTTATCCTTATCATGCGTGAAGATTGCGAATTGGCTACAAAGCAGTTTCAAAATAGATTGACATTTCAGTGTGGAAATACAGCTTATATTATCAACCATTTCTTCCGTCACAAACATTAATTCAGTGTCTGCGCTGGGCCAGGTGCTGGGCCAGGCTGCCGAGTGTCACAGGGCACGTGTCCTCCTGCTCCCAGGGAGGGGCCGGTGCACAGATGAGCTGGAATGCCCCCGCGGCCAGCCATGTGGCATGAGCCGGAGATGTGGCACTGGAGGGCCACTTAGTTTTGGCGGTCAGGGCACTCCTAGGAATGCGTATTTTAGCTGAGTCTTAAAGGGTAAGAAAAGGGCCAGCTGTACAAATAGGTTGGGGGAAGAGAGTAGGGGAACATGACTTGACATAATTCTTGCTTCAAATGTTATTTGAGCATTAAAGGTGCGAATACACTGGCACATAGTAGGTGTTGAACACATGTTGGGCGGGGGTCCCCTCGTCTTTGTGGATTCTTTCTAATAGGGCACTCAGAGACAGGTTGTCAGAGACAAGTAAGGGAGGAAGAAACCAGGGTTTGTTGAAGCCGGGTGACTTCTCTAACAGGCAGTAGGAGGCTTCTCTAACCGTCAGAATGCCCGATTTTCTGCTAGTCCATTGAGACTTGATGTGTTCTGCTTGGAGTCTTTGGGCTGACATGTGTATCCAAAAGATGGGAAAGGACCTGGGATTTCCTGGGGTGAAAGCCAGCCACCTTGGACTGGGTGAGGCCTATGCCTTGTTCCTCTGGGTCTGGTGTGGCATCAAAGAAGACAGGCTGTAAGAAAGGCTTGGGGTTTTAGACCCATGTGTATACCTGTGCACGTCTGCTCTTGAGCGGTTGAGTCTTTACGGACCTTCTTCATTCCATCAGAGGTCTCTATACCAGCAGAGCCTCTTCATTGTGGATCTGGGTTACTTCTTCCAGGCCTCCCCTTACACAGAAGCAAAATGCAAAGACTGGGGACTTTATAGTGGGAGGCAGCATAGCTTGGTGATAAAAAGTGTAGACTCTGGAGCCAGACCCACCTGCATTTGACTCCCACCTCTGTCACTTACTAGCTGAATGACCCTGAGAAAGTTACTTTTTGGGATACCTCTTGCTGTATGTCAAACCACACCAAAACCTGATGACTTCAAAACACAACCCTTTTCTTACAGTTCATGATTCTGTGGGTTGACGGTGCTCAGTGGTTTTGCTCCGTTGGCTGGGGCTGCAGTCATCTGGGGCTCCACTGAGCTGGACATCCAAGATGGCACACTCATTCTTCTGGCGGTTGGTGCTGGCCTCATGGCGTCTCTGATTCTTCTGTTTATCCACACCGAATCCTCTTGTCCTTGCCTGGGAAATGGGGGTGATGCCTGTGCCCACAGGGCTGTGAGGAGGAGGAGGATGTGGGAAGAGTTGTGATGGGAAAGCGCTTCGTAAAGCAGGAAGCCTTTGACGATGCTTGGTGGTGGTGTGTGTATGTTTGCAGCCCCCCCAGGACTGGAAGCAAGGGCAGCTGCAAGCAAGGGGAGTATGCTGTGTCCCCCTTTGCTGCCTCTGCTTGGATCCTGATTCTGGAAGTAGAAGGAGGTAGAGTTTTTCCTGTGGCTCTGGCAGTTGGCTGATTAGTTCTCTCCTCTCTTCCTCCCTCCTTCCCTTTGTATTTAAATAAACATTACGCAGCACATGTGTTATTCTTTCTGGCAGAATCTCTTTTATCTGAGCCCTTATCCTAGGCTTGAAGAATCCCAGTCAGAGCACCAGGGTGAACCAGTATCTAAATTCTGGATGTGAGGGGCTGTGGTTAGCTGGCCTGTCCCTGCTCCCCAGCACCCCCCCTCCAAAACCCAGGAAACTGGCCTGTCCCTGCTCCCCAGCACCCCCCCACCTCAAAAACCAGGAAATCCTGAGTCAGGAGAGGTGGGGGAAGCTTCTTTGCTGATGCACCCCGGAAGCGGATTCTCTCCCGATCCATGTGTCTGTAGCACCTGGGCTGTCTGTCCAGGAGGATCCAGGAATCAGGGCTGCTGTGTTTCTCCAGTAATGGGCTCTGCCTTTCCCGCCCCCGCCTACTGCTGCGTGGTTCCCCAGACCACAGGCCACATGGGGACCTGCCTTGTCTGCAGGGCCAGGGAGAAGGGAATGAGGGCATCCATGCTGCTGATCACTTTTTTATGCGCCCTGTTGAGGGTGAACCAAACAGGCTGTATCTCAGAGATCCGTCCTCCAGGATTGCCTGTAGCTTCATGGGGTGTTACAAGGGATGTTTGTGGCCAGTGGCAATAGAAAGTTGATTTTTCTTGCAAAATACTCCCTGCCCCACACCTTTTTCATTGCCAGGCTGTGGAGTAAAATGAGCTTTCTGGATGAGGTCTGTAAACCCCAGATGATATCTGGTACCAGTCTGGATAGACAGCATGAAAAGACAAAATGTTAAAATTGCGTAAGTTTGGGCATCGGTGATCAGCATGCAGGTGCTGTCGAGCTTGGCCTGATTTGCAGGATACATTCCACAGAGGTCAGAAAGTTGACAGATCCTTTTCCAGCAGAGTCTCCGGAACTCACGGACACATGTAAATGTCTCCCGGCTTGCTGATACCAATAAGGCCACATAATGAGAAGAAAAGCTCCTAATTCGGAAGGGTTTAACACCTCCCAGCTACATAGATCCATTGTCCAAAATGCTCCCTAAAAATCAACACCCCTGAGGGTTAACTTATCCGTGAAGAAAATGCCTTTCAAGAATCAATTGTTTTAGAAGAAGCTTTTTTATTCTTAGCATTGTAGAGTGATGTCTGTCCTTAAAGCCCTCACCTTCTCTTTTACTTGAGTCCTCTGGTCACCTTTTCCCTTCAGCTCGGTGGGCTCAACCCAGTCAGAACCTTCCCTGGGTCCAAGCTCTGTGCACTTCCAGTCTGAAATGAGGTTGATTTAAAGGCGGCGGCGTGGGCGCCTGGGTGGCTCAGTTGGTTAAGCGACTGCCTTCGGCTCAGGTCATGATCCTGGAGTCCCTGGATCGAGTCCCACATCGGGCTCCCTGCTCAACAGGGAGCCTGCTTCTCCCTCTGACCCTCCCCCCTCTCATGTGCTCTCTGTCTCTCTCATTCTCTCTGTCTCAAATAAATAAAATCTTTAAAAAAATAAAAATAAAAATAAAGGCGGCGGCGTGACGCACGTAATGGTGTGGCAGGTGTCTTCATAGCCTGAGAGCCCCTCCTCCAGTCTGCTTACCTGTTTCTCCCATCATGCCAGAACAGCCTTCCCCAGACCCAGGTGTGGAGGGGGAGGCTCAGGGAAGAGAGGCCAAGAGCTGCCCCACAGCTGCTGGAGAAGGCGCTAGAGTCCTGGCCCTGTCCACAGGGCTCTGTGCGGAAGCGCCAAGGGGAGAGTGGTGTCTGCACGGTGACGTCCCTTCTGAGCCTCCTCTTGTCCTTTTCCATCCCACGTGCGTAAGAGAAGAACGATGGAAGGCAAAGTCTCTATTTTCTGGCTTTCTGCATTTTAGCCAAATGCATTTTTGTGGCGGGTGGATTGGAAAGAGTATCTTATTTACTTCACACAGTAATATGAGTGACTCTTAATATGTACATGTCTGTTTATGGTTACATGGGTAATGCACCTTCATTGGAGACAGTACAGGAAAGTTCAAATACATAACGCAGATCCATCTGTCTTCTCCCTCCCCGAGCTCTGCCAGGGTCATCTTACTGACCTGCTTCGTTCTGACCTGATACGTGGACGTCCTAAGTCATGTTGTTACCCAGACTGGGCATTTGCAGCTCCCACAGATACCAGGAGCTGTTTTCTGTGCCATGAAAAATTTATCAGAAGCACTCTTTTGGTGGGATAATAAGGTTATTTTTTTAAAGATTTTATTTATTTATTTGACAGAGAGAGACACAGCGAGAGAGGGAACACAAGCAGGGGGAGTGGGAGAGGGAGAGGGAGAAGCAGGCTTCCCGCTGAGCAGGGAGCTCGATGTGGGGCTCGATCCCAGGACCCCAGGATCATGGCCTGAGCCGAAAGCAGACACTTAACGACTGAGCCACCCAGGCGCCCCAGGATAGTAAGTTTTTATTTAAATGTTTAATTGGCAGTACATTATTTCAAAGCTCCAACGATGTAAAGGAGTGCTTAATAAAAAGCCTCCTTTCTAGTCTGTGCACCAGCTGCGCAGGCCCCCACTCCCACCTGCTGGTGCCCACAGGGTGCCCCTTTTCTAGGTGTCTTCAAGTTCACTGCTGATGCTTCTTGATGCAAAACCAAATACAACTTGATAGTCTTAACTCTCCACTTTTGCTCCCCAGGTGCACCCTGCTTCGGCTCTTACTTGATCTGTCCTGGAGATCTTTTCATTACAGCACATGGAAAGCTATTTTGTTCTTCAAAAGCACATTTAAAATATTTTTCTAAAGCAATTGATTCAAAAGATATATTTTTTTAATCTTAATGGAAATACAGCAAATGAAAATTCAGCCTCTCTTTTTCCCCATTCCCACTCCTACTGCATTATCAATGATAGCCACTGTTAGTTTTCCTATATATTTCTCCAGAATTATTACTATGCTTGTACTTTCATGAGTGTGCATGTGTAACTGCTTTTTAAAAAAAGAAATCAGGTCATCTCATACAATTTCCCAAATCATTTCTGTATAGTTGGACCTTAGATTGTTTGAAAAATTTTTTTTCAACTCATCTAAGCAATGGAAAGAGGAATGATCTTTGATGTAAATTCTGGCCCATGTCTTTGATTATTTTGTGTAGATAAATCCTGGGAGTGAGCTCTCTGGGTCAGAGGATGTGACGTTTGTAGGGGCTGTGGGACACAGCCTCATGGCTTCCCTAGTAGATTATACTGCCTCTCTTCCCAGCCATCCATAGGAAAATGACGCTCACCCTCACAGCAGGGCCACACTCAGACCCAGCCCAGGGAGTGCCTGGTTTTTTGAAACCAAGGTTTTCTCAGGTTGGCGGTAGACCGGTTTCTCCCTATTGGGTTTGAAGGAATCTCTCAATAGCAACTTCCTAGCAAAAGCTGCTGTGGAGCCCATTGTAACTGCTTAGCTCCATACACCTGTCAAGGGCTCAGGTGGGGTGGTTCTCCGGTTCTCCCTCCGGGCTGCCATGTGTGGGGTGAGAGATAGCCCTTGGGCTGGTGGGACAGATTCTGTGTTGGTGTCAAGGATAGCAGAACACCCTGCTTCTCTCAATAATTGCCACATTATTCGTACAGTGCACAGTTCCTGGGAACTTCCCACCTGCTAAGCACTCTTGTGCATACCCTGCAGGCAGTAGGTTTTGTGTTCGGGACGACCCTCTGAGGTGTGGGACTATCCTACCTATTCTACACGTGAGGACAGTGTGGCACAGAGCAGCCCAATGATTGGCTCATGGCCACAGGGCTGGGAACCCGTGGAGCGGGGGTTTATCCTGACCGGTGTGCCCCCAGAGCCGAGCTTCCAGAACCATGGCCGCCTCCTGCCGCAGAGGGAGTTACCTTTTGTGTCTCCAGTCCCCTGGAAAGGGTTCAAGTTGTAGCTTCTTCCACCTTGTAGCTGGTTTTCCCTGTGTTTGCTGCAGGTTTATAGCAGCAGAAGTTGCTTTGAAGTTGGACAGACCTGAATTCAGATCCAGTTCCTGCATGTGTGGCCTTGGGCAAGGTCTCAGCCTCCCTGAACCTGTTTCCTCATCTGTGAAGTGTGTGTGTGTGTGTGTGTGTGTGTGTGTGTGTGTGTGTTGGGGGCGCTTGTTAGGGAAATTGATGAACATGATAAATGCTCTTGCCCTCACGAGCCCACACCCTCCCCTGTTGCCCTTGGTCTTCCCTGTTTCCGTTGGCATCCTTCCATTCGATCAGAAGCTCCTTCCCTGGAAGTAACGTCACTGTTCCTGGGGCAGCTGCTAGTGCTGACCATTTTGCGAGCTGCTTTACGTAGAACCTGCCATCCTGCGGGGCAGTACAGTTTCTGTTACCCAATCACGTTCTCACAGGGCACTTCTGAGTCAGCGGCAGCAGCTGTGTCCTGCCTTAAATTGCTCATGCATCACGAGGCGGGAAGGATAGAGCCATGTGGGGGCAGACGTTGGCCTTTTGTGTTTACGTACTAGGTGTGTCTGTGTGTGTGATGTTCATCATGGTGACAGTGGATATTTTTTCCACTGCTCATTTGATATCTCGCATCTCACATCCTAATTAGGCCTTTATAGCTCCAAAATTACATGATTTTACAGGCCTGCTATTATCTCAATAGGATTAACAGTCCGTTCTCCATGAAGATAATTGAGATCCCTCATGGTGGCATATTTTTATTACCATAACACCGTCTCTAACCCATCCTTCCACAAAATCTCTTACTGTTTCTCAGTAACTGCTTTTTCACCTCATTCTGAACAGGAAATGTTCAGGGATCTTTGAGAGGCAGAATTCTTAGGTGATTATGCAAACCATGGTAACCAAGATGCGCTTTTCTCTCTCCCTTCCCCCTCTCCCGATGGCAGGTGCCTGGAGATTTGAGTCAAACATCCGAAGACCAGAGTTTGTCGGATTTTGAAATGTAAGTCCACGGCATCTGCTCACGAGGGGCCCTTTAGAAATAGGACTCTGTTGTTGGGCTTGTGTCCCCAGAAGACCACAGGGGGAAACTAAAATCACTGTTGAAATCTGCGTGGGCCAATTTGGTTATCTTGGAGGTGAGAAGTTGTTCGCCTGCAGCTGGAGCCTAGCCTTCAAATGTGTTTAATTTCTGTTCCTGGGTATTGGAAAACAATTAATTTTTTTTGGCCGACATTTAGGATTTGGAAGCTATCACGTAAGAATGTAAATTTCATTTTAAAAATTAAAAAAAAAAGGCTCCGATCCCTACCAGGCCACAGTGGGAGCTGAGTCGTGGCTGCGTCCCTCACACAGGGCCTGTGCTCTTCTGCTGATCACGGTCGTCTGTCTGTCCCCGTGTCCCCCCCACCCCCACCCCTGGTGCCTGACTCTGGCCTGTTGCTCTCATTTCATTAGCTGAGTGTCTCCTGGAGGAATATGAGTTTATAAACCCTGAAGTTACCGGAAACCATAGTGGTTCAGGGCATGGGTCTGATTGGTTACTGGATGTGATTCTGTCTGGTGCCTCTGACAGTAAACTCCTGAAGCACTTAGTTGGTCTTCAGACTATTTCAGATCAGGTTTCCTTGGGGTTTGGACAGGTAATCCCCTTGGGTTGGTAAAGACAGTGGAGCAGGTCCCAGCTTAGGGCCCCGCAGAGCCTCCCTCTGCTCTCATTCAGTTGTCCGGAGCAGAAGGTGGCCCAGCCTCCCTGAGAGCAAGTGTCATCTGGGCAAAGCCTGCCTCTGGAGGGCTAGGGTGGGGCATCAGAAAGAGCATTTATCAGAGCCAGGCTGACCCTCCCTGCCGTCCCAGCTACAGGATTCACACTGCTATGACCTTGGGCAAGCCTCTAGACCTTGCTGGTCCTGAGTTCCTCATTCATATGGTGAAGGTCACGCTGCCAACCTCACAGGGCAGTGGTGGCAATGACAGGGAGGTGATGAAAAATGCAGAGGGTTCAGGAGGCCGCTCGGTGCTTGGGTGGCTGTCAGGCTGGTGTAGGGTGAGGGGTCAACGTGAGGCGAAGCCATGAGGGATGGATATTGGAGGTGAGCTTGCCCCCTGTGGGCCTGTGGGGGGAGCGGGGTACAGTGAGAAGAGGGTTATGGGGTGGCGGCCTGTGGGGGGAGCTGGGCAGAGAGGTGAGAGCTGTAGAGGGGGGGTTTCAGAGGCCGTCGTGAGGCAGAAGGCTCACCATTATAGCAGAAAGCAGTCAGGCACTTCCTGGGGTAGGGGTGGTCATGCCAGGTCCTTGATGGAGGGCATGAATAAGACTTAGTCCCTGCCCTCAAGCAGCCACTGCCTGGTCCGGCTCCATCATCTCTGTCCCAGAGGTTTGCAGCCCCCTCCCTTGGGTTTGTGCATCTCCACTAAAGCCGGAGGGAAGTGCCATTTTCCTCTCTCAAGATGGAGGCCCACATCCCTCATGTAGTTTGCACAGAAGGCCCTTCCTTGCTGACCTCTGGTTTCATCCTCAGCCGTCCCCTGTCTTCTCCCTGCACACAGCCCCCGTGGCCACCGTGACTCCTCTAACTCACCTGGTCTTCCCTGCTCGGGATCATTACTTCCAGACTGTTTCCTCTGTGCCAGGCATTGTTCTCACCCACTGAGTCCCTTTGACAACCCTGTGACATGGGTATCGTCCTCCAGAGAACACACTGAAGGCAGGATTCAAACCTAGGAAGTCTTCATCTGGGCTGTGCCCTTCACAGATGTTAATCTCCCTGCCTGAAGCACCTTTCCAGCCTCAGCCTACCCTCCCCAACTTGGCTCACTCCTAGTACTCCCCAAAGCCCCTCCCAAAGACCGTTTCCCTAGCCTCTGTGATGCCTCAGCCCCCCACCCTGCCCCCACCCTCACCAGCGCCTTTCACTGTCCTGAGATCCAATATTCCTTGGTGGCACTAACAACAGTGATAACTAAATAATGTCTTTTAACAACTGGAAATATCTATGTACCTACCAACCGAGCCCCAAAACTTAGCATGTGAAAATTGACAGAAATGAAGGAAGAAATAGGTAGTTCTGCAATAATAGTTGGAAATTTCAATACCCCACTTGCCATGTTGGGTAGAACAACTAGAGAGAAGACCAGCGAGGAAACAGAGGACTCGAACAATCTGTAAACCAGTTAGATCCGACAGGCATCCGTAGATCCCTGAGCAGAGTATACTTTCTTCTTCTTTTTTTTTTTTTTTTAAAGATTTTATTTATTTATTTGAGAGAGAGAATGAGATAGCATGAGAGGGGGGAGGGTCAGAGAGAGAGGCAGACTCCCTGCTGAGCAGGGAGCCCGATGTGGGACTCGATCCCAGGACTCCAGGATCATGACCTGAGCCGAAGGCAGTCGCTTAACCAACTGAGCCACCCAGGTGCCCGAGTATACTTTCTTCTTAAGTGTACTGGAACATTCTCTAGGCTAGACCATACATTAGGCCACAGTACAAATCTCTGTAAACCTAAAAACATGGAAATTACACAAAGCATCTTCTTGGGCCTTAGTGGAATAATCGTTAAGGGAGTTGTCTCTCTCTCACTCCCTGAGGGCGGGGACTGTGTCGGCTTGCTTCCTTGCTTCGTCTCCAGGATCTAGAGTAGTGACTGCCACGTAGTAGGCTCTCAGTAAGTGCTTGCTTTGTGCACGAAGAAACAGAAGAGTGAGCAAATGAATTAATATCTAGGAGAGAGATGGTCATGTAAATAATTCTTTTAAGATTTTATTTGAGAGCGAGAGAGAGAGAGAGAGAGCGCGCGAGCAGGGGCAGAGGGAGAAGCAGACTCCCTGCTGATCAGGGAGCCGGATGCGGGACTCGATCCCAGGACCCTGAGATGACGTGAGCTGAAGGCAGATGCTTAACCGACTGAGCCACCCAGGCACTCCAGCAATTCTTTTTTTTTTTTTTTTTAAGATTTTAAAAATATATTGTTTTGAGAGAGGGAAAGAGAGTGCAAGAGCAGGAGCAGAGGGGAGGGTCAGAGGGAGAGGGAGAGGGAGAAGCTGATTCCTTGCTGAGCAGGGAGCCCACGCAGAGCTTGATCCCAGGACTCTGGGATCATGACCTGAGCCGAAGGCAGACGCTTAACCACCTGAGCCATCCAAGTGCCCCTCATTTTTTTTTTTTTTAAGATTATTTATTTTAGAGAGAGAACAGAAATAGGTGAGGCAGACGGAGAGGGAGAGAATCTCAAGCGGACTGCACTGAGTCTGGAGCCTGATGCAGGGCTTGATCCCACAACCCTGAGATCATGACCTGAGCTGAAACCAAGAGTCGGACACTTAACCAGCTGTGCCACCCAGGAGCCCCAGTCATGTAAACAATTCTAACACTGTATGGGAAATGCTCTGAAAGGGAGAAATGCCTAAGCCAGCCGGGGGTGTCTGGCCCTTACCAATCAGGAAGGTTAATGAAAAGCAGATTGTTCGGTACATTTCTGCACTGCACCCACCCCCTTGACAGAAATGAAAGGGGAGCACTTAGGCCCTAGTACAATGGGAGACCTTTACAGGAGGAATGCCATTAGATGTACAAACCAACTTGATGGCTCAGAATTGCAGTTTTTACTTGGAGCTCTGAGGAAGTGATGAATTATTTTGCCCCATGAAGGAGGTCAGCGCCTCATCTCAGAGCTTAGAAGAAATGCTGCTTCAGGAGAGAACCATTTCTTTGTGAAACGAAACTGCTCTCCACTGTAGAGATTGGGAGGCCACTGAGTCATGGGATCTTCCATCATTGTCTCCAGTTGTGTTCTAAGCACAGGAGGCTGGCGCATGGCTATGAGCTGCTCTTGAGAGAGGAGGAAAGTTCAGGTGAAAGCATTTAGCCCTGGGACGACTCTAAGTAGAGGCCGGGACTGGAACCTCCCAGCCCTTCCAGAATTGTGCGGTACCGTTTTGGTAACCGTCAGGATTGATCTTCAAGCATTAGCGACAGTCAGCCCGTCTGTCCGCATGCCTTGGATTCAGCTGGGTGGAAGATTGGTGGTGGCGGGTATGTGGACCCAGAGATTCACAGTTAGGTGAAAGTCATCACATAAGACAAAACTCACAGAACTCAGAGAACCGAAGGGACCCTTGAAGACCCCTTAAATATCCTGTGAGCATTAACTGCAGTACTATAGATGAAAGCATGGAGTCCTATGTTATAGGTACTCAGTAAATGATTTGCACTTGAATTTAAATCTTGGTTTATTGGAGCCAAACACAGTGTTTCGAAAGTTGCAAGAGGGGTGTTCGTGCCTGCCTTCCTGGTTTCCCCTTTCCCGCCCCAAATAGCTGTTGCTTGCCTAGCCATGGACGTCGGCCTCCTGAGCCTTTTTGTGGAATCTGATCTTAAAATGGGTGCCAGGGTCTAGAGCGAGCACAGCAAGGAGGCGGCGTGACTCCTCCGGGTGCTCCAGGTACCCTGTGGTCATCAGTGTACGTGACCCTCCATAGCTGCCTGGGGACTTCCACTTATCAACCCCTTTTTCAGATGAGGAAACAGGTTTAGATAAATTCTGAGTCACGGTGATTCAGTTGTAAGAATGGAAGGGCAGCCCTTTCTCATTCCAAAGTACAAACTGTGTATATAAAGAACAAACACACATGGATTAAGTCCCTTCAGAATAATGCTGGGGGCTAGGTGAGCAGGCTCACACTGGCTTACTCCTGTGCGCGACAGATGTTGTCACCAATTGCTTGTGTGTAATGCCTCTTAGAGAAGATGATTTCCTCTCTCTTTCTTGGTAAATTAAAATGACTAATTTTGATCTTTCTTTTTGGTCAGATCAAACCGGGCACTGATCAACGTCTGGATCCCGTCGGTGTTTCTCCGGGGCAAAGCGGCCAACGCCTTCCATGTGTATCAGGTGAGCTCCTGGTTTTCAGTTGGATGTCCCCACTCAGGTAGAGTGGACGGCTGTTCGTGGCGCTGTGGTCTGTCTGGCTCTTGGTGATGGAGCGCTGTACTTAGGAGGCCACGGCCTTCCGGCTGCCCCGCCTCCCTGAGGAAGGAGTCCTTCCCTCATTCACACAGGAGGGACTGGGGTGGAACCTCTTCGTGCCGGTCAGGCCTCATGGTGTGGCCACTGCAGATCTCAGCGCGGACTGCTGGAGCCGAGATGGAGTCTATCGGCTTGTGTCGCAGCCATGAGGCCCAGGTGTCGGTGCGGCCTCAGGCGTGGTTGAACCTGTGGCCACAGATCTGCTGCCTGGATCCCCTGCTCAGGTGTCCTCTTCAGGCTGGCGCTCTCTGCAGCTTGATGGATGGCACTCCGCCTGTCTGAGAGATTTCAGCGTTTCTCCCAGACCTGTCTTGGATCAGGAACCCATTTCTGACCCTCCAGGCTGGGTGATGCACTTCTGTGATTGGCCAGGCTCGGACGTGACCACTGCTGGCTGGCCCTGGGGTGTGCCGGAGAGAGGGGAGAGCAGTTCTCCAAACGAAAACCAGACTCCTCTCCTCAAAAGAAGGGGCAGCAGTTACTTGACAAAGCCAGCACTGCGTGTGTCAGGGTCACTCCCTGGCTGGGGTTTGAGTGTTAAGGACTGTGGGGCCTTTGTCTGCTTTGGGGACCCGGGACCCCAGTTTTCCATCTTTTCTCTGATTTTCCGATGCCTCTTTCAGCCTTGCCTTTTACCATCTTTTTTGTCGTCATTTTTGTTTGTTTTGTTTATCTTGGATCCTGATCTCCAGCTGTTGATATTCACCTGTCCTGGACTGCTTTGTTTTCAAGTCTGAATCTTAGCTGTCTCCTGGGTCTGTCATCTTGTATCACGACAACTTTCATTAGGTTTTGTTCTTATTCCCTGTCAGCTCTGTGAAAAGCCTTGAGTTTTGCTGCCCCACCCCCACTTTTTTTTTTTATTTTTCAGTAGGGAATTGACCATTGAAGACGTCTTCTCAGCTATTAAGATGTTTTCCCAGAGCCTGGGGTGGTGAAAAAAGGACAGTGAACTTGAAAATAGGAGCCCTGGTTTCAATTTCGTAACCTTAAGTGAATCTCTGTTTCCTCATCTGTAATACGGAAACAATCCTACCACTTACCTTGCAAAGCTCTTGTCAGCTCGAGGAGCGGCCAGTACCCCATGCACATTCCGTATTCTCGTCTTCGTACTTCTCATCTTCCCAAATGCCCACCCTCTGTGGTCTTCGGTGGCAGGTCTGGTGGCAGGTGTGTGTTTTATAGGAACGGGTATCAGCATCTTAATATCTCACGGACAGATGAGCTAGGGCTTGGCACGGCAGCTTGCACCAGAGAGTGACTTTAGTTTACTTGTTCATCTGGGCAACGGCAGTTAGTAGCAGGTTCTTAAGTGTTGGAGAATCTGAGTGTTCATGATGCTCTCGGCTTGGGCTTGAGAAGAATCAGACAGGACAGATTTCTGCATGTCCCCTTCGTTTTCCTTCTCTTCTTAAGCCAAACAAACCAGAATCCCTCTTACTTGAGTGTCCTTTGAGTTCTGCTTTGTGGTCATCGCAAAGCTGGGAGGTGTTGCCTGGAGGATGGAAAAAGTGAAGCCGACAGCTTTATTTTAGAGCGAAATTAAAATGTGATCTCACTCGAGAGGTTTCCTTGACCTTTCATTTCTGAACCCCCCCCAGCACCGGCCCAGGATGCGATCTGGCAGGTTGTAATGTCTAGAAGTCAGTTACAAAATGAGACGGACACAGCCCATGTGCTGTTGCCTGGGAGATGGTTGGCATGGTGATCACAGTGGCATCTGTGCCCCTCTGTCCCTGTCCTTCATGGCTTCAGAGCCTTCCTGGGTGTGGTCCAGTAGGTGCCTAGAGGACATGGCCCGGAGTCACCTGCATCAGCCAGAGCAGCTTCGTCTCACACTGTGGGTGCTCCAACATCTTTGGTGATGTTGCACCTCTGGAAGGCAGCTCTCTCCTTTTCGCTAACCATGCTTCTGGTCAGTCCCTCAAGAGCAAAATCCGAGCATGTGTTTGGAAACGTTGGAGAAAGCTTTTGTTTTACAGTGTTTTTATCGTAAACGATATCAGATAGAAGGTGACTCACTTAAAATGCTGGTACCATTGGACGTTATTTTTCTTTGTTTAAACAAATGCATTCTGTATATTTCCCCAAAAGATTTGAGATAATTTCTAGAGAAACTCCTGTAAAAGAATGATAAAATAGAAGTAAAAAGTCAAATAACAGGGTCTGGGAAAATGTAAACTAGGAGAACTTGAATTAAGGAAACTGTGAAAATCACACGTATCTGTCATGAGCTCCTGTATGACCGTTCTCATTGGTTTGTGAATTTCCTATGGGCTTCCTGGCAGCCAGGGTGAAAATGGAAATGTGGCTCTTTTGGATAATACCATGGCTAATGAGAAGAAAATACATTAGCTCCTCAAAGAGCACTCCAAGAGAAATTTCCACACAGGGCTTTAGATTAGATTAGATTCCACACAGATTGCCTTAGATTAGGCAATATTGAGGGATGCAGGAGGCAATCCCCCATTACATCCCTGTGACACATTGCTGTCACGCTTCATCAGATGGCCCTCAAAGGAAGCCAAGGGCCTAACCTCCAAATGGAAAGAGTTCATTGGAAGAGCCAAGAGGAAAGGCTCCGCACATGTAGTTGCCTCAGTAGATCTGGGCTTCCCAGTACAACAGCCACTAGCTACGTGTAGCCATTTAAACTTACACGAACTAAAATATAGTGAAATTAAAAAGGCAGTTCCTCAAGCCCACTGGCCACATTTTGTGTCTTTAACAGCCACAGGCAGCTAGAGGCCACCGTGCGGGGCAGCACAGATGCAGCACATTTCCGTCACTGCAGAAAGTGCTCTGGGCCGGTGGGCAGTTAGAATGGTGTCTCCAGGAGTGTGGGACAGCAGGCCACTCTGTGTGTCAGGTCAGGTTTTAGAAAGACAGAGGCTGGACATGGCTACCAAATCCTGCAGGGAGGAAGCCACTCACTTTTCAGCTCTTCCCTGGCTTGGGGTTACCGGGCAAGGGGCGCAGGGACACCCCGAGTGTGGCCCCTGTGTGCCCGTGCCCTCAAATCTTGCTGTTCAGCAGAGACAGGGAGGCTCTGAAGGAGTGCCTTGGCAGGAGCGGACTTGAGCTTGATCATGCACGTTGTTTTGTTTTCATTGTGGTTTTTTTTTTTTTTTAAAGATTTTATTTATTTATTTGACAGAGAGAGACACAGCGAGAGAGGGAACACAAGCAGGGGGAGTGGGAGAGGGAGAAGCAGGCTCCCCGCAGAGCAGGGAGCCCGATGTGGGACTCGATCCCAGGACCCTTCAGCTCAGGTCATGAGCCGAAGGCAGTCGCTCAACCGACTGAGCCACCCAGGCGCCCTCTTTGTGTTTGTTTATACATTTGCCTTCTAGTTATGGCACAGAATCCTGTGTTCCACCAACCATGGTGATGCACGTTCCTTTTAAAATAAAGTTAGGAAGAAAGAAAGAGAGTCCTGTTAAAACAACAACACCACCACCACCACCACTAAGTAAACGATCATGCAAACAGCAAGAGTTTGGGACAGCGTAATGTGACCAGTAACATTCAGGAAATTTCGCTGGGCGGAGGGAACAGACGGCGAACGGTAGCTCAGTAACCGTGATAGTCCCACCGGGAAGCCACAGCGGCCGCTGCCTCTGTCTGGTCTGTGTGCATTCTGTCCAGTAGCTCACTCAGCCTTCACAATCGCCCTGTGAACAAACTCTTCTTATCCCCATCTTATTGATGAGACAACAGAGGCACTGAGAAGCCTCTCATTCAGTAACACGTTTTTAGCCCAAATAGTATTTTCTCCCAAGGTACCAGTTGGCAGAGGTTCTGAGAAGGAGGGTGGAGCTTGTCACATGTCTAAGAGGCGAGTGGGGCAGGTGGCTTCATTCTGAAGGGAGGGGCCCGGCCTGCACCCCGGAGTTGATGGGCCGAGGGCATGCCTGCAGCCCAGCTGGCTGGTTCTTGTCGAACTGCTCGGGGCCCACCGCAGGGCACAGTCTTGTGACCCACCAAGGCTTCCAGACCCCCAAGCCAGGCTGAGATGCTCTTGCTCTGGATAATTATCAGAGCAGGTGCTGGTTCGTGGTGTCTGCTCGGGCCGTAGATGGGCTTCAGGGGTATTCCTTCAGAACTGCTCCCTTGAGCAATGTCAGGGTCTGGAGAGCCTGCCCGGATATTTGGAGAAGGTGCTCCTGGATGCCAAGAGGAACTAAGCTAGCCCACCCGCTGCAGGCAGAGCTTGGGCTTTCATTCTTCATATTGTGGGAAGGGGCCTGGAGTTGTATTTTGCGCAAGGGATTCTGGCAAGAGGTGCCGTCCCTGGAAAGGGTTGAATGCAAGGTCTTAAAAAATGGTTTATGCCTTTGAGTGCTGTGGTTTCTACACTCGGCCCCCACGTCTGAGATGGGGGCCAGGCATGCTCTGGCACTTGGAGGAAATGGCAGCATTTGAACAATTCTCAAAACACCAGTAAAATCAATGTCCAGAACTTTCCCGATTTAAGGTTTTCATCTATGAATATTTCTGATGCTTCTGGCTCCTGCTAACGCTTGGCTGCCCCCAGACACTAGCCAGGGACAAAATGATTGAACAGCAATAAATAAAATGGGAAAAACTATTTACTAACTAGTCTTGCTGGGTTTTTGTCTCTTTCTCTCTGTGTTAACACACCGTTGAGCTTGTGAGCTCGATTTTCTGTCAATTCTGTGTGATAGAGTTACATTTGTTGTTAATCAATTAGTTCCTGGTTTATACCTTTGTGATTGTTTGATCTTATTTCCCAAATACTCCCACTTCCAAATAAGATTGAGGTCCACCGTCTTTAATATCCTGCTGTAGTGTGTGTAAAGGGATGTTAGATCCCCCCAAAACAAAAACAAAACTGCCTTTTTTTTCTTAGGCAAATATTACAGCCACTAAACTGGTATGAAATAATCCATCGGTACACTTATTTTCTGAACCCTCAAATCTTAACCTTTGAAAAGAACTGTTAGTTTTAAGTAGAGCTGAAATCAGTCCTCTATGTGGGATTAATTTCAGCCTTTGAACTTAGCCACCGGAAACACTGACCAGTGTACAATATTCCATCTGCACGGCCCAACTAATTAGGTGTCCTTTGTATTAAAAAGAAATGTTGCTTTGTTTCAGCAAAGCTCTCCCTTTCTCGAATACGTCCCCTTTCCTAGAGACCACAGGGTGTCCCCTTGGCTTAAAGGAATGGCAGTGCCCTGGGAAGACCTGTCCAAAAGGAAACCATGTCCCCGGGGCAGCCATCCTGAAGGTTTATTCCAGTGGAGCGCAGTTTCACAGGTGATGCGGGGAATCCATGTTTCTCCTGTTAATAATAGATCACAGGGCCTAGGTGGGCTGCATGAGGCTGCAGGTGGTGGGGAGGAGGGCGACGTGTTGGGACTTGAGGCCCTGGGCTTCGCAGCCATTCCTTTTCATCCTCTTTCCTCAGAGGCTTCCCCCGTGGGTCCTCCCGTTCTGTTACCTGCAGCTCTGTGCTTGGGCTTGCTCAGTGGGTAGTGATGCAGAGAGGGGAGGATTCGGGAAGTAGAGGAGGGTGAAACAGAAACCAGCCCCACAGCTGCAGCGCTGTGGGCTCTGGTACCGGGGAAACAAGGATGGGTTCGCAGGCGGACGTGCTTCTCTCTCGTTGGCGTCCGGTCCCTCCTGCCACACCCGTCGTGCCAGAGGCAGGCTGGAAAGGCAGCTGAGCCCTCGGATTGTCCGATGTCCTCCCAGCCCGCAGGGGCTTCGGTGCTGTGTGGTGGGCAACCCCCGGGACTGTGGGCCTTTGCTCCTGCTGTCTGTTTCCCGGAGAACTTAATACTCCACCAAGTCCAGCACCCGAGCGCCTCTGAGGTTCACAGCACGTTAGCCTCCAGCTGTCAGGGGGATGCTGAGGGCTTCTGAGAGAGCCCGATACAGGCGAAAACAGAAAGCAAAAACCAAACAGGCTGTTGTCCTCCCTTTGGACGTATATGTCACCATTATTCTGTTACTGCTTCTATCTTCCCGAGCAGGAAAGCTATTTTCTTCTTTGACAGTATAATTCCTTTCTTCATCCCAAAGCTGTTTTATTGAGGGCCTGCTATATGCCAGGCTTAGCTGTTTATCGAGGGCCTACTATTTGCATCAGAATTGCTTAAGTGAGATCCCATAAAGGCCCAAAATATTTAATGCCCAGGCCCCAGTACATGAGAGTTTGGCCAGCTGGGAACTGCCTAGTTGGTGCTGGATTTAGCCTTGTTTTGGATTTAAGTTAGTTACCGAATTGGACCAGTGGCATTACTCACACACGTATGTCTTCGGTTTCTCTTGCTGCCGGAATTCCAGTTGGGGCTAACCTCCACGTGGGCAGTGCCCCCCACCCCCATTCTGATCCTTCTGTTCGCTGGTCCCCAGGCTTTTCCCTCATGGGCATGTTTACATGGGGAACCGTGTCTTGGTCAAGGGCGGTGGTGGAAGTTGAATCTCAGCAATCCCTGAGGCTTGGATGGCAGAGCCCTCAGGATGTAGCTGTCACCTCAGCCGGACCCAGCCTGATGCTCTGATGTGATCCTGGTCACGTCCAGGCCAGGGCTCCTAAAACTGGGACAACGTGGGAGAGGAGCTGAGCATCCTTCTTCTGACCAGGACATTAAATCCAGAGATACACCTGCCCTTTCCTGGTTGTAGGAGAGGGGAACCAGCCCAAATTGGAGCAGAACTCTAGGGGTTCACCACTTGGGGTGCCTTACATGGAACACAACCCAAAGAAGTGTTGAAAGCAAAGAATTTGTATTGTCACAAGTAAGGAAGCAGGGAGATAGTGCTCACAGCGCTGTGTCTCTTTGGGGTTAGTGCTAGAAGCTTTTATTCGGCGCATCGGGGTGGGGGCGGGGGCTTGATACATAAGCGATCTCTACGTTTTCTGTTACGTGGGCACTTTGCTTAACATTCTTAGCACGTCGACATGCTAGTGCATATACCGTATGTTCAAAACAGTGGTGGAAAACCCCACCCATAGGAGATCTTAGTATTGTAATGAGCTAACAGTAACTGGGGTCATCTCGGGGGGCTTGGGAGCTGCTGTTTCTGTAAAACAGACATGTTGTTTTTCTGCTTTTGTCCCTGTCCCCTCCTCCCTCCTGCTGACAGCTTTCGGTCCTCTGAGTAACTCAGCCTGGAGTCCTAACAAAACGTAACAAAGGGTATTCATTAGCTTGCCTAACGGAAAATACCAAGGGCAGACACGCTTGAATTTCAGGGATTCAGTGTCTTGAGGACTCTGTCTCCCATCTTTTGAGGAAGTAGCTTTTTCCCTGTGTTGGCTCCGTCTGTGTATACGGACAGGCTGACATCCCCTCAGCTCAGCGGACCCCAGTGGAGAAGACCTGGGTCTCTTCCAAGGCCGGCAGCATTCCTGGAACTGATGCAGACTCGCGGTGGTGTGGTCCTAGCCCTGTGTGCGGACGGCTGCGTCCGGGTGGACGGCGTGCTTTCAGGTTCTATACCTACTCCTACAACTTATCAGTAGGATTCAGGGTGTTTCCCCCAAGGACAATGAGGGTGCTCTTACCAGCAGAAGGGGGACCGGTGCCTTGGAAGCCTTCAGGCTGTACCCAGCCCGGGCTCGCCTCTGGAGCCAGTTGGGTGGAAGACAACTTTGTACCAGAGTTTCTCCACCACAGCACAGTTGACCTTGTGGATGGGATAATTCTTTGTAGGGGGGCTCGCCTGTGCAGTGAAGGCTGTTGAGCAGTGTTCCTGGCCACTACCCAGTCACCACCCATACAGCCTCTCCGAAGCTGTGACTACCCAAGAGCTCTCCAGACGTTGCCAGAAGTCCCCTGGGGGCATCATTGCTCCAGGTTGGAAACTGCCGCTCTACATGGATCCATCGAAAGCTGTTACGGTTTTATGTTGTTGAACGTAAGTGGGATCCTAGGATACATGCCTTCCTCTTGAGTACACAGATCTCTTCCTTCCTCTTTTTAAACTTCTGCGCATTCTTTCCTAGAATGAGGGAACCATTACTTAGTATTCTGATGATGGACATTTAGATTTTCTTTTCCTGGCCATCGCAAACAAAGCTGCCAGATTGTTCTAGTACAGATCTCTTTGTACATAGCGTAGATATGTCTCGAGGATAAATAGCTAGAAGTGAATTTGCTGAGGGGGAGAATGTATACATTTTTTATTGTAATAGGCCTCGCTAAATTGCTCGTCCCAAGGCTGAACCAATTTTCAGTCACACCAACAAGGTGAAAGAATATTTTGTCCCCATGGCCTTGCCATCATTGGGTATTATTATCAGTCTTGAAAATTTCACCATTCTGATAGAGGGAAAAGAATTACATTTCATTGCTATTTGAATTTGCATTTTCCTTACTGCTTGGGAGGGTGAGCATATGTCTGTGCTTTAATTTGCCCTTTGTATTTTGTGTGTGTGTGAATTGTCTGCCTTTCCCTGTTGTTTCATGGCATCGTTCATTACTTTATTACCCAGGTGTAAGACTGCTTTGGATAGTAGTCCTTCGTACTATACATTTCAGTCTTTGGCTTGTCTTTTAGCTTGATTTATGAGAATTACTGAGTGTTCTTTTGTTACCTGGCCTTCAAACCTTGAGAAGCGAGGAGTTTCTTGGTTGACCTGCTGGAGTGTACTATACCTTATTCTGTTTGTTGTTACAGTAGTCCTGATATCTTATAGATGTCTTTGCCCACCTCTAAAATGGAAAGAATATGTTCACAATGGTGAGTAAATAATTCCTCCAAGGTCTCAGAATAAAAGCATCAGAGCTAGGTTCACTACTGGTCTCTCCACCCCAAGTCTAGGGTTTTTATTGGGACTTCCAGACTGCTTCCAGAGGACAGAATGGAGACCAGTGAGTGGAAATTGGAGAGAAGTAGGTTTTGGTTCATTTATTGATCCCTCCAACTGTCTGTTCATCTCTCTATCTATCCAGCCATCCTGCAGTGGGCTGGGTGCTGGGGATATTGTGAATGATGGAGACATAGTCTTCATCATTGACTTCTTGATATAAGGAAGATTGAATGTGGAGAGCTGATCAAAGGCAGAGTGGTCTTATCAAGTACTGATCTTGACAAACCCCTGCCCCCTGCCACATTTGACCTTGTTCTATGAGGGAGGGACCGGATGACCTCTGAGGCCCCTTTCCAAGTTTATAAGAACTTAACTGACACATATTTCTGGTCTTCATGGGCAAAAAGGACTTTTTTTGGGAGGGGGGAGATTTTATAGTCACAGCATGAAAAGTGGATACACAGTTACTCATCCATCTTGAGACTGACCCTCGTACAAGAAGCAGCCAACATAGTGACTGCCCCCAGCCTCGTATTTCTTGGAGGAAGCTCCCTCTGGGCTCCTCACGGCTGGCAGAGTTAGGACAAGAGACTGAAACTTGCCCCTAGAGCAAGGTGCTGCAGGGCAGGCATGTGCCAAAGCCCCATTCCACGCCATGGGGGCTCAGCTGAAGCTAGGGGCCTAGGCTCTTGCCAGGTTCTCATGTGGTCCTCCTGGCCATGGCTGCCATGTTTACATCTCTAGTCTGGACCTTGCCCCTGCAGTCTAGACTCAGGCCCTCATTGGAGACTCTGACCTGCAGCTCTGGGAGGCACTGCTGCTCACCCGAACACCTGCTGTTCACCTGCTAGAAGGTCGGCTGCACGAAGCCACAGCTGTGTGTCATTTTTGCCTACTGTTGTATCTCCAGTGCTTAGGAATAGGGGAGCAGGCTCATTACACGATGGATGGATGGATGGATGGATGGATGGATGGATGGATGGATGGATGGATGAGGATGGATGGATGGATGATGAGGATGGATGGATGGATGGATCAACGAACCATCCTGACTCCGGTTCTCCACCTGAAGTAATATTCTTCTAGGCCCCTCTCATCAGAGTTCTCACCATGGATAAACTGTTGGTTTATCAAACTTTTCACTAAACTACTTGGTCCTCCTGGATGATTTCTCTTGTCATTTATCTCGGCCCTGCCTCAGTTTTCTCGCTGATTGAAACCACTTTCCTCCATGTTGATAACTGGCCCAGCCCTGGTTCAGGAAGTTTTATCTTCCCCAGGTAATATGCTGTTTTACAGTGAAGTAGTGGTTTAGTTCTCTAGAGTTTGGCAGTCGAGGATGGCCTACACCTTCCCCTTTTATCCCCAGACTTTCCCGTAATCACCCATACACACACAGGGCCCCCGTTCCAGCACCTGCCCCAACACTTTAGGTACTGGGAGTAAGAGATCAGGATTGGCAAGGAAGGGCATAAAGCCCTTCATAAAGAAGATCAGACAATAAGGATTCATTGAATTCTTGTGAATCAGGCACTGTGCTAGGTCTGTGAACATTGTGGACATGATACCCACCCTCCCCCCCCCCCACCAGTGGAGTTCATAGTTTTACCAGAAAAGAGACCTTAAACCTGTTAATGTACATAAAACACAGAGATAAATATATCATTACAAACTGTGGATGTGCTGTGAACAAATACTACACAGGGTTCCAGAGATTATAAGAAGGGGCCCACTTAAACTGGGGGTAAGAATGGGATTCTTTGAGAACATCTGCTCATTCCTGAAGAACAATTTGGAGTTAATGAAGTAAACAGAAGAGGAACAGTCCAGGCTGAGGGAATTTCCTTGAGGCAGGAAAGAGCTTGGTGCCTTAGAGGAGCTGGAAGGCTGGTATGGTTGGGGTGGAGCGAGAGAGGGGGAGAGAAGGTAGAGAGGCTCAGGGTGCTACAGCCAGCTGGGTCTTCCAAGGCTTTCTAGTGAAGCCTGCCTGCTTGCTTGCTTGCCTAGCCATCCATCCACCCATCCACCCACTCATCCACCCCAGCCCCCCACCTGCCCACCTGATCACTATTGCAGGAGCCCAGGTGAAAGGGAATGGTAGTGGAGACATGCAGAATGGCCATGGAGAGCAGAACAGGTGATGTGTCTGAGGTGTGAGTTCATCAGGATTTCAGGTACCTGGGATAGTTAGCAGTTCAGATGTGGATTCTAGAGTCAGTCCAAATTTAAATCCCCCATCTGCCTCTTAGTTTCTAGTTGGATGACCTTTTATGGCGGGGTCTTTATCATTCTGTTCAAGTCCCAGTGTTCTCACCTTCAGGGATGTTATTTCCTTCCTAAGGTTGTTGAGAGCTTTAAATGAACATGTCTCTAAAGTACTTAGTGCATTGCTTAGCCTACTCAGTGAATGGGAAGGACCCAGAGAGTGCAGCCAATCTTACCGTTTGCTCAGCCAAACAAGTGTGCACCTCTGGCACACACCTGTGCCTGGGATTTGAAATGAATGTATGTGGTGTGAATCTTCACACGGTGGCCCATAGCCTTAGAAATCTGTTCCTCTCCAGCAGGAATCCAGAACCCATATCACCCTCTCCTTCATTCCACCTGGTTGAGCATTTGAACACAGGGTCTGCTGGTCCCTATTTTGCTGAGACTAGAACACCCGAACCGGAGCTTCTCAAGAGGGGGATGCTGTGCTGCAGGCGCCTCATTGGGAAATGGCCTGGTGGTGCTTCTCTTCGCCCCCTACCCCCCCACACACACGCTGAGGTTGAAGGGAGGTAGTGCGGGGAAAACAGTTGATGAGCAATTAGGCAGCTGCTCAAATGTCAGCTATCATGATTTATGTTTATGTGATGAATGTTTTCCCAGGACCTAGGGCATGGGAATAATAACTCTTTTATTTCTGTGTTTAAAGAAATAACTCGGCGGGGGGGGGGGGGGTGGAAAGCCCAAGTCTGTGCATTGGTGAGTAAATGCCTTTCCTAGCACAGGTGAGCCCTCTTGGGATCTGCAGGACTTGAATTGGGCTGGTGTGGGAGGGCTCTCACATCCCCGCAAGTGTTCACCTGCATGGATGCCCCCACCACGCAGGGACTATTGGTTTTCCCATGAGCTGGGCTTTCAGTAGCCTTGGGCCCAGAGTGGAGTAGGAAGGGGGGGCTTCTGCTTTAAGCTTCAGATTTTTTTCCCTACCCCTTGCAGATACAGAAAAGCATTTTGAATCCAACCTTTAAAGGTTATCTCCTTGTGGCGCCAGCAGACTCTTCCCGAGAGACTGTGAATCCCAGCTCCTTGCCAGACTTGCCCGCGGAGTGAAATTCTGTCAGACTGCCCTGGCTGTCGGAGCGGGAAAGCAGACGTGCAAGCTGGCGGCCGCGTGAAGGCTGCTCTTCGGCGCCAGTGGAGAGAGAGAGGACTGTGTGACAAGGGTGTAGCACGCGGATGGCGGTCTCAGGAAGTCTCGAAGGACGATGTTAGGACTGTGAGCACAGCATGGTGGAGACAGGGAGCAGGAATCTGGCCTCTGGGGTTATGTTGCTGCTGGTCCTCTGTGGCCCAGATGACAGGAGGCCGGTATGGAGGCAGAGGGCCCACAGAAGTTTGACAGGGAGGTGAGCTTCTGACACCTCAGTTGCCAGAATCCTGGAAAGGAAAACAAGCTGCATTTGGCAGCATGTGATTGAGAGGAAGCCACATGCTAGACCGCGGAAGTCAATGAGTCATGTTACCAAGTCTGCCCCTCCCCTGCCTTTTACTTTAATCTATTTATGAAACACTAAGTATGGGAAACATACATAAGGCCACTGAATAGTAAGCACTGGTACCTACTAAGCCTTTCCCATACAGTTCTGATCTGAGAGCAAGCATTTTCACCCCTGTTGACAGATGGGTACATTGAGGTCAGAGAAGTGAAGTAAACTGCCTAAGGTAGCACAGCTGGTGGGTATCAGGAATACACTGCAAACCTGGGTCTAAATGACCCTCCAGCTCTGTGTTTTTTTTCAGAGAAGAATGCTGCTCTATTCTTGTTAACTGAGTTTCCCAAAGAGGGAGAATGTGAAATGAAGAAAATGACAATGAAAAAAGAAAAAGAAAAGAAAATGACAATGAGGATAGTGGTGATGGTGTTAGGATAGTTGGTGGCTGATGATGTGATGATGGTGGTTGATTGTTGGTAGTGAAGGTTGGTGAGGGTGATGATGGTTAGTGAAGAGAGTGGTTGATGGTTGGTGAAGAGGTTGATGGTTGAGGTTGATGGTTGAGGATGGTTGTTGATGGTGAGAATGGTGGTTGTGAGGTGGATGATGATGGTTGGTGAGGATGGTGGTTGGTTGGTGAGGTGGATGATGATGGTGAGGATGGTGGTTGTGAGGAAAGGAGGAGGAGGATGGTGGTTGGTGAGTTGGGGGAACATGGCTGGTGAGTAGGGGGAGGATGGTTGGTGAGGAGGAAGATGGGTGGTTGGTGAGGGAGGAGGATGGTTGGTAAGTTGGAGGAGGATGGTTGGTGAGGAGGAAGATGGGTGCTTGGTGAGGAGGAGGATGGTGGTTGGTGATGGCAGCACCTGTATTTCCCATGTACTAGACATTGTGCCAAGTTCTCTCCATGTTTTGTCTCCTTAAACTCTCACAAAACTCTGATGGAAGAGTTCTAATTATAGCTGTAGGAATATGAAGAGACCCATGCTTTCCTTGAATACCCCATTTATGTTAAGGAAAAGCATATCAAGAAAGATCCTGGAGTCTTTTCACAGCCGAGAGAAATTTTTCTACACATTACAGCTGGTTTTCGAGTATTCTTCATTAAGGGCCTAGCAGTGCCTGGGGGGGACTGAAAGCCGTGGTTAGTCTCCAAACCTTCCTGACTAGATTTTTTCCCGGACTTGCTAAAAGCACAAAGCAAGCTACTCCCTAATTTCCATCCCTTTGGCTTTTAGGACTAACACTCAACACTTTGGACTTGTAGCTCTTTTTATGACAAAGAAGTTGTGGCTGGCTTGGCTTCCATCAGTCTGTTTTTCAAACACCTTGGCCTTTGGAGCCCTGAGGATCAGAATGTGATTTTTTGCACCTCTGTTGTTTACCAGCTGTGTTCCTCGTCTGTAAAATGTAGCTACTGAGCATCTCATGTGTGGGATTGGCATGAGAAGGAAGTGAGATATATAGGAAAAGTGCCAAGCATGGTACTTGGCGCACAGTAGATGCTCGAGAGACCTGTGTCTCTGTGTCGCCATCTTGCTGTTGAAGTGCCGTGCGTAATCTTCTTTTATGGACTTGCTTGTTTCTCTCCCACTTTCTCCATGAGCACTGTCTTCATTTCCTGCTGTATCCTGGTGCCTAGACCAATGCCTCTCAAGAAATACTTATAACATGAGTGAAGAGACACTGGGGAAATAAGCATTTGCACGAAGAGTCAAGGCATGTCGGCAAAAGATGAAGCTGGTGAGGTGGACGCGGGCTTGTGTCTGTGCTGTTCATAACTTTCCCTATAGAGCGTGAGCTCCCCAAAGTGAAGTTACTAAATGTTTTGCTGAACTGGTTGGTTAGGGAGAAGAAGGACCACAGGCAGCCTCAGCCATGCATGTATCTGAGCTAGAGCCTCATGGGCATGACTTTTAAAAGGAAGGAGGACATGCACTTTTCAGATTCTGGAAGCCAATTTCTGTTCCCATTTGGCAGAGCAGTGACTTCCTCCTGTCAACCTCTATCAGAGGTAAAAGGAAGAGCTCTTCAAGACTGAGTATGGAGTCACTCAGGGTGTGGTTGCTGCCTGAGGCTTGAGTCCCTGGCCTGGAGGCCCTGTTAGCACTTTACCTTATATAGGAGTTTGGTTTTGTGTTTTTATGTTCCTACCAGTGCATATTTTACAAAGAAAACTGAAGCGATAATTGAATTGTGAATGGTTTTATCTCTTGAACGTGCTGATAACATGAAGATGATAGTGTTCTGTCTTAGGGCCCATCCTCAGGCAAGTAGAATCTTGATAAGCACCCTATTTTAAGAGCCAGACTCTTCTGGTGTCTGTAAATTTTTACTAATAACAACTAAATATCTTTATTGGCGGTAAGAGACAGGAATCATATAAGAGCCTAGGGGCTTAATTTAATGTGAAATATGTAGGGAGAGAGGAATTTTTATAGCAAGCAGGAATTGGGAAATTATTTGATCAAACAGACCTTAAATGTGGGAGTGGGGTCCTATCTTCGGCACACTTGTAACTTGTTTTCCCTTCCTATGTACTTCCCTCCCTCCCTCCATCCCTCCCTTCCTTCTTTCCTCTCCTGTTATGGATCAGGCACTATGTGAACGACTAAATTACAGTAATGAGAAAGTGTAGACCAGCTTCTTGTCATCATGGAGTTACAGTCTAGTGAGGGGAAAACACATATTCATCAACCACATAAACAAGTGCAAAATAACAAGCATGACCTGTCTGTCCACAGAGGAATGGATAAATAAACTGTGGCATGTTCACACAATGAAACACTGGTCAACAAGAATGAAGCTCTCTAACTGCAACAGTACAGAGCACTCTCACAAACATGGTTGAAGGAAAGAAGCTAGATAGCAGAGAATGAAAGAAGTGTATACATCAGGTGTTTGCATTTAACTGAATACAAACTCAGGAAGGATGAATCCATGCTGTTGGAGGTGCAGGGGTTAATAGGAGAAACAAGCTTGACAAGTGTGCCATCCATCGTCCAGCTCCCCGACTACTGAGTCAGCCACGAAGAGGAGAGAAGACAACAGCATGCTTGTGTTCCCTGTGGATGGCAAGGCCAACAAGCACCAGATCAAATGGGCTGTGAGGGAGCTATATGACCTTGACCTGGCTGAGGTCAGCATTCTAATCAGGCCTTATTCCACTGGTTCCTGACGGTGATGCTTTGGATGTTACCAACAAAATTGAGATCATCTAAACTGAGTCCAGCTGGCTAATTTGAAATAGAAAATTTTTCACCATTAAACACAAAACAAAAGAGGGCCTTTGGGGTCTTGGTGGTAAGGTGTGGCTGATGTGGGTCACTGAGGTTAGTGGGGCTCATGGTAAAAGTGGGGGGCCTAGGAGTGAGGAGAAAGCTGGATCGCCAAGCACATGCCCAGAGACCAAGACCAAAGCCTGGGTGTGTCAGGTTTCAGAGAGGTGAGCACAGTGAAACCTGATAGTCATTAGCTCAACAAATGTCCTAAGGTTACAGGGTTTCCTTGAGGACTCCAGCCTCTGGATTTTCACTGTATATTTATTATTTAGTCAAGGGAGCAGCAAGTAGTTTTGGCTCCAAGACCACAGGCCCATGGAGGAGAAGAACAAGGGGCCTTGGTGCACCCTGATGCACAATTTCAGTTAGATGAGGTTCACTCTATTTCATTGACCAAAACCCTGTTTTTTGGGGTTTTTTTGTTTTTGTTTTTTTTAATTTTATTTGTCAGAGAGCGAGCACAAGCAGGGGGAGTGGCAGGGAGAGGGAGAAGCAGGCTCCCTGCTGAGCAGGGAGCCCGATGTGGGACTTGATCCCAGGACCCTGGGATCATGACCTGAGCCGAAGGCGGATGCTTAACCAACTGAGCCACCCAGGCATCCCAACCAAAACTGTTTTAAAAGAGGGGTTGGAGAATGGAAAATGTAAGCTGGTGTACGGTAGAGAGAGAGAGAGAGAGAGAAAGACCTCTGGCCTAGTGTGAACCCAAGGGAGGCTGCTTCCTGTACTCTAAGAGCGCGTGTCCTGGAGCGTGTGAGCACCACACGGGGCAGGCGTCTGCTCTTCCCTTGGTCAGTCCTCCCTCTCTGAGTTCTTTTCATATCGTGAGCATCTGGCTGCTTAAAGGTACTTGTTTTGGGTACTGCTTTCTTATACCCTTGGACACAATAAGCAGTTGCCACAGACACAGATAATGATCTTAGCCCTGCGATGGGGTGTGTTTTCTGCAGGGCCAGCCGGCCCCTCCCATACTGCCCCCAGCAGGCACACAGAGCCGCTGCTCCCGGCCGCATCCTGCCAAGCCCTACAGGGCGAGGCTTGGGCACTGGCCAGAGACCTTTGTAAATGGTTTATTTGAAGTTATTTTAAAGAATGTTTTAGTACTTTAGCATATCCGTCAGCTGAGGCTAACTTCTGCTGTTGTAATAAACAATCCTCAAATCTCAGCAGCTTATAGTACTAAGTTTATTACATGTCTACGGAGGTTCCTGACTTAGGATGGTTTGACTTGGGATTTTTCAACTTTATGGTGGCGTGAAAGCGATATGCATTCAGTAGAAACCATACTTCGCATTTTGTACTTAGATCTTTTCTTGGGCTGGTCATTGGTGGTATGATCATTTCTCGTGTTGCAAGGTGGGGGGGCACCTAGCCACAGCTCCCAGTTAGCCCTACAGTCATGGGGGTAAACTGCCGACACACTGAAAGTCATTCTGTAGCCCTAGAACTCTCCCATTTGTCACTTTCAGTGCAGTATTCATTAAATTACATGACAGAGTCAACACTTGATTATAAAACAGGCTCTGTGTTAGATGGTTTTCCCTTACCATAGGCTGATAGAACTGTTCTATGTTTCACGTAGGCTAAGCTAAACTGAGGTCCCATGCATTTTCCACTTGAGGTATTTTCAACTTAGAGTGGGTTTATTGGGACATAACCCTATCAGAAGTCGAGGAGAATCTGTATTTCCCATTTGTGCCGCATGTCACATGCGGTGTGTTATGCTCCATGTTGTGGATCCAAATCAAAGAAGCACCTGAGCTGGGGCATCCTTTTCCCGTGGCAAGGGGAGAAGTGAGGACAGCAGACCATGCTTGCTTCTGGAAGCCTGTGCTCAGAAGTGGCAAGACACAGGAAGGACTGGAAGAATAATCCTCTTACAGAGAGGACACCTGGGCTGTCTGGTGGAGGAGTAATAGAATAGACCCCAAAAGTAATGCTCCCTTATTGTGGAAAACTCAGGAAAGGTAGATAAGTATGATATAACCATTAAAAATGATGATGTAGATTTTGTATCGCAGCTTGGAAGGTTATTTATCATATGATAAAATAGGGAAAAATAGAAAGCTAAATAGAATATGTAGTGCCATTAAAAACTAACCAAAAACTGGAAAAATGTGTACATTAGCTTAGGAACATGAAGTGGAAAGATCTAGACCAATTGTAGCAAACCTGGGTATCTGCAGAGCCCAGGCAGGAAATGAATGCGGTCAGCTGCTTCTCCATGTCAGCTGATGTCACTACACGGGAATTGGGGCTTTGTTTCTCCCCATCTTCCAGGCTTTTTAATTTAAATGGAAGTCTGAAGTTCACTGTTAAAAACTCTTCATTTTTAAATGTTGGCAAAAAAATGAAAATTTTTAACCTGCATAGGCCAGTTTTGCAGTTTCCACTATGAACCAAAAATGATTTTTTCTGGGTGGTGGGGATTTTGCATATTTTTTTCCTTTTCCCTTACCTGTTTTCTAACTTTACCTCAAAACTGGCTATTTCTTTGTGACACATCATGGGAAAACAAAATAATTAATAGAAGGAAAAATACATTGTAGCTACAGGAATTGCTCTTGACTTTTAACTCTCTATTCTGCTGATAGTTGGTGGTTAATCCAAAAAAAAAAAATAGTGACCTAAAGCACGGGCCATCCTTGGAGCTGCTCGATTTTAATAAAACTGCTGAAGACGGGGCGCCTGAGTGGCTCAGTCGGTTAAGCGTCTGCCTTCAGCTCAGGTCATGATCCCGGGGTTCTGGGATCGAGCCCCACATCGGACTCCCTGCTCGGCGGAGAGCCTGCTTCTCCCTCTCCCTCTGTCTGCTGCTCTGTCTACTTGTGCTCTCTCTCTATCTCAGTTAAATAAATAAATAAGAATCTTTAAAAACAAAACAAAACTGCTGAAGACCCATGTCTGTGATCAGGAAAAATCAAACCCCAGGAGGAGGTCGCAGGGAAGAAAGCTTGGGGTCCTTCTTGGTGTCTTGCCTTAAGCATCAGGATTCTCTGTGCTGGCTTCTGTTAACACAGTCCTATGTGTCTTGCCCAAGGTGACACCGACTTTGGGTGTCAGCTATCTTAGTGGGAGGAAGGAGACCCACTGTGCGGGCCAGCTCCCAGAGGTATTGCTGAAGAGAGTCGGGAAAACCCCTGGACTCCAGCTTGGCAGGGATTTCAAGTACAGTCTCTCCACCCTCCTGCCAGGAAAGGAGATTGGTTGGGTGTGGATGTGAATGTGGGAGTAGGCTGGAGGTTGAGGCTGCTGAATATTCAGGAGTGGCTTTCATTTCTCTTTTCCCCCAACTGTAATTCCCTGCCTCACCACCCATCATGCAAATGTGATTCTTATGCATTTTCTAAGTGTTACTCTTTCCCTAAACAAGTAATCAAAACAAGGTTTTGAGCTGTATTTGAGCTGCAAATAAGTTTAGTATAAAATGCAATTATTTGCCTCAAAAAAAATCAGAGACAATTTGGACATTTGAAAGGATTGAATTACCCTTAATCAGAACTCAGAATGGCATCCATTCCAAGGATTAAAATAAGCCAGGACTCAGCCCTAGTTGATAATAGCCAGTTTCTTTAAAAAAAAAAAAAAAAAAAAAACCTTATAAAAAATGCTTAAAGTAGTACATGCTCATTATAGAAAAATTGGAAAACAAAGTTAGAAGGAAGGAAAACAAATGACTCATCGCTCCAATATATAGATACAATTACAATTAATTTATCTTTTTGGTCTTTCCTCTATGTATTCTCTCTCTAGATGGAAGTATCCCTTGTGTGAACATCTGTGTCCTGCTTTTTAACAAATTTTGCCCACGTTACTCTACACTTTATGTCAAAATCCTCTCTCACTGCTGTGTAATATTCCACCACAGTGATGTAATATACTTTCTTGGATCCCTCCATTGGAAGATAAACCGTGTCCTATAAAAAGTTTCGAGAGTCCACTGGAGCAAAAGGGGATGCCAGCGAGCAGCACCACACCAGAGGGGTCAGGAGCATCCCACTGACAGGAACTGGGGCAAAGTTTTTATGGGAGAAGACGCAGAGGCAAAGCAGGGAAATTGTTTGATTGGCTGTAGCTTAAGTGGTTGCATCATTTGGGAAAGGCTGGTTGGCTGCTTGAGATCAGTTGTTGTTAACCTTGAAGGGTTTTCAGGGATTGACTCTGGTGCATAGGTTTTGGTTTTCTTAGACAGGCTACCGAAGCGCTATGGCCACCTCAGTCTCCTGGCCTCCTTGTTTCGTTAATTTAACACATGCTCTTGTTCAGCATTCGGTGTTTTCTAATTTCTCACTGTCCTAAACAATTATAGAGAACCACGTTATCCTTCAGGCCTATCAGGTATTTTAGATTCTATATTCTAAATAGGCCTGTGGTTGGAGGAGGGACAGCGCCCTTCTGGAGTAGTTCATTCAGGTGGATTCCGATTCCAAATCCTGACCCTACTGTTCGCTTGCTCTGGGACCACAGGCAACTTTGTGAACTGCACGGTGGGGGGCACCGTCACCGAGCGACTTGTGGGATCATCATGAGGTTGAGAATAATGACTGTGAGGTACTGGCCACCTAAGGGACACTTAGGTAACTTGATGTGCTGTCGGCCACAAGGAACAGAGGACCTGCTTGGCCGTGACCTTGAGATCAGATACACCAGCTTTGGAATCAGGACATTCCTGAGTTTACACCTCAGTTCTGCCCTGAGAGAGCTGTAACCTTGCGCAAGTTACAGAACACTCCTGAGGCTCAGTTCATTTTTTAAAAGATTTTGTTTCTTTTAGAGAGAGAGAGAGTGGGGAGGAGCAGAGGGAGAGAACATCTCAGGCAGACGCCCCGCTGAGCGCCGAGCCTGTTGTGGGACTCAGTCTCTCAACCCTGAGATCATGACTTGAGCCGAGATCAAGAGTCGGACGCTTAACATCCTGAACCACTAGGCGCCCCGGCTCAGTTTATTTGTAAAATGCGAGTAGTGGTCCAAAGCTCACAAAGGGCTTAGGAGGATTACATGGAATTCACAAAATGAGATTATATGTACACTTTGTATGGTGCTTGGATCATGCTTGGTGCATGATGGCCATTATGACTGTTCTCTCATCCTCATTCCTTTCAGTGCTGTGAGTGAGCTCTACAGAAACTGCTGGGGGAAAGTAAGGACATGCCTCATTCTCTTTGCAAAGGGTGGTGCGAGGTCATAGAAGCTTCCAGAACCAGGCCTTCACGCTGAGCTGGGACAAGCTGGGTGGGTGAGAATGGCTCCCCAGCCCACAGATGAGAGCCAACAGGGGGATGGCTAGGAGAAGGGGTCCAGAGGCCGTGGCCAGGACCCTCCACGCAAGTGTCCTATCAGTGCGGACCCTGAGAATGTCACCCCAATGAACTGAGCCAAAAGGGCTTGGGAGGAAGAGGAGAGTATTGTTAGGGTTTTATTTTTAGGGGTTGGAGCCTTTCTCTGGTTCTTACATTGCTGTTATTGATCTGCAGTGTACTAGTGATGCTCTCCAGCTCTGTGCTGTAATGGAATAACTCAACTTTGTTGCAACACATTTGGAAAGTAAAATTCTCCTGCCCTCCTTAAAAAGAAATCTGATGGTTTGCAAAGTTTCAGAAAACAGATCTCATCTGTGTTATGTAAAGCGCTCTCTTATTTTCTCCCTCAGTTGAACAAAGTCACAAAATAAGAACATAAACATTTTCTTTTTTTTTTTAAGATTTTATTTATTTATTTGAGAGAGAGAATGAGATAGAGCATGAGACGGGGGAGGGTCAGAAGGAGAAGCAGACTCCCCGCTGAGCAGGGAGCCCGATGCGGGGCTCGATCCCGGGACTCCAGGATCATGACCTGAGCCGAAGGCAGTCGCTTAACCAACTGAGCCACCCAGGCGCCCCCGTAAACATTTTCTGATTCAGACTGTTGAGATTTCAGTGCCCAGTGTCTTCTGAGCTGTGACCTAAACTCTGGCCCCATGAGATCCATTAATGCTCGCCATGTCTGGATAGCTCGCAAGCTCCTTTATGGAAGTTTGTTCCATTCGTTCGTTCATTCATTCATTTCTTCAAGTAACCAACCAAGGAACCTACCAACAGTATCTGTTGAGCGCCTTCTGTGCCAGACTCTGTCCTATGCCCTGGGGATATACTAAGGAGCCCAACCAGGTAAGATCCCTGTGTCCGCAGAGCACACATTCTAGCGAAGAGACTCAGTTAGCAAATGAGCAAGCACTGTAGTTTTATTCACTAGTTAGTGCTAGGAAGCAATAAAAGGGATGTTCTGGGGAGGGGACTGGGGTGTATTCAGGTAGAAGCTGTTGCACATGGGGTCAGCCCAGAAGGCTTTCGTCACTGGTTGGCACAGAGTATACGTCCTTAAGCTTATTGGCAACCGAGTGAATTGGTCCTCCCCATTCAGAAATTCAACAGATGGTTATTGTTACTTACAGCTTCTGTGTGTTTCTGTATTCCCTCTTCCAGGTTGGCAAGGCCAGTGGACAGAGAACTCTATCCCCTGCTGTGACTGTGTATCACTTCAGGGAAGGACTTAGGGGGGCTCCTCTTGGGTGAACTTGGCTGGCCTCTGGATGTAGGGCACAGGATTGTGGGCTGGGCCTGGGGCCGTGTCCTGGAGGCCAGGGTGTGAGTGGAGGGGCTCTGGCAGTGCCACCGGGATGACCTGGAATGGTGTGGAGGGGTTTCTTGGAGGAAGGGGTGCCAAGTAGTCAGAACTCACCATGTTCTTCTGAAAAGTGTGTTTGCCCCATTCCTTTCGGACCATTGCAGAGATCTGCTCTCCTGCCATAGAGGATGGCAGGTGTCCCATCCCGGTTAGCCATGGTTCTGGGCGGGCTCTCATCAGTTAAAAAAAAAATAAGAAAGAAAGAAAAAGAAAAAAGGAAAGGTGTGGGGTGGAATGTCTTGAGGAGAAATAGCAGTTTACGAAATGAGCCTCCTCCCTCTGCTGTCATGTGCACTCATTGGAATACATTCCTTAGTGGGTCTTCTAGCAGCAAAGTCATGAGAATGTTAGAGCTCAAAAGTCCCCATCCAACTTTCTGGCATTTGCATGAAAACATTCCCACATCCCGGACCAGAAACCGATGTTTAGCAACCCCCACTACGCACACTCTTAGGACTTTGATTCCATCCACAGCTGTTTCATTTCTGAGGATTGTCTCCTCTGCTTAACTCACCTGCCAGGGTGTGTGTCGCCCACCCCCTATTTTGAGGTTCTCTTGTTGGGCATCCTTTTTAACACCTCTTAGACTCATTCCCCAGGTCAGGGGTGATAGGCAAGTCTTCCAGGCGCCATTTACTTCATGTGCTTTGAGATGCTGGGACAGCAAGACACCTGCTTTCAGGTCCTGAGTGGCCTTGGGCAGCTTATTTGACTGCTCTAGGCCTCACTTCCCTTCTCTGTAAAATGGGGCATAGCTTCCATTCCTACATGCCAGAACTTTGTAAGATAGTATAAAGTGTTATGTAAGATAATGTGTAACATAGTTTCTACGTAAACTCTCAGGGACCGCCTTCACTTGTTTGTCCACAATAAGAATCCGTGAGCCCCAAGATCAGAGACCTGGGTCCTGGGGACAGCCCTGTACCCTGAGAACTGCGGAGCAGGGTGCTTGGTGGTGGAAGGGGGTAGGACCAGGATGCAGAGGGGGCAGTTACTGCTGTTACGTGCTTACTCTTTTGTGCCCTCTCTGAGCGAGAGCAGTGGGCCCTGCTGTGCCCCCCCACCCCAGGTCTTGTGATGACCCCCACAAAGCTGGTCCCCCTGCTGCACACCCTTGAACAGCTCCACAGTGTACTCGGGGCTTTGTGGGTGTTTTACCCTCTGTGACAGTGCTCTCTACGCTTGGCGTTGGGGGACCTGCTGACCTGACCCGGAGAGGCCAGGGCGTTCCATTTGCTCCAGGCCCCTGAGGACATTTGTATTAACCTGTAAGGAGGGTCTGGAACAGGGTGCTCTCCAGGCTTGACTTTTCCACTGTGCCAGGGACATTTCTGTTGGAGAATTAAGTCAGGCCCAGGGGGTCCCCCAGAAAAGGAAGCCATCCCTGAGGGTCTTTGCTGTCAATCCCATTGGCCGTAAGAAGCGGGTAAGGTGATCCTTTCAAGGGAGAGAGGCTGTGTGTGGCTGGGTTCCAGTCCCTTGGCCCAGGTTAGGGTCGGAGGAGTCCAGTCTGCACTGGGGCCTGTGCAGCTCCTCAGTCACCATGCCAACCTCCACGCTGTGAGATCACCTCAGGTAACCGCCGATGGGACTCAACCTGTGTTAGCTGGGGCCCACAGTAAAGGGACTTTGCAGGAAGATAGCCTGCCTTACATCTGTTTCTTAGAATTCTGAACTGTTTGCTCTCTAGGTTAGAGAAAGATCCCATTTACTAAACTGATGAGTGGCAAGTTGATGGTCAGGGAATTTACTTGATCAAGTAATTTGGGGACCTGCCCATTCCTCGACGACCCTCGTGGAACCTCTAGAGGCCAGAGGCATAGGCGAGGCTCTGGGAACATGCTAGAGACACTGAGCATGGCTTGGATTCCTTCCATTTTTGTGAGTCTCTGACACAGCTGATTCAGGGCACTATTCAGAAGACGTTGGTTGAGGTAAAGATTCCCCCCACCTGCCTTGATTAACACAGATCTTTCTAGTGGCTGCATTCAGGAGTGAGAGAAGAGAAATGTAGTATTTTCCACTTAGGCACATCGCCATGGGTCCTCTGCCGTGAGTTTCTCTCTTACTTTGTTCTGCAGAGGCTCTGAATGGAAGACTAGAGGACCCTTGGTTGCTGTTGTCACCTGCTCTTGGGGCTCCCTGAGTGGAGTCAGCTACCTTTTGGTGAGGACATGGCAATCAAGGCCCCCGGGCTAGTCACGGAGTTTCACATCAGCCTTATTCATTGGGCAGCTACTAGGATCAGGTGAAAAAGGGGTCTATGGTGCTCAACCGGGGCTCACACGTCACTCCAAGAGTTATATATTGAGATGCAGCCCTCTCTCCAGACAGGTTTTCCAGAGGATCCAAGGCTACTTGGCGGGGAAGTGGCTGAGCGCGCCGCCATGCTCAGCTCAAGCTCTCCGTGAGTGGCGTAGGCCCAGTCAAGGTCCCCATCTCCTGCCTGGGCCCGGGCAGTAGGTTCGGGACAGGAGGCAGCGGGTTCAGGAGCTCACAGACCGACGTTTCTATTCAGAGGGCGGGAAAGGAACGAAGATGGGAACACGGCACTATTTTTAGGACAAGGAGACGTGACAGCTCCACGTGGAAGGTGCACTGCTGCGGGGTGGGGGGATGGGGGGAGTGGGGAGCAAGCACCTGGCTGCTTTCCTCCCAGCCAGCTGCCGTTCGGGAAGGTGCCCGTGTTGCTCAGACAGGCGTTCACACCCCCAACTGCTCAGGCACTGACCTGGCTGGGGATTCGGGGAGGCTGCGGGGGCCCATCTGAGCTCCAGCTGGGCCTGTAAGGGACTCTGGTGGGTCTCTGGCCCCTGGCCGCGTGGCCAGGCTGTTGGCCCAGGCTGCTTGCTGCTTGGGTGACCTTGGCCTGGCCCTTTCCCTTCTCTGGGCCTCGCTTTGCTTTCCTTGTCTGTGAACGTGAGGGTTGGCCTTTCCTGTATGAAAGGAAGGTATCAGACATTCACCTTATTCACGTGGACAGTTAACCACTTTGTTGTAGATTCACAAGATTGTCCAAAACCGTCCCACCATTTTCATCAGCCTCAAAAGAAACCCTGGGCACATTAGCAGTCTCTCCCCATCACCGAATCTCCCCCTTTCCCCTTCCCTGAACTCCTGGAAACCAGAAGCCAACTTTTCTTCCCTTCCTTCTTTCTTTTTTTTTAAGATTTTTATTTATTTTAGAGAGAAAGTGCATGAACAAGCAGGGGGAGAGGGAGAGAACCCCAAGCAGGCTTCACTCGGAGCGTGGAGCCCGATGTGGGGCTTGATCTCCCCACCCTGAGATCGTGACCTGAGCCGAAACCGAGTCGGATGCTTAACCGGCTGAGCCACCCAGGCGCATCTGGACTTTACCTATAAGGGTTTCCCTTTTTCGTGACACTTCACGTACGCGGAATCATGTAAATCATACATCATGCGCCTTTTGTGTCTGGCTTCTTGCACTCTGCATAGAACTTGCAGGGTTCATCCGCATCATAGCCTGTCAGAGCTTCATTCCCTGTTGCAGCTGAAAACATTGTGTGGATGTGAGCGCACTTTGTTGATCGGCTCATCCACGAGTGGACTTCTGGGTTTCTCCTTTTTGGCTGCTATGAACCATGGACCTGTGTTTGTATTCAAGTTTTGTGTGGGTTCTGAGTTCAGTTCTCTGGGGTCGACACCTAAGGCTGGATGGAGTTCCTAGGTCATGCGTCACTGTCGTTGGTTATAGCCATCCTGGTGGTTTGAAGGAGCCTCTTGTTGCGCTTGCGAACTTCATGTCCCTAATGGCTGATGATGTTGAGCATCTTGTCATGTGCTTGCTGGCCATTTGTATAACTTCTTTAGAGGAATGTCTGTTCCAGTCCTCTGCTCATTTTTAAATTGGGCCATTTTTAAATTTTTATTTTTGAGTTGTAAGAGTTCTCTATTCTGGATGCAAGGTCCTTATCAGATACACATTTTGCAAACATTTTCTCGGTTCTGTGGTTATCTTTCCACTTTGCTGATGGTGTCCTTTGAAACACAGAAGTTCTTAATTTTGATGATGTCCAATTTATCTGTTTTTTTTTCCCTTTTGTTGTTCATGTAGGTAAGACTTGATCCAGAAAGTATGGATTGAGTCTTCAGGGTATCCAGGACTAGACTAGGCACCGAGAAAGCTTTTGTTCTTGATTTTTAGAATTCCACTAACAACAAGCACCCACGAATGCATACTTCTGCCCATTTATAGGAAAAAGCCAGGCAGAAAGGTACCTGAAGTTCATGCTGATGCCCCATGGGCCTCCTTGAACTCCCTGAATGCTTTGGAAATCCTTGATTGTATTGGAGGGAATGGTGCTCGTCTGTGGTGTTTATCTTCGGTTTTCTAGAAGCCTTCACTTAGACCCTTCCTGAAAACTGTGCCACCAGCGGACGCTCTCGCAAGTCTGTCAAGAGGGACAGGATGCAGGGGAGGGAGGTGACGGTATTCCATACTGTCTCCGGCTACTTTCCTGCTACAGCGGCAGAGTTGGCTTTGGGACAGAGCCCGTATTTGTCACAAAGCCTAAAATACTTACTGTCTGGCCCTTGACAGAAAATACCTGCCGCTGCCTGCTCTAGATGTCCCCCTTTAGCATGCTCCCACACCAGGACGTCCTCCATTCTGTCCTGTCCACACTGTGTGCTGAGGGTCTGATCCTCTGTGTGTGTCCGATCGGGTGGGAGCTCCTTGAGGGCAGTGGCTCTTTCTTCCCAGGCCCAGTCTCTCATGACACAGACACACAGCAGGTGCTCTGTGCCTGTGAGATGCATAGATGCCTGGCTGAAGGAGTGAGTGAATGGAACAAGCTCAGCAAACAGTGGACCAAGACCAAGGTCTTCCTGGGTGAACCTAAGCTCAGCTTTCTCATCTGCAGAAATGTGGCCTCGGTGTAGACTTGGCCCAGAAATTGCCTGCCTGCCGTCCATTAGCTCCCTCCCCAACTCTCACAGTGAGTAGGTGTCACCCATAAAAGCGGCTGACACCCAACACGGTACCTCCTATGAGCCTGACCCTATACTGAGAGCCTGATGGATATTAACCAGGCCCAGCCTCAGGACAGTCCTTGGAAGGAGGTTCTATCACTGCTTCTCTTGGGCAATGAGGAAATCGCACACTGGGGCAGCTAAGCAGCTTCCCCAGGGTAGCCAGCTAGTAAATGCGTGTGTGTTTGGGGGGCGGGGGGGGGGCTGCGTTCCAACCCATGTAGAGGGGCTCTCGAGTACATGCTCCTTGCAGTACACATCCTGCCTCTTCTGCAGTCCCGAATGTGCGGTTAAAACAGTACCTGCTTGTTCTGTTTGTTTTAAGACAAGGAGCTCCTTTCAGCTTCTCCCCTTCAGATCTTAAAAGCATAGCACAGTTGGTAATTGTTCTTCGTCATCTGGTGGCATATTTAATGCATTAACCTTCTTTAATTGAATAATTCAGGATTGATCTAGCACTCCGAGAGGCACCCATTGTGTGCTTGATGAACATAAGAGACAGTTGGAAGAACTTGTGAAGAACATGCTCAAAAATAGGAGCTAGCAGTAAATGTTTGCATCTGAAGAAGCTGTCCCCGTGGAGGAGGTTCCTGGCAGGGTTTCGTGGTGGTGGAGCACCTCGGACTTCTTGAGGAGCTTTGATCTTCCCTTTCTGGAGGTGTCATCGTAGGTTGGCTTAAAGTAAGGTTAAGGGAAGGGACCCTTAAAGCAAGATCAGGGTGCTGTGGCCATAAGAACGTGGACATACTGGGACGAAAAAGAAGAGCCAAACAAACGAGAAAACGGGCTCCTGTTGTTGGTTATCGGAACAGGCACTGACACCTGGAGGGTGTGTGTGTGCAGGCACGCTCACAGTCTTATCTTTTGTTCATTCATTCTTTCATTCAGTAACTAGGCTGATCACTGTGTTAGGTGCTGAGTAGACGCTAACGAGCAGGAGACCCCCATCCGCTGCTTTCATGGGAAACCTGGTGGCAGGTGACCCAGGAAGTCGGATGCGGGTTAGAAGGCTGCTACATCTGCCAGGCCCCAGGTACTGGCTGGGTGAGTTACACAGTGACGGGACTAAGCTGAATGTTGCCGTCTCCCAGTAGGGAAGGTCTTCCCAGTGTAGTCGGAAGGACCTCCACTCTGTTGGCGGAGAATCTGTCTCCCTGGGACGCTGGGGAGAGGGGCAGCGCCAGTGTCTGCTTCCTAAAGCTCCACGTAGTACTTCTTAGAAGAGTACTAGGTTGAATGACATGAAAATTCTGTTTTTGTGTCACAGCTACAAAATGTGACCCAGCCTTAACGTACGCCTGTATTTAGGTGCCAGGCTGATCTTACAAGCTAGTGGCACCTCCCTTTCTTGAAGGAGGTGTCCCGTGTTCGGATCCGTTAGGTGTACCTTGTGCACTTGAACTTCAGAGGACAGCCGCCACCTCCACCTCTCTGGGTTCCTGAGGAAAAGTGTCTCGTGTTGCCTTCACCTGCCACCTAATGACAACTTCATTGACATTTGATGGTCTCCTGTATTTGATGGGAGCCAGAGCACAGAACACGTGCTCTCCAAATTCGTCTGAAACGTCAGTGCTTCATTCCTTTGCATTTTAGCCAAACTATTCTTCAAACGGTTCCTCTCATCTCTTGGGTCTTACCCCTTTTCCCTCTCTGTCTGCCGCCTGCCCTCTAAGACTCAACTAGAATCTTCTTGCCTGGCTAGATGTCACCTTGCCCTTCTCTCCATCCCCGTGGGACTGTTTGGACCCGTCTCATAGCATGACCCACAATCAGTCATAAATGGCACTGATTTGGGTCTGTATGCCAGGGCAGGAGTTCAGGCTTTGGGGCCTGACTGCTGGGGTTCTCTAGCTGTGTGACCTTGGACAAGTGATTTCACCTGTCTGCACCTCAGGTTGTGAGGATTAAGCTATGGAAAGCACTTTTTTTTTTTTAAGATTTTATTTATTTATTTGACCGAGAGAGAAAGCATGTGCACACAAGCAGGGGGAGCAGCAGGGAGAGGGAGAGGGAGAAGCAGGCTCCCCATGGAGCAGAGCGCCCGATGCGGGGCTCGATCCCAGGACCCTGGAATCATGACCTGAGCCCAAGATAGACACTTAACTGACTGAGCCACCCAGGTGCCCTGTGGAAAGCACTTTGAATCAGGGCTGGTATGGACTAAGCTTTGGAATGGCTCTTGATTATATCCTGCTTTATTAAATGTGTCACTGCAAGTTGCCATACATTCTTTATTTTAATAGGGCAGGATACAAACATCTGAAGTACCACAGACTAGGACCTTTCCTTCAAATAACAACTGTGGTTCCTGAAGTATTCAGGTAGGTGAAGAAGGCCCACAGGGCATCAGCATGAGCCTCAGGTACCTTTCAAGTGGGCCTTTTTCTAGAGATGGGCAGAAATGCAGATTAGTGGCTATTTGTTGCTAGTGAATTCTAAAAATCAAAACCTGGTGCCCAGCCTGGTCCTGGATACCCTGAAGACTCTCAATCGATAATTTATGGATCAGTTTTTACCTCCTATTAAACCTCATTTTCAAGGCATGAAAATGAAAGTTTGGAGAAGCCACTTGGATGAGGCAGAGATTTCATAAATGGGACAGAGGTGGTATAAACCAATAGCCTGCTCTCCTCACTCTTAAAGCAAAATCAATTTTCTCTTATTGTTACAGCAGATTCATGGAAACAAGTTGGTCAGGAGGCCTAATTGGATGTTTTGGAAATGCTCCATTCTGAGTTGAAATGCAGGTTAACAGACAAGGCTGTCAATTCCTGCATTGTTTTTCAGAGCTCACTCCAGAGGTTGTTTTTGTGATGTGACTAATTACAATGCTTCATCTTACTGAACAAAAGCTAAAATAGCCCTGCCACTCATAGAGCCCGGCCTTTCCTGCCCCACTCAACAGACTTCAGAGAGTCTCTATTGGTGTGGGCACGGTTGTCAGGAAGAGACTAGGGGAGGGGGGCTTCCAGAGAATGTGCTTCATGTGGTTACCTAAGATTAAAAACCCCTCCAACTCCTATGGTAATTGCTGAGGCTGCTCTCAGGTAGCCCAGGGAAGCCCAAAAGTTGGGGCTCAGGAGACCTGAGGATGACAAAGATGTTGTTCCTGAGAGCGTGCTGGTCATCATGAGTACATGATCCCTTTGCCTTGAAACATCTCTGCAGGGCACCGGCAGTAAGAACATCATTATCTCCGTTTCAGAGAAGAGCACTGAGGTTTAGAGAGGTTAAGTGAGCTGAGCAAAACCACACAGCTTGTAAGCAACCAAACCAGGGCTTGAAGCCAGTCTGTCTTACTTCAAAGCTTGTGCGTTTCCTGTGAACCACCCACCCCCAACCCCAACTCCAGCGGGCCACCCCAGTTCCTCTTGCTGAAATCTCATCTTGGTTAGAGGTGACAGTGACCGTGGCAGACGCCAACTGAGCATTTGACCATGTTTTTACGTGATTCTTCAATTGCTACAGAACATCTTTCTTAGAGTGCCAGTTATTAAAATTGTTCATGGCGATTGGGCACGTTTTTCTTAAACCACCAGCCAGTGATCCCACTTGACTTAGGAGTATCTTTTACTGTGACATCTCCTGTTTATGTTGCAGCTCAACATCTGGGACATACTTAAGGTTCTGAGCCAATGATGGGGAGAAAGGAGGTAATTTTTCCAGATAATCCTCTGGCCCACATTGCTCCCTAGAAAAGCCTGACTCCCATCGTAGGGCCTCATCCGATTCATTCAGACGTTGGTACTTGGTGCTGATTTCAGCAGTGGCTGCCCAGTGCCCAGAGACACAGCTGAGACTTTCCATTAAGTGTCTGGTTCATAGTCATGTCTGTCTGTCTTTCTCCAACACAGTAGACCATTCTGATGAGGTGCCTTGAATATTCACCCCTTGTATCCAACCCTATCCATCATCTCACTTCTAAGTAAGTATCTTCCTTTCCCTTCTAGACAGTAGTGATTGGCTTGGTTTTCACAGTCCCTGGACTCTACCCAGAGTTTGATTCCCTGTGATCAGTAACCCAGGGTATTGAAGTGCTTACTGGTTGCTCCTAGTGGAGCAAAACTCTGTTCAGGTTCAAAAGACACTGTCCGAGTGACCTACTTACTGCTGAGTGTGATGTTCAAAACAAGGGGTAGAAAGATGAGGAAACATATCTCCTTACTCTTGGGTGATGCTCATTCCAGCTGGGGAGACAGAGGACACAGGCCCAGCAGCAGGTGGGGAGCGGGGAGGGACGGGGTTAGAGGTTAGCCTAGAGCACCATGGGAAATGGGAATGGGATACTCTTGCGAGCAGGAGGAGAGAGCAGGGCAGATTATTCCCAGGAGAAGATGCTTGTGGGCAAACCTTACCAGATGAGTAGGAGCTCACCAGGCAAAGAAGGCAGGGTGGGGACAGGTGGAGAACACGGGCTGAGGAAAGGGGACGTGGCCCATGTGGGGATCTTGAAATCAGTTGGTTCAGCTAGATTATGCAGCGCGGAACAGGTAATGAGGTTTATATCTGGCACTTTCACTTGGAAATGGCAGAAAGCTCAACCCAAACTGGCTTAAGCAGAAGGGGAATTTATTAATCCCTGTAAGTGAATAGCCTTGGTGTAGGGCTGGCTTCAGGCATAGGTTGATCAGGGGCTCAGACAAGGTCTGCCTGCTCTCGGCATCTCTTGTGTTCTCGGTGGGCACGTTCTTCTCACCAGCAAAAGGCAACTGTGGCAGCTCCAAATATACTCTACTTCAGGTCAGTGAGAAAAGAGAAGGAATCTCTTTCCCATTGTTCCCAGTAAAAGCCTCACCAAATCATAGGCAGTCACGTGCCTATTCTTGAACCAGTTGCTGTGGCCAGGGGACTAAGGCATGAGCTGATGGGCTTACGCCTGGGTCGCAGGTACCCTCCAGGGCATGCCACGTGAGACAGGAGGATGGCAGCTTCTCAGAGAGCGGGTAGGCCACAATAACCAGAGGGAGCCGTATGAACCAGCTGGCCTAACACAACCCACGCGCAGTGCAGGCTGGCACGGGGGCCTTTACCCAGCAGGTCAGGGAGATCCTGGGGAGTGATGCACAGGGTTGGTGACGGAAGCCAGTCGTTGTTGCAGTGGAGAAGTGGGGTTGATTGCGGGACTGAGTCGATGAAGTGGGGTTGATTGCGGGACTGAGTCGATGAAGGACTGAGCTCAGGAGTAGGGAAGAGGGAGTAAACCCGAAACACAGGAGGAGGTAAAACGGGCCACACTCAGTGTGCTCGAGTGACCAGGGAGAACACAGAGGGGAGCTGTCCCGAGCACTCACATGGCGGCCCTAGCCCTGGGAAGTAAGGCTCTTGATCGTGGAATTTAAGCTGAATGCTTATCTTAGGCAAGCAAGGGGAGAGTCCGTGCACTGCTACAAGAGTGGCCACTTCCTCCTTGCATCAAAGATCCCCTGAGATACTTGCTGCTCTTTTTATTTATTCAACAGTCCTCTACCCGGTGGCCCCCAAACTCTTGAGATTTATGTTCTCATTACTCCTCACCACATTGCTCTAAAGTACACATTAGGTTCATAAACACAATTTCAGGGCTCTGTGCGAAGAAGCAGATGCACTGTAACAGAAAATTAGCTTCCCTGCCAGCCCCGTTGGGTTTAGATTGCATTTCCTTTGACGGCCTTGTCCTTGGTGGGGGGCAGAAAGGCACCCTCGGGTTAGAAGTCTTAGTGACTAATCAGCAAGTGGTAGCCGCCTCCTGTAACCCATCATTCAAGCGTGTGGTGGTGGCGGCCCAGTGTGCAGGACAACCCATGACCCTCTGTGTTTTATTTACCAACGAAAGCTGTCCCAGGAGGCAGCCTCGTGGCGCTAGGAGCCTTACCAGAGGCCGTCACGCAGCGATTGTCTCTCTTCAAGGAACAGATGGTTTCCAACCCAAAGGGCTTTGCCGAGCACCTCCCCGTCTCCCTGTCCTAAAACAAGGAGATCATGTATCTGACCAACCTGAGACGGAAGATGGGCATCCACTGGATGGTGGTGAGGAAAGTGCCAGAGCTCAGAGGAGAGTCACCTAAACCACCTGGGGCAGTGGAGGGGCTCGGGGACCACTTATTGGAGGAAGGGCACTTGAGCTGAGTCTTGAACTTGGCGTGAATCCTTTTCTCTTCCTCCATTTGGCCTGGCTGATGTCACAGGAGGGCACTGGGGTGTGGGGACAGGTGACCTGCCCGAGTGACCCTGGGCCCCTCTGTCTGTCCCGTGGGCCTGGGGGAGTGAGAGGAGTGCCCGGCGGTGAGGGTGTAGGCAGGCATGGCACTCAGGACAGGAGCTGTCACCTCTGTTCCAGTCTAAGATTGTGGCTCTGTCCTTTTAAAGTTGGGTTTTAAAATAAAATAGCATCTTGTTCTGACTGTAGCTGTCACTTCTTTTGTTACCTTTGAGGCCGTTAGTAAGAGACATAATTTAGGGCTTGGAGGTGGCCTTCATTTTGGCAAGTTGCTAGGCACCCACTTTCTCGAGGCACAGGGGCCCTAGATGCACAAAGGGTTCTTAGCAGCAAAACCCGGGGCCGTCTCACCTAGTGGCAGCCTATGCCTCCCCTCCCACCCTCTGCTGATGGGGATGCCGGAGTTCAAATGCAATGTTTCCACAGACAAGCCCACCACCAGTAGCCTCGCAAGCAGGAGCCTTCAGCACACGGCATGCCCACCATGCCCCATTACCATGTCCATGGCGGACATAGCTAATCAATCACCACTTTTTTCAGTGAGCTCAGTCTCACTGAGAATTCTCAGAATCCTCCGCACAGCCCCTCCCTTCCCCAGACAGGCCCACGAATGGATCAGAGTAGGCCGGCAGCTCTAGATGTGCAGATCTGCCATCCCTGTTCTAGCTCCTTACTGGCCATGTGGCCCTGGGCACATCATAGGACCCCTCCACGTTTGTCTGCAAAATGTGGATAATATTACCTAAGTTGCATGGTTGTTACGAACACTAGAAAGAAGTAAAGATAGATTAAAGTGCCTAGGATAGCTCCCTAGTACATAGTAGGTGCTTGATAATTGTTAACTGCCTTCTGTTTGTATCACACACCCTTCACAGACTGCAGCAGGTCTTGGGGGTCCATTTTACTCCCACCTGATACTGTCATTTATCTTTTCCGCTGTATTTTTGTTCTGAGTCAGACTGGGGGCATTTACAGAGCAGGGATGGTGTCTTAGGATTCGTCTTATCTTCTGGTCTTCCATCAAGATGTGGTAGTTGGATGCACAGGAATATGGCAGAGACTGCTCTTTGTTTATCCAAAATATCCCTTTCTCACTTACCTCTTAGTAACAGAGCCCTGGGCAATGTGCCCAAGTGGAAAAGACTATATTTCTCTGCTTCCCTTGCAACTACAGCTGGCCATGTGACTGAAATCTGGCCAACCAGATAGAGACAAATTGGGTGTGGCTTCCCAGGAGACTTGCTCAAAGGGAGGAGCCTCATCTGGGTGGTACATGCCTTGCCCTTTGCTTCTTCCTCCTTCCTGCTGCTTAGAACTCAGACATGATAGCTGGAGCTCCAGCAGCCGTATTGGCCCATGAGGGGATCTTGTAGGTGGCAGAGCAGCAGCAGAACGGAAGGCACTTGGTCAGGGACTTTGTGGATTAGCCATACCAATCCTGGACTACCTCCTTCCAGACATGAGAAAATAAACCCCAAATGATACGCCCCTGCTGTTTGGGAGCCAAACGCAATTCCTAACAGCTACAAAGATTTCTTTTTCTCTTTCTTTTTTAAGATTTTATTTATTTATTTGACACACAGAGAGAGAGATCACAAGTAGGCAGACAGGCAGGCAGAGGGAGAGGGAGAAGCAGGCTCCCGGCTGAGCACAGAGCCCGATGTGGGGCTCGATCCCAGGACCCTGGGATCATGACCTGAGCCAAAGGCAGATGCTTAACCATCTGAGCCACCCAAGCGTTCCTACAAAGATTTCTTAAAAAGAGATTGAGAGAATTGCATGCCCAGAACCCTAGAGGTGCTAGGCAGATGATATTTAGGGACCTTGGAGTTTAATTAATAAATTTGACAGCTCTTTAGGAGTTCTTACATGTACCACGTGCTGCTGCGCAGTGTGGCCCACTGCTGGGTTTAAGAGGGGCAACGGCAGAGTCTGAGAAGAGAGATGAGCAAGGGAAGATCATGCTGTGCCCTTGAAAGCACGTGCAGGAATTTAGACTCACTCTTGAGCACGATGGAGAGCCACGGAAGGACTCCGGTGTGTGCTTTGGAACCGCCTTTCTAGCTGTGGCGTGGAGAAGGGGCGGGAAGGGAGAGAGCTGAGACAAGGGTTCCTTCTCCCTGCTAGAAGACCTGAGCCTCTCTGCCATCTATGAGGACGCCCCTCTCCCTTTTCTACACTGGAGCCCCGAGTCTTACTTGAGTGACCAGACCTTGGTATATTTCTGGCATCCTCTAACACACCGACAGCTCTGGACATTGTGGGCTGGGCCTTCTTGATCCTGGGTCTGGCCCTGTGGAACGCCTTTTAACTGAGAAGCTCATCCTTTCCTGGTCCGCCCCAGCCAAACAGTGGCAGTGTGCCCAGCATCCGCTCTGTCCGGCAGTGACCTCTAGGTGGCGGTGCTGCTCTGGCTCCAGGCCATGGTCACCGGAAGTCCTCTTTCCTCCCCATTAGCCAGTGTTGCTGGTCTCTTTCCTCCCTGAGTTTTGGATCCACACATCTGTTTCCCTCTGTCTTACATGCTGTCCTTTGACTTTGCAGTTTCCACTGCTGTTAATATCGTGTATCTTCTTTACAAAGTCTTTATTTGTCAGGAGGGCTGGACGGGACATCCCACAAAGCCTCCATACGTAGACTTTGGTCCTGCCTGTCAAAGACCTCCATCCATTGCTCACTGTCAGACAGTCGCCGACGAGGATGGGCATGTTTACGTGTAGGTAGGTGACAGGATGCACAGGATGAACAATGTGCCCGCCCACCTTCTTTCTCCTTGTCTCTTTTCCTTCTGTTCATCCATCCAAACATCCAGTCCTCTGTCCATTCACTACTATGCCCTTTGAGCACTTCGAGGCCCTGAGGATTCCCAGGAGCGTCTTAGTCATGGGTTGTTGCCCTCAAAAACTGTATCACCTGGTAGAGGTAGAAAGACTTGTAAAGGTCCAAATATAGGGAAACATTCAGGTGGCGTTCATTTGTTCCTTCAGTCACTGAACAGAGTTTACTGGGCATCTGTGTTCCAGGCGTGGGTCTGGGGCTGCGGCATAGTGAGTGAGACTTGGGAGCTTCCATTCTCCTTGAGAGGAGCTTCCATTCTCTGCAGAGAGCAGTCAATAAGTATGCAAAAGGATTGCTGGTTAGGCTGTATGCTAGTAAGAAACCTAATATGTCAGAGGATGAATTTGGGGCGTGGAGTTGATAAAACCTCTAGAGAGTCCAGGGGGGGGGACCCGTTGGGGAAAGTAGCAGGAGTTGGGTGAATGGAGTCTTGGGAGATGTGTAGGGTTCGCCAGGCAGACTGAAGAGGGAAAGGCATTGCAGGCAGAGGGCCTGCCGTAGAAAAGGCCACATGGAGAGGAGCACCTGCGTGGGGGAGGGAGAATCCGGGTGGGGGGTCTCCGGGGACAGCTGAGCATGGTGGCGGACCGGCTACCAGATTCCTTTTTCAGAATTTGAGGATGTTTGCAAGCTAACATACTAGAAGCTTTCTGGGTTGAGTGTAGTTCTTAGCCATCTGGGATTTTGCACTCAGATCTGGCTTCCTGAGCCTCAGTTTGTCTGTCAAACAGGGATAACTCCTCTTGGAGTTGTTATGAGGATTAAATATGGTCGACAGTGAGGCGCTTAGTCCCAGAGCCGGGTGCAGGGTCAGGGCTCGGGAAGTGCTAGCTGTTGTTGTCAGAGTTAGTGCCTTATTTCTGCAGCACCTCTCAGAGTTCTGGATACAGTCGGCGCTCAAAACATTACTGTTAGTTGTCACTTCTCATCCTTCCCGTGCAGAATCCCGTGGTGACAGTAGAGATCATCTCTCCATTCCTCTTCCACAGCCACCATAATGGAGGCCAAAGGAAAGTCCGCATATGATGCTAAAAGCTCAGGTTCTGAAGGTCAGACAGGTGGAGGTCGAATCTCTGCTCTGCACCTTTCTAGCTGTATGAGTTTGAGCAGGAATGCTAGTTGTCAGACCCGGCCGGTCGCGACTTCCTGGCTGTGGTGGCCAGCTGGGCCCCAGGACTTTCTGGAGTGCTCTGAGATGATTTGTACAGGTGTGTGTGTGCACCTAGTGGGGACATGTGTGTGATTATCTTTTTTCAGAAGAGAATCCATAGGCCTTAATGAGTGTTTTCAGGCGGGGGGGCGTCTGTCCCCAGGAAATGTGGAAAGCTTCCGAATGCTGGTCTGCTGGGACACAAGGCAGGATAGGGGAGCTGCTCAGGAGCTCCCCGCACATGCAAACTCCTGCAAGGCGGGGACCTTCACCATCTTACCTGCCAATGGCTTCTAGAAGATGCTCTGTATGTCTGTAGGCCAAGGGAGTGTTTGACTCAACTTGCTGGAGTTGATGGTGACAAATCCTTTGCCCTCGTGCCACCTTCTTTGGGCAGTGGGCCAACATCTCCGACAAGGCCCGCTTTCCCTCTTCGTCCCTCCCCAGATAGCCATGCAGTCATGGAGAGTCGGTCTTGCCTGTGTCTGTCTCACAGTCAACAACTCATCGAGTCAGCCCCTCATTGGATTGCTACTGATGTGATAGATGCGTCATGCACTGTGTCACTGGGTGGTGACAACAACCAGTGAGGAGATGCTGGTGTACCCCATTGTACACCTGCTAAAACCAGGGCTCGGAAAGGTTAAGCAGCTTGGCCCAAGTCACCCAGCCGGAGCTGGATGGAGTCCCTGGGCTTTCACTTTGGTTCCCTGGAGAGGGCCCTACCCACTCGGGGTGGCCAGGAGCTGTTGACCCAGTGTTGCTCTCTCCTGAGACATGAAGAAATGTTCATCCCAGCCCCATCTTGGACATCAGGAACTTTTTTTTTTTTAATGCCATCTTATGGGTGTCATTATGAGGGAGAAATGAGCACATGATGCAAATTAACTGTGTGATGATGTTCATGGTCGGCATGCAGGCAAAATTTGGTTGTGTGGGGAGATAAAAGAGGGTTCCTCCTAATGACTAATACGTCTCCTTAAGCATCCATGAGAGAGAGGTGCATGGAGTGCTCACATCACGTCGGAGATGTTCTATTGTTCTGTTTGTTTTTCATTACTCTGAAATGATTACTGCAAAAATTCTTAAATTGGATGCTTTTCAAAGAAGAAGATTAAAGACCATAAGCAGAGGCTTGCAGCTGTGTAAAAAGGAGCCTGCATCTGTGTTGCTCAGGGAGGCTTTGGGTGGAGTAGGGCAGCTTCACCTTGGGCTCTCAGTGGGGGCTCTGGGGTGCGTCTGCCAGGCTCCCCCCACGGGCCTGCATGGAGCTCACTTGGCATCTTGGGGCATTTCTTCCCCGGCCATCCTTTTGGCATGATGTAACTGAAGCCTCCTAAGTGCATTTCAATGGGGGACGGGTCCTCATGGTACCAAGGGAAGGGTGCTGAGGCATACTTTTGCTTCAGCAACTGCCTGAGAATTTGTAGCTGTTTGACTAAGGATCAGCTCTAATTAGAGATCTGGTATTCATTATCCACATATTTTGGTGGTGGTTAGAAACAAAGTCTTGTTTCTTGAGTGAGGAGGCAAGTATTTGTACTCCTGGTGTTGGCTGCAAGGTTGTCCCAGGATCACTGGGCTAGGGTACAGGAAAAGCTTTGCATTGTTGTGCAAATGAGTTAAAGGGCCCATTAAACTCAGAAAGAGGAATACTTTGGGGCAAAAGGAGGAAGTGTCCTTTAGAGTGCTTTACCAACCTCCATCTCTGAGAATTGCCCCAACATACACTCACTGGTCCACAGTGGACACCCAGCTAGGGGAAAACTATCTGGATAGTGGCCTAATCACATTCTCTTTTGGTTTGAATTCTTTTGCGTGTAATGGCAAAAACTTCATCTTAAAGCGGCTTAAATACAACAGTTAGTTGATGGGCTTCTGAGCTGAAGGGTTTAGGTATGGCTTGATCCAGGGGCTGTGTGCCCCCCCCCCCCCCGCCCACCACCACCCGCAGTTCTCCTTCCCTCTGTAATGGCTTTATTCTCTGGTAGGTTCCCCTTCTTGTGGTCATCAGCAGCTCTGAGCTCATATTCTTACAGGCCAAGAATAACTAAAAAAACCCTCTCAGCTCTTTCCCAGTCACTCAGACACTCCAGATTGGCCTGGCATGGGCGAAATGTCTGTACTGTGGTGCAGTACAGGTGCAGCCTGCCTGTAGGCTGAGAGCTGGCGTGGGATTCATGGGAAGCACAGAGACTGAGGTCGGGTGGGGAGTGGGTCCCTGGAGGAGACCTGAGCTGTTGATGCAGGCAGTGAGGAACAGCCATGTTCACCCCAGGCGCTCTCTCCTGGAACCTTCAGGATTGGGCAGGCTTGACTGGGCTACTCTGAATGTCTGTGGGGCTGGGTTTGAGAGGTGTCCTATTTGGACCGTGAGCTCAGAAGTCGAGAAAACAAGCTGTGGAGAGACTGAGCAGAATTGAGTGGGCGCACACACAGAGCGGGCGAGCGTGGGCTCTGCAGCCACCTGCCCCCTTCTGCATGGCTTTGTGGCTCCTGGTCCAGCCCCGCAGAAGGCCCAGCAGCACTGCCAGCCCTTGGCGCTCTGAGATGCCCTTGTGTCCTTCCAGTAAGTGCACATTTCCTGGAAGGCATCATGAATCGGTTTCTCTTCCTGGCCAAGAAGAGTCTGTGACTAGGAAGACAAGGGCCAGGAACACCGTTAGACCAGCTCACAGGGTTTCTCTGCAGGAGAGAGGCGCCCAGCTCCTGGTCTCGGGGGAGATGGAGGTGCCAGAGCAGAAGCACGATGAGACAGAGCCAAGTCTGGTATGAGTATATACGGAAGGAAGCTATCAGTTCCTTAAAGGACAATTAGCAGCAGTGGGAGGAGGGTCATTCTTAATCACGTTAGAAAGTGACATGCTTTCCTTGCTGAATCATTTCCTTGCTGATGGATGGCCTCCCTACCCCATTCGTTTATACAAGAGCTGCTTGCCTGCGAGACACTTGGTCACACAGCCCACATCTTGGAGGCCAGATGCAGTGGTCCCAGCAGAGCGGAAGCTCTTCATTCAGAAGCCCTGAGACCATCGGGGGGTAGCCATTTCTTTGCTGCCTGCAGAGTTGAGTGCACTGCTTGTCCAGACGCCACATTCTCTTATAACGATTTCTTTCTTACTCATCTCCTCAAGAATATTTGATGTGGGAAGGGCCTGGTGTAATCAAGCAAAGCAGAAAACTCCTCTTGTAGCTTTGGCCTAGATAGCCCCTCCCACCTCCCTCTTCCTCGGGCCGCTCTTCCTCCTCTTTCAAGGCTTCGCTTAGACATTATCACCCCCTTCAGGAAGCCTTCCTTGATGCCTTCCACACTGAATTATATGCCCCTTCTTGCCTCCTGGCCTCCTTTGCTTCCCTTTGTCGTAACTTATTCCCCCAGACTGCAGTTTCTGTTTTTCTGTCTGCCTCACAAACGTGTGACCTTCTTGAGAGCAGGCACCTAGCTTTTGCTGATAACAGCTAACTTCTGTTAAATATTTACATGCCAAGCAAAGTGGCTGATCTTAGACACAATTCTAGAAGGAAAGTGCTAGAATTGTCTTCACTTTACATTAAGAAATTAGGGCACACAGAGAGGCTTACTAAATTACTTACGACCACGTAGTAAATGGAGAAGGTGAAGTCAGTATTTGAATCCAGGCAGTCCTTGTCCCCAGACCGTGCATTAGAATTGGCCCACCTCTGTCTCTGTGCTTGCAGCCAGCACAGGGCCTGGGCGTGGTAGGTGCTCAATAAGCACGGGGTGGCCCGCAGGAGCTTGGAATGCCGCGAGCCGGATGTGCTATGAATGCCCTGCTCAGCACGGAAGGACAGTGTCTGAGGGGGTTTTGCTGTTTTTATTCCTGAGAGCGAGAGGCAGGTTGGGTGCCCACTGGAGTAGAGGCATACAGTCAGAGAGCCTGTTCTCATCACAGCCCTTACCCTCATCAGGACAAACAGACCAACTCTGGTTTTAACTTATTTCCCCCACCGACAGCTTTCTGCAAGGCTTTAGTTCTGAGCATACAGAGTACAAACAAACAAACAAACAAACAAAAAACTTACAATCTATCACAGCAGTATCACCCCCTGTTGCGGGCCAAAACAAGTTTAGAGCCTCAGATCTTCCAAAAGGGTTTTACTTTAAATTGGCCTGTATTGAATTCAGCCAGTATGGAGATCAATAGGCAAGCCTCCTGGGCCCAGCTCTGGCTTCACACGGCTGGGTCTCCTGCCCCAGGGAGAGCTGCCTGCTCCCCAGTCTTCAGTGAGCTCTCCCCTCCCCACCCGGGGCCAGCTCTGTGGCCCAGCTCCTGGCCCCTCCTTCCCCAGGCCGTTCCCTGTTCCCTGGGGAGGTTACCTCTTTCTTCCTAAAGGACAGAGATAGTCCTTTTGTTTCCGGAGGTGACCATGCATTTCAGATTGTGTCTGTATTTAAAACTGTGTCCGATTGTATTTGGAGAAAAGGAGGGTCAGCTCTGCACTGTCTTCAGTGTCCACCAGAAGTCCCGCTTACTTGAAAAATGTCTTAATTTTTCTATTACCAAAGTCAGTATTCAGTAGAGGAAAGAAATTTGGAAAACTCAGAAAACATTAAACCATACAGATAATAAAAATCCATCAACGTGAAGAAATAACCACTGCATATGTTTTGATTAGAATCCTTCTGGTCTGATTTTCAGGGATATAATTGCACACATTCATACATGTGATTGGAATCTTACCTTTCAGTACATCATAAGCAGACCCTAAATTAACTTATTTCAGAATAAACAGATATCCAGCTTCTGCTTCCCCCTTTCCCCCTACCCCAGGAACACTTGGCTAGTATTAGTATCTGGGAAGAAAGAAGCAGAAGACTTTGCTACAGAGTAACCATCTTTCAGCAAGAGACTGTATCTCCCAGAGCACAGGGCTAAGGGGGTACAATGTGCGTGACTCAAATATCTAGACTGCAACATGTGACCAGCGGATGAAGTCATACTTCCTTTTAAAATTCCCTGAATATGATCATTGGAGCCCCCAGTGGCTTGATTGCCGGAAATTAGCTCCCATCAAAATGGCTCCAGCTATTTCTGAGTTTTCCAGGGACTGTCTCATGTGCACTCGGGGCCTCACCCCTTGTGATTTTCTCCATGGTCCCTGATGTCGCTGCCCGTGCTGAAGAGGACCTTCCTTAGGCGGCCAGGCTCCTGTGCCCAGCTGCCCACCAAGGATCACTGTCTCTCCAGCTTGGGGTAGGGGAGGGAGTACAGTGCTTTCTCTTCCCTGCTCTTCAAACCCAAATATGACAGCTGGGGCTGTTCCTTATGTTCCTTCAGCACAACCACCACCAGGCTAGAACTTTTAGTAAAAGCGTGCCAACCATGTAGGGATCATGGCCGAGAAATATGATGTGAGGGGAACTCTCAGTCACGGCTCCTAGATGGAGCTCTCCTCAAGTCCAGGCCCACCTTCAGTGTTTTCTGAAGCCTGTCTCCCTGCCTCGCTTCTGGTGCCCGACTTCCTTGAGAGGGCTCGCTTACCGCCGCACCATGGGAGGCTTCCACGTGGCGCCCAAGGCCCGCCACCGTGAGCCCCAGAGCACGGGCAGCTTCACACGGGTCTCCTCCTTAACTCTCTGGCAGAGGCTGGGGTTAGCAGTGGTTGGAACTGCAGGGAGCTGCAGGGGCCATCTTGCTGAGCGGGGTGGGGGAGGTGCTCGGGGGGCTCTGAGGGGATTGGAAGGTCCGTTACCTTAGCAGCGGTGGCATGACGTGGAGACCGGGCCCCTGAGTCCTCCGAGAGAGCCCGTCCTGCATCTGGCCCTCCTCTGAAGTGGTCCCGCCCACGATTTTATCTCGTGCCAGGCTTTATTTTCGAGACAAAGTTGTGAGTTGGCGGGGTCAGGAACTCAGCCAAGGGGACCAGAGTTCTCACCTTTTTCACTAGTGACCCTAGGGCTTGAGTGGGGGAGGCAGGGTCTCGAAGGGAGAGTGGATGCCCTGAACCCTGGGTCCAGTTCCCATCACCGCAGAAGACACACGGGTGCAATCCGGTAGGAAGGCTGATCTCTGGGTACTGCTAGCCCTTCCACTTGTGGAACTGTCGAGACTGCTTTGCAGTGTCAGAGACAGCAGAACTTGAGCTGGAGCATAGTGAGCAAGGTCTGTGCGCCACGATCCTCTCCCTGAAGAAGCCATCTGCTGCTCGGCCGGTGTCCGTGATCGTGATGTCGCGTTCCGGGTAGCGCAGAGACTGGGCTGGGTCCGGTTCACTTGGAAGGTGCCCATTCGCTTTCTTTCTTGGAAACATATGTGGGGGCTTGTGCCGGCAATTCTAGGCATAGACTGCCATTCCTGCTTCACTGGCCTGCCGAGTTTACATAACCCCGGGCACTAAAAAGTCGTTTTTCTCCAGCCAAGTTATTTATTTTATTCTTGGCATCTGGCTGCCGTAATATCACTCCATCAGCGTGGTCATATGGTAATTCAGGCATTTGGTTCTAGCAGTGAGGACACTTATAGTTAATAACACATGAAGCCATTTCATTAAAAGGGAAGTTTTGTTAGGACACATTAACACAGGCCGCCAACCAAAACACAAATCATTTCATTCCTTGGATATTAAGGAAGCGAAATGAATTAGGGACCTAAAGCCATTTTTAAAAGAAACTTTGTTATCCTAATATCCTCTGACTGTCTTTGCATTTAAGCATGTGCAGAAGGGCATTGCAATTCAGAGTTGATAGCACGTTCTTCCTCTCAGTTACAGACAACGTGGCTCTTGGGTGTAGCATCAGCTCAAGGACTTGTTCGACTCCCACCTCCCCCTCCTCGGGTCACATTAGGCACATCTCTTGGTTGTTCCGAGTCTCTGTTTTAGGGCCTAAAATTGCAGGGCTTTGGTGAAAATTGTAGGTAAAATCTGTGGCACTAGATGTTACATTTCCTATAAGTCCAAGGAAGTTCACCCCATTGAATATCACACATAAAGAAGCGTTCGGTGCCTTGGTGTGGGAGTTTGGACCATTAAAAAGGGGCTTGAAGTTTGAAATGGAGAGGCACGCATTGGGCTGATGCTGAAGAAAGCAGGGCAGCCTGGCGTTTTGTTTCCAAAACCAGCTGTGTGTAAATAAATGAGCCATCATCCCCGAGCTCTTGCTGCACTCCCATCAGCAGTTTCTGTGTAGGGTCTGATCCTCGCGGTAACCATGAAGTACCCCTGTGAGGTCCTCCTCCTAAAATAGCACTCTCGTCCATGACCCTTGGTGCTGGTGTGACAAGGGCTGTGTAAATACCAGGCCAGCCCGCAGCCCGCCGAGAGACGGCGTACCGAGGTCCTCCTGCATCAGCAGCCCCAAGATCGCTTCCCCGGCTGTGCTGCAGGACTTGAAAACCCACCCAAGAAGGTCATGCACTGAACTCTGCTGCTTCTGTTGACGGTTTTTTGGAAGCAAAGGAGAGGCTTAACTGCCCAACCCACAGGCTCTGCATTATGTTTGCGTTTCCTTGCCTGCCTAGCATTTGACAATTAATTAGGCATGGTAATTACCTGCTGTAATTTTGTGATTGCACATCCTATAATTACCCCTAATTCTGTAATAGGGAAGTTCATGTACACAAAGGCAGACAGCAACGAAGGTGATAGTGTCACGATGTGAGCAGTGCCTGCCAGGCCCAGGCCAGGCCCAGCGTCTCACAGCCACACTGCAAAACACTGTTGTCCCCATTACACAGATGGAGAAGCTGAGTCCTGGGGTGGAGTACCGGCCGCAGGGGCACAGCTAGCCAGGGGAAGGTCTGGAATTGGAACACAGGCCCGTCTCCCTGCACAGCCCCGGACCTTCTGCTGTGTCCTTCTGCTTCTGCAGAGGCGGCCTCGGGTGTCCCTGAGGTCAGCATGTGCCTGTGCTTGGCAGAGCCTTGAAGTAGATCTGGAACCTAAGGCCACTGAAAAGCAGCTTTTAAATCTTCATTCCCCCTCTCCCCTAGTCCTCCTTTATATGTATGTGTGCGTGTATCTGTATATACATACGTGTGTGTGTGTGTGTGTGTGTGTGTACATGACTCTCCATATTTAATCGAGGCTTGAAGAGGTGAATTAACTTACCCAGGACCGCTTGGCTAGCAAGAGATGGAGCTGGAATTCGAACCCACATCTGCCTAAGGCCAGAGTCTAGTCTCTGGACTCCTCCCTCAACACTGACCTCTGATTACGTGTCAGGTCCTCATGGATGCTCACCCACTACAGTCTCGTTAAGACCTCCTGAGAACGTAAATTTGGGTAAAAGCTCAATCTCCTGAGAATAGTGAAGGCATGGCTTTGGGTGGGAGGGCTTTTGCTTTGAATTCTAGGTTTAATATAAATATCAGGTGCATAAATCCCATGTTTATCGTTCAGTGGATCTTTACTTCTGTATATATCCGTGTGAGTACTGCCCGGAGATACAGGGCATTTCCAGCAGCCAGAAGGTGCTTTGTGCCTTTTTCTGGGTTCTGTGTAAGGATCCTTGCCGGCGTGTAAGGTCATGAAGTTACTCTCGTATGTTCTCTCCTCGTAGCTTTATCATTTTACCTTTCCCATTGAGATCTGTGATCCCAAAAGACATGAGTGCAGAAGCCAAGCACGTGAATGCCCTTAGCGGCCTTACCCATAACAGCCCCAACTGGAAACAAGCCGAATGCCCACCCCAGCAGAACAGGTAGACAGACTGGGGTGTGTGTTCCTACAGTGGGACGCACTACATGATGGTGAACGACACATGGGTGCTGTGCCCTGTAGCATGGAGATCCACACAGGCACCGTTTGGAGTGAAAGAAACCAGACACAAAGGAGCACGCTACGTATTAGATGAAGTTCAAAAACAGGTGAAGAAACCGGGGCGGGGGGCGGTGTGCAGAGAGTGCTCAGCAGAGGAGGCTGGTGGCATTGACTAGTAAGAGGGGCATGCGGGGGCAGGTAGGAATGCTCCAGCAGATGTTGCTAATCTTCTAAATGGAAGTGTTTCTGGAGGCCCTGTCTACACAAGTGTTGGTTGTGGATTCAGTTCATCGAGGGCCTAAAGTCCCACCCCCTCCTTGCCCCATGTTATTACAGGCATTGCGAGGGTAATTCTTCCCAATAGGAAAGAAACCTCCAGATTCAAACTTCCTGTTAAAACACAGAAGAGAGGGTTTGCCCTGATTCCTGATCGAAATATTACCCTCCTATTTTATTTTTCTTTTGCTGAGTCGAGGAGATTACACCTGAAGTGGCTTTTTTATTGCTTGTTTTAGAAGGGAACGTGCTTTTGCTGGAAGAGGTCAATTCTTGTTATTCCTCTAAGGAATTATTATCTTTATGGCTCAAGCAGAAGGAATGGAGGCCTATCAAACTTAATTTGGAGGGGGGAGCCCTTAAAATAAAAACTAAAATCCTAAGAGTTTTGGACGTAAGCACTTTTAATTCTTCAGTGAAATAAATGCACAATTGGGTTAAGTGTAATTCAGGGACAACTAAATTTTCAGAGAAAGTTTTCCAGTTGTGGATGCTAAAAGCATTGCTGTTGAGGATGGACCGTTGAGGTAGTTTGGCAGTTTTGATGGCATTAGGAGGAGACATGTGAAGGCACAATTGGGGCATGTGGTACCAAAGGGACTGTTCCAAGGACATCTGATCTGCCTAGGAAAGGGGCATGTGGGACACAGAGCTATCGAGTAGGGACCTTCCTTTGCCAGGTGCTATTCCCAGCTGCCAGCACGGCTGGCTTGGGATTCCTGGGATCCTGGGGAGCCTTGAGGACTATGGCACTGTGCTGTAGTGGAAAGTGCCAGGCCTCGGCATCAGGCAGACCCGAGTTCTCCCAGGCAAGTGACCTACCCTCTCTGAGCCCATGTCAGCAACTGTAGAAAGAGCAGGCTCCCCATCTGCCTTGCAGATTGAGATGAGGATGGAGGAGGAGGTATGTGCAGTGCCTGGCACAGGACCCAGCACACAGTAGGTGCTTTGTGAATGGCAAGCAGGAGCGTTGAAGAGAATTATATTTTATTGGAGTTCTGAAAAAATTTTTTACTCCCTTGGGTCTGGCAGTGGGCCACTCCACTCTTGCTGAATTTCTCATAGAGCGTCATAACTTCGACTGCCAACCGAGGAGGTTCGGATTTGACCAGCGTCCAGACAACAGCAGAAAGAGAGAATGGGTGCTTTGAGAAGAGCAACTAGAGGCCTGTTGTAGTGGCCCAGGCAGAGGGGTGGGTTATTAGGCCCTGTTGTTCAGTACTTGGACATGTGGGTGAAAGAACAGGACTGGTCAAAGGTGATCCCCAGGTCTCTGGCTCAACTCTCGTTCATTCCCTGAGAGAGTAAGGTCCCAAGAAGAGGGAGGAGTAGAGTTGCAGTGGAGGTCGTGGGTTCAGATGTAGACATGATGAGCTTTATCGAGTCTGGATCTGGAGCCCCTATCAGAGGTCCAAACTAGAGATACAGATTTGACCTAAGAAGGAAGTTGGAGTCAGATGTTCGTGTAGGGGAGAGGAGTGTAGGGAGTGAGAACCTCCATCCCTGGCATGGGCAAAAGAGGAGATGCCCACATGGAAGAGCAAGAAGGGGCCATCGGAGAAACAGGGACTCATCACTTTCATGGAAGGAAGCCATAGGCTCTTGAATGTATTGTGAAGAACCGAGAGTCATAATTTACCAGTCACGTTAGAGATGCCTGTTTTTACCGTTATGTTAGAGGTTTTTAAGATGTGCATTGACATTCGCTACTTGCAGGTTACACTCGCTGCTTGTCATCAGAGATTTTACTCTCCACGCTCTTCTTAACTCATGCAGTTTTTAAAAATGCATTAATCTACTGTTTTCCCTTCCAGTGTAGTTGCTGTGTGTTTCTGGAAGGTGTTAGGGCCTGTAAAAAGCTGAAGAAACAGCCCTCACAACATGTACCCCCAGAATGGTCTCTCAAGAGTCCCATCTTGATGAAACTAAGGAAGTTTTATGCTCCACTTGTGCCTACCCCATCTGGACGTGACCTTCCATCCAGTTGGGTTGATGTCAACCCTGGCCCCTCCCTCCTTCCCCAGATTGATTTCCACGTCCTCTGTGTGGGCATCTGCATGATCCCAGGCCTAGCTGCGCTGCTCGTGTGTCCGAGTGTTCCCAGCCCCGCTGTCAGTCAGTTCCATGTTATAGGGGAGGAGACCCATAGTCAGAGAGGAGGCTGTGCTAAGTCTGTGCTTTACCTCAGGGGTTTCCCAAGAGACCCGCTATCTCAGTCCATTCAGTCTGCTCTCACAAACCACGGTAGCCTGAGGAGCTTAAACACTTTATTGCTCCTAGTTTGGAGGCTGGGGAGTCCAAGATCAAGCATCAGTAGGTTTGGTGTCTGATGAGAGCCCACTCTCTGATTCAAACACAGCATCTTTACACTGTGTCCTCACGTGGTAGAGGGGGCGAGGGAGCTCTGTGGGGTCTCTCTTACAAGGACACTAATCCCATTCATGAGGGCCCCACCCTCATGACCTCATGACCTTCCAAAGGCCCACCTCCTCACACAGTCACGTCTGGGGTTAGGATTTCAACGTACGATTTCTAGGGGGACATAGACCTTTAGACCCTAACGTCCACTCATCAGAATCACTACGGAAGCTTTGGAGCACGACGGATTCCTGGGTCCCAGAGGGTTAATGAATCCCAGCCAGCGGCTGATAGTATTTGGAAAGCACTGCCCCTTTCCACACCAGATCTTGGATGTGTCCATGGGAAACTAACAGTAATGAGTACTGAGTATCTAGATCTGGGATTGACAACACGTTTTTTTGTAAAGGGCCAGAAAATAAATATTTTCAGCTTTGCAGGCCATATGGTCTTTGTTGGAACCACTCACTTCTGCCGTTATATTTCAGAAGCAGCTATAAACAATAGGTAAATAAATGGATGTGGCTGGATTTGGCTCATGGGCCGTAGTTTACCTCTACTGATCTAGATAATTAACCTTGTGCATGATGATCAGACAAGCAGTTGAACTTGCCATTCTCCAGGGGATACTGGATTTGTATAACAATATACTACAGGCAGATAGAGTCCATTTAGGATGTGGCAGGTTGGAGCTGCATTCAACCACCAGGACAAAGACCTCTAAATTCAAGATGAATAACTCTCTTTTGTTAGAAAAATTTTTTTGAGTAGATAGTCTAGTAATTGTTGTGGTGGCTCTATAATGACATCAGAGACCCACAGGCCCTTCTGTCTTTTTCCATAATTGAGATGATCTCATGAATACAAAATGTCTATTGGAGCTCCAGTCATCATCACATTTGTGGGAAAGAAAGAAGAAAGGAAGAAGGGTAAAAGGGCACTATTAGCTAAGTCAGATCTCTCCTAAGGGCTTCCTTAGAAGTCCCAGTGATTTTTGCTTACATCTCATTACCTGCTCTTACCTTGAGGTAGGCAGGAAAATGTAGTTAAGTTTTTGTTTTGGGTTTTTGTTGTTGTTTTGTTCCTGAACACACTGCTATCTGCAGAAGTACTGGGGGAAAATGGAGACCGGCTGGGCAACTAGCACTTGCTGTGACCCAAGAGGACCCAAAGAATGCCCCAAATGTGCTTCATTAAAGTCCCCTGAGCTCCGTCCATTGGGTTTATTTGCTAACTGATCCATCGTGTCTCAGTTTATAGAGACTGAAAGCCTGAAGTCCCTTTTCTCCACAACTAGCCAGGTCCTTCCAGATGCTTCTGGAGTCTTATAATTGGGCTAACAGTCCCATCCGTCATCATACCACTGCTTGGACACCCCGTGCCAAGAAGCCTTTTGAGCTAAACCTTTTCTTCTTGGCAGCTTTTTTTCCCTTTGGAAATCTGCCTTCCTCTACTTTGTATCTGCTGGAAGTCTGCTTCCTGGGGTCATCCAGAAAACGTCACCTTGGTCTTTCCTCTGAGATCTTTGCCTCCTCCACCCTGAGGCTCAGATTGTTACCCTTCACTGTCTTCCTTATAATTTGGCTGCAGACCCTCTGCTCGGCCTTACAGTGTGTGAACCACTTGGGTTCTTGTTCTGAGCAGTGCATCTGGGGTGGAGCCTGAGATGCGGCCTTCCTGACATCTTCCCAGGGGATGACGATGCTGCTGGCCCACCGACAGCCCTTTGAGGAGCATGTGATCTGGGTCTTTCTGAACGTATTTCCATTCATCTTTTAGTAGGTGGCAACCAAAACCTAACTAAGTTGGTATGGTCATTGTAGAATAGAGCAAGATTTTCAGTTCATTTATCCCAGAAGTTATCCTATACCTTTTAACGAGGTCTAAAGATGACAAAGGCTTTTTTGGTGCTCTCCCACGTTATTTCCTTAGCTCAGATTTACTAAAGTCTGGAAGTCTTTGTCCCACAGGCTACCCCTGTGCCGTATTTCCCCATCTTTTACTTACGGGGTTGGTTTTTCAGATTTTATTGTAAAACCTGACACTGATCTTTTTGAATTTCATCAACGTTGGATTAGATTCATCCCTCAGGCCAGTTGAGATCACTTGATATCTGTCATCCAGTATATGTGTTGTCTCTCTCAGCTTGGAGGCTTCTAACTAACTTGACAGGCCTCTGTTTCTCTATCTCATTCCCCTGGAAACTTTCCGTCCAGTAATTGGAGTTCTTTGGTTTAAGTCATCCGTCCTTCATCTTGGTGACAAGAGTATTACAGGAGACTGTGACGGTTGTCTTGCCAAAGTTCAGATATGTGATGTCTGCATTTGGGAATACTGGGTGGTTTTCATGTAGATGCAGAATTATCACTCACATCACAGATGCCTCTTTTTATTATATTAGAGGTTTTTAAGATGTGTTTTGGCATTTACTGATTACAGATTCCAATAGCTATATATCATTGGGAACTTTACTCTCTGGGATATTCTTGTATATTTTTTTAAAAATGCATTGATCTCTCTCCCACTTCTGTTTTCCCTTGAGATGTAATTGCTGTGTGTCCCTGGAAGGTGTTAGGGCCTGTGAAAAGCTGAAGAAACAGCCCTTAACAATGTGTACCCCCAGAATGGTCTCTCGAGAGTCCCATCTTGATTGAAACTAAGGAAGTTTTATGCTCCAGTGGTGCTTATCCCATCTGGACGTGACCTTCCATCCAGTTTGGGTTGATGTCAACCCTGGCCCCTTCCTCCCTCTCCAGACTGATTTCCTCCTCCTCTATGTGGTGGTCTGCGTGATCCCAGGCATAGCTACACTGCTTGTATATCCCAGTGTTCCTTGGAAGGAGGTGCTGTTAATCAGCTGCATCTTACAGATGAGGAAATGCATAGCCTGAGAGGAGGCAGACTCTCACCAGCAGTCTCTCACCGCTATAATATGCATGTGACAAAAGTATGAGCACCGTCTCTGAGATCAGCTGGACTTTTTATCTCTGCAGATACTAGGAAGTGATACACAGTGTGTTGTTCCCGTAACCTGCCTGATTTATTCTTTCAACCTCTTTGTTGACTGATTACCACTGAAGCCCTTCCCTACTAGGCACTGGGCATCTGGTGGCTTGGAAGATGGATGTGGCTCCCTGCTCTTTTATGAGTAGAGCATGACCAAAATCCCACCCCTTTGTAATGAGAGCTTTTTTTTTTTAATATTTATTTATTTATGTTAGAGAGGTGGGGGCAGAGGGAGAATGAGACAGAATCCCAAGCAGACTCCGTGCTGAGTGCAGAGCCCAACGTGGGGCTTGATCCCACCACCCCGAGATCAGGACCTGAGCCGAAATCAAGAGTTGGATGCCCAACCGACTGAGCCCCCCAGGTGCCCCTGTAACGAGAGCTTTAAGGGAGATTTACATTTTCTTTCTCTTTCCCTTTCTTGCCAGGTCTACATCCGGATAAAAGACGATGAGTGGAATGTCTATCGGCGCTACACAGAGTTCAGGAGTTTGCACCACAAGTTACAGAGCAAGTACCCTCAAGTGAGGGGCTACAACTTCCCACCCAAAAAGGCCATTGGAAACAAGGTACTGTCACCGCGGGGAACCAGGCAGCTCACGCACCAGTGCCTGATTTGCACACACATGCTTCTGTAGCCCCTGACTCAGAAGTTGGTGAATACAAGAGAAAATAGGGACAGAGAAAACAGTCATAATTCCATCACTTAAAGACAAGCGTGTTATGTTTTGTTTGTGGGTGTCCTCTTAATTCTCTAGGGCAGGGGTCGGCAAGCATGTCCTGTTAAAGGGCCAGAGAGGAATAATTTTTGGCTTTGTGGACCACAGCACCTTGGCTGAAAGTACTCAGCTGTGCCCTTGTAGTGTGAAAGCAGCCACAGCTGGTGTGCGCACAGATGGACGTGGCTGTGTGTCAATAAAACTTTATCCGTAAGAATAGGTGGCAGCTCGGTTTGGCTGATGCGTCATAGTTTGCTGACCCCTGTTCTGGGCCAAAACGATGTTTTCCGGTTTTTATCCATAGTTATGATACTTACTTGGACTCATGGATGTGGGGTTATTTCCCAGTAAAGCTTTCTCAGAGGAGCTTCCTTCTGGTATAGGGTTACTTCCCTTAGGAAGGTTGAGAATTGATAATGACCTGATTTGTTTCCAGGTATTCATCCAGGCACCCTGGAGAAGGGAGGTGCTAGCCCTCCACAAGGCTGCTGGTTGATGAGGGCTCGTTCCTCCAGCAGGTGTCTACTGAGCACCATTACAGAAGGTGGTACAAGGGGCTGGAGCCCAGGGCCCAGGAGGACAGGCCTGGGCCTGGCATGGGGCCTCGCATTGTCTGCTTCAGCCCGATGGCATCATTTTGTCATCCCTCACATTAGCTTAGAGCAGCTGTTCTCCCTCTTGGCTGCGCTTGGAATCACGTGGGGAGCTTTCAAAGCTTCTGAGACCTGTAGGCCCCCACGCCCATTAGGATTTAAGGTCTGGAGTAAGGCAGGGGCCCTGAGGGCTTTCAGACGTCTCCAGGCGGTTCCAGCATGCAGCCCAGCTGGAGAACCCCTGGCTTCGAGTCCAGTAGGAGACGGTGACAGGTGCACAAATGCAGTATATTAACTAGCTTGGCAAGGGCAGTTACGCCAGAGGAGGCGAGGTCGTGACCCTGCTGAGGACAGGTGAGAGAGAAGCTGGGCCTTGTTGTTAGGGGGATCCCTCTGCCACCGTGGTTCTCAGAGTGTGGCCCCTGACCAGCAGTAGCAGTGTCATTACAAATACTGATTTCCAGGCCCCGTCCCTGGCCTCCTGAAATACAAGCTCTGGGGCTGGCGGCCCAGAAATCTGGGTTTTGGTCTGTGTGGTGCTGATGCCCGAGCAAGCATGAGGACCGTGGTGCTCTCACGTTGACAGAGCCATGTGGCAGCTTCCCTATGTGATGCATTTCCTAGTTTCTCTCACGACAGAGGCCGCCTGGCTAGGGTCTCCTTGGATCTTTCTCGCAGAAAACCAGAACAAGTGTGGCTGTACCCACTGCCAACACTTGGGGGTTCCACGGGGAAAACTCTCACTGACTGTTCCGTTTACATGTCCGTGTATTTCTGTGCTTAAACCAGGTTAGAAACCTGATCACGTCAGGGTCTGTTAGATCTTAATTAAAACTGTTATAAAGCAGGTTTATCTGAGGCCTAGAATAAATGTGTCATTCCATTTTTTCCTGAAGATAAGTGGAGTTCAGCCCATAAAAACGGAAGACTGAGAAGTTCTACACTTGTTCACAGCAAGAAGGACAATAATTCTTATGAAAAGAGGGGAAAAATTATATACTGATTTAATCTAATGACTTGCAAGCTCATACAAATCTTGGGACCCATCCAGAACGTCTTAGAATGTCATAAAACAAAACCCTGCCTAACCGACGTATTATCATTATAAGATAGTCTCATTTGCAGAAAGCATTACACTGAGGCAGACTTTCCATGACATCTTCTCTGGGGAACGCGGCCTGTCTGTATCTCACTAAGGGAAATTAGTACAAGGGGGAGCTGGGGATATTCCAATGGTGAGACGTCTTGTGTTGTGTTTTTGTTTCTAGCGGCTGCCATACCAAGGTGGCACCCACTGCATGGTCTAAAAACAAATTTATTATCTTATCAGTTGCGGCCGGTTGAAAGTCCAGAATCCGTCTCCCTGGGCTAAATTCAAGTTGCTGGGAAGGGGCTTGTTCTTTTTGGAGGCTCCAGAGGGGATTCCTTTCCTTTTCTAGCTTCTGGAGGCTGCCCGCATTCCTTAGCTTGTGGCCTCCTATGTCTTCAAAGCCAGCAACCACAGGACTCTGTGACCTCACCTTCTGTCACAGAGTCCCCTCTCCTTTTGTGACTCCTCTCCCTCTTCTAAGGACCCTGGCAGTGACGGTGGGCCCACCCAATAAGCCCCAAGAATCTTCTAGCTCAGGATCCTTAACAAATCCGCAGAGTCCCTTTGGCCAGGTAAGGTGAGATACTGTCAGGTTCTGGCATTAGGCATCTTTGGGGGCCACACATTGCCACATGCTTTCTCTGCAGACCAAAGCGACTCCCTTCCCACCTTGGATCTCGAGGCAAGCCTTGGTGTTACTGCAAACTTACTTAAGACAAACCTACCCACCACCACCACCACCACCCAGGAGCAGGGACTGCACTGACATTCCCCTCTGAGGTGGGCCGTCCCCAGCCCTGCTTCACGTTCTCCCATCCTTGTCAGTCCTGGGACTGACTCTCAGCAGCAGTGGGCTTTTGCCCCATGAAATCTGTGTCAGTAGGGTACTATCCCCCCCGCCCCCGCCCCCACCCCCATACCCAATGCAACACCGTTTGTGAATAAAGGAGCTTGGGCATTAAAGGCACCGACTTGCTGGGTGTGGCCCAGTGATGGCCGGCTTGTACACATGCCCCGGCCTGCTGGTCCTTTACTAGATTGTTGGTCCTGCTCCCCATGGTCAGGGGTGGACCTGATAGTTTCCTCTGTTGCTCAGGAACCTGACAGCTCATGAGCAGTCATGGGGCCTCTTGTCTAGCCTGTGTGGCCTTTTGCCTTCGAATTGACTGGTTAGCCATGACTATACTTTGATGCCCTCTCTCCCTGCGCGTTTGGCTAACTGAGACATACCCACTTCCCTTTGGCTGCTACCCAGGACAGATCTGAGGGTTTATCTGGTTTTCAAGGGCAGTTTGAGTCAGCCTGCAGGACTGCAACATCCAGCAAAGGCTACTGATGAAGTCTGTTAAGAGACAAAGCCCGCACTGGCTCCAACCAAGCCTATGGGCTCAAGGTACCTGCCTTGATACCCCGAGGACAAGTTCTCTAGTGAGTTTTTATTCTAAATCGGCCCAGAAAAGTCAACCATGTCAGCATCTTTTCCTTGGTTGGGTCACTTCAAGAATGTCTCACTTGCCACTTGTACCATTAAGGTACACAGACATGACTTTTTTGTGTGGATTGAGTTACGTGGACCTTGCAACTGTAAGCCTTGCACCCATTAAGTGATTCAATCCACAATCCACAGAGCTGGATACTATTTAAGAAAATATTAACCAGAGTCTAGTTTTTTTGAATTTGCCATATGAGTATATTTCTAGCCTGAATTTCTAGGTGTTTTCCTAACACTGTCTCCATGGTTAGTGATCTCCCAATTGTAGAATTAAAATGTCAGCTTAATCCAAGTTTTAACTTTTTAAAAAAATTATTTATTTATTTTAGAGAGAAAAAGAGAGAGAAGAGAGTGAGCGAGCAAGTGCATGAGTGATACGGAGGGGCAGAGGGAGAGATTCTTGAGCAGACGCCTCGCTGAGCGTGGAGCCCGATGTGGGGCTCAATCCCACAACCTATGAGATCATGACCTGAGCCAAAACCAAGAGTCGGACACTTAACCAACTGAACCACCCAGGTTCCCCCAAGTTTGAACTTCTTTTGATTGATAAAATAGCACGTTTTATAGTTTGTGGATGCAGGATTTGTCTTTAGCAAAGAATTTCTTTTGCCTTAGTATGTCATGCATGTGTTTAACTATAAATACCCAGAGCGCTCACTGGAGCTACCCTGCCTTCAGGTACCAGATCGAGCCTAAATCATGTTGAGGTTATTTCCTGAATATCAGTCCACCACTTGATGAAGTTTATTCCTTTGTAGCTGAGTCAAGCAAGCCACAGTAGTTATATATTAAAGTTACTCATTAAATTCAAAATATCACAGGCGTGGGGCTTGTTTCAAGATAGTCTTCATTAGGCTGGAGTAACAACTCCATGATCTTGGCAGCTTAAGCCAACCAAGGTGTGTTTTTGGCTCATGTTTCATGTCCATTGTGGGTTGGCTGGGAGTTCTGCTCATCACAACACCAGGAGGCTAAGGACAGGGGCAAATCAGAAACTGGCTCTTAAAATCTTCTGCTCAAAGGTGATACATGTTCATTCCACTCATATTTCATTGACCAAAGCCAGTGACTCAGCCATGCATAATGCCAGGGGGCGTAATGCCAGAACTAGAATTTTTACGATCAGCTCTCATGACCCCCACAGGGGTGGCACTTGTCTTGAGCCACATTTCTGGGGATGTAAGGTGGGGATGATAGGAGAGCACAGTCTCACCAGTTCAAGACTGGTGTGCCAGGTCCTGTGGGTCTCCTTCCATAGAGTCGTAGTTCAGGTGCTCCCCTCCATCCCAACCCAAGCCTGGTCCTTCCTGGTGTGGGCATCTGCACCTTTTTCCACTCTTGCCTGCCTACCCTCCAGTCCCCATGCTGCAGCCGCAGTGAGGTTTGTATGACGTAGATCAGATGGTGTCGTTGTTGATTAAAACCCCCCAGTGGCAGCCATGGCAGGTAAATTCAGAACTCTTCATGACCTCTGAGATATCCCCCCATCTGTCCCCCACTACCTCCCCTACTTTATCTCCTGCCCTACCCTCCTCCTCTACACCCAGTCACACTGACCTCCTAAGACTTCCATGCTGTTCTCACCTTGTGGCCTTTGCACCTGCTCTTCCCTCTGCCAGAATTGCCCCTCCCCCCATCTCTGCGTGGATGGCCCCTGTGGTTCATTAGATCTCAGCTCGAATTCCACCCCTCGGGGCAGTGTTTCCAGACTGCCCTCATTAGTGCTGCCCCTTCAGTCACCCTCCCACCCATGACCCATTAGTCTGCTTTAATTGTCTCCTGGCACGGACCATCCATCCAAGTGATTGGCTTGTGACCTTGAGTAGTGTTGTCTCTGCCCTGGAATGCAAGCTCAGGACAGCAGGGCCTTGGTCTGTTCACTGCTCTCTCTGCAGCTCCTAGAATAGCACCCGGAGGCCCAGAGAGACTCGTGGCCTGAATTAAGGAATAAGTGAACAGGCATTAAATGGGAAAATTTCCCTGCTGTTTTCTTCTTCATGTCACTGGGTCTCGGTGCAAATTCAAAAAATCTGAATTCCCAAAGTGGGTGGAATAATTTTGAGGGTGACTTGAGGGGTCGCTCTCGCTCCACTTGGAGTGAATGTGTTTTTTGCAGAATGGGCCAGAGGCCGGCAAGCCTTTGCAGACCAGGAAGGTGGCTCTCTGACAATCTGGGGGAGTTGCCTGGCAAGCTCCCCATCCAAATGGACTTTGCCAGCATGAGGGATTGGGAAAAAGACTCGTTTTTGATGATGCTCCTCCAAGTCTGCATGATTGCTCAGTGAGAAATAGATTTGAGAGGCTGTCATTTCTTCTTAGGATAATGGAGTCAGTCTCTGAAAGTTCATTTGGCATTAAGGCAAGGCAAATCGCTTTCCCTGGAGCTGCAGATAATTCAACTTGTTGGAGAAATTATGCGTTAAAATCCTCATTAAAAACACATACACCAGTGTGTGCTGGAGGAACCAACTGGTGCTCACCAAGCCACGGAAAGCACCTTGGCAGCTCGAGAGGAACAGACTTAAATGCAGCCCTGGGGGCAGCAGGTCCCCAGCAGTAGGTACCTGCAGTGGTGGGAACATCGAAGCTGCTGAGTTTTTTCCAGTTAGAAATACTTCTGGAATGTAGGGGTGTCATGTTAGGTGTCGGGGGACTAAGATGGTCTAAAGTAAGGTCTCTGTCTTCACAAAGTTCATGGCCTTGTGGGGAGAAAGACCACTAAATGGGTTCTCATGGAAGAGTCCTGTGATCAAGGGGAGGGAGGGTCCCTAGTGCGCTCCAGAGGGGGCAGGGAGCAGGGCTGCCTTCTGCAGGGGGGCGAAGTGCTCAACAGGACAGCAGGATCCTGGCGATAAATCTTCCAGGTGGGAAAGCAGAGTCAGGGGCTAGCCTTTCCTTCTCTGTACCCTGTGTTAGCAAGAGATTACCGCAAACCTAGCAGCTCTAAGCAGTACACATCTATTATATTACATACAGTCGAGGAGGCCAGAAGTTGACACGGGTATCACTGGCTTGAAGGCAAGGTGTCAGCAAGGGCTGCGTTTCTTTCTCGAGGCTCTCGGGGAGAATCCCTTTTCTTGCTTTTTCCAGCTTCTAGAGGCTTCCCACATCTCCTGGCTCCTCCTCTCTTCAGTGCTGCGACTCTGTGACCATCCTTGTGTGGTGGGGAAAGGTTCTCCCCTTTGAAGGAGTGGGATTAGTCTGGCCACACCACCCTGAATGTGCCGGATCTCGTTGGAAGGAGTGGGATTAGATTGGGCATGCCTGGGTAACCCAGGGTCATCTCCCCATCGGAGGACCCTTAACTGAATCACCTCTGCAGAGTCTCCTTTGCCCTGAGCACATTCACAGGGATTAGGGTGTGGAAATTGGTTGGGGGGGGGGGGCATGTTTCTGCCCACCTCACACCTCTCTTCCCTTGTCTGGGGTATAAGAACGATGAGTGTTACTTTACAAACAGGAAGAGGGAGGCACAGGGAGGTGACAAGGCCACCTCGCTTGGCACCATCAAGGTGACACATGGGCCCAGGCAATCTCCAGGGATCTGCCATGGAGTACCGTGGAGGGCGGATGAGTGTAGATGACTTAACCCTTGACCTGTGGTGGACACTGACTCCCTTAAGTCAGTCCCTCGACCTCGGTGGTGTAGAAATCTGCCTCTCCCTCTCCTGATCCGCCGCCCTCACCCACAGCCCACCCTGACTGACTTAGGGGCCGCTTGTACAGCTAGGAACTGCTGCCCTCATGGTCGATCCAAAGGCTTACATAACCTTCCCTCGTAAACCTAAACATATGGAGGGCTAGTCCCTCGTTCATTTGCCCATTTATTCGTTTATTCATTCAACAGGACTTTGCCAACTCTGAGAATCAAACCCAGAAAGAAAAAGGTTCCTACTGCTTCACTCACTGTATGGCCTTGGACACGTTCCTTGAACTCTGTCTGCCTCAGTTTCTCCCCTACGTCCCATTTCCCTCTGGTGTGGTCATAAGGACTTGCGGTCCTTATGGTAACCTTACCTCAGGGTAAGGGCTGTGGACGTGTTAGTGAAAGGGGCGCACCAGCTGGTACTGAGGCAGAACTGGCCGACAGAAGCAGGTCGTCGGCACCGAGGGTGCATTGGACGAGCCTGACACAGGGGCCCGTCCACAGCCCTCACAGCCTGCACCTCCCCGTACAGTAATACCAACCATCGCGGGCCACGCGAGTGCACAGCGGGGGCTTGGTATTCAGTCTTACACTGTGGGATTCTTGCCCCATCCCATACAAAATATCTTCGAGGGGGGGAAGCCGGGCGCAGAGGCTGCAAGCATCCTGCCCAAGGTCCTGTAGCTCCCTTCAGGAACTGAGTGAGACGCCTGCTAATGCCGCCGCGCCCCTGCACCTGGGTCCGGAAGCCGTGTGAAGCCACCCCCAGGTCTGGGAGGTGGTTGTGCACCAAGGGACACGTGACGACAGATCTCTGTGGGGAGATGCAAGATCTCGGGGGTTTCTGCCCAAAGTTCCGTCACATGGAAAAGGATCCAGAAGACTGCAAATTTGGGAGAAAAAAGAAGCTCCAGCTGAATGAAGCCATAAACTCAGGTTGTTTCTCACTTGACACTCTGCCAGCTACTGTGTAAATAATCCTGGTACTTAATGTATTAAGCAAGAAGAGTGAAATTGGGCTCATTATACATCACACATTTGTGTTTCGCTTTAATGCAGTAAAAGCCTCTAAAGATATTTTCCAGGAGAGCGGTTGCTAGAGTCATCTTGCCAGAGAAGCGGTCTCAGGAGAGAAACTTTGAGGAGCCTCAGACTTGGACTGTGTATATGCATACATAGGCAAATATGTGTATGTATTTAATAAGGGGGGCTTCCTTGGGAGTACTTCTTTGTAAAACCAAATTAAAATCCAATTAAAAAAATCAAGGTCATTTTATGAACAAATAATCCAGAGCCAGCAACAAGAAGTGCATTTTCTCTCTGTTCCCATCCTGCGTGTTTTCAGCAGGTAGCACGTGGAGAGGTTGAA